>NC_060951.1:4126657-4128198 GCF_022045245.1 Lucilia cuprina
GACTAGACTATAGACTAGACTATAGACTAGACTATAGACTAGACTATAGACTAGACTATAGACTAGACTATAGACTAGACTATAGACTAGACTATAGACTACACTTTACACTAGACTAGACCAGACTACACTACAAGCTAGACTAGTCTTTAGTATAGAGCATACAATAGTCTGTATATGGTAGACCATAGATTACACTGTAAACTAAAGCTTCACTAGACTTTTTTAAATCTCTTTTTATGGAACACCCTTATTACCATGAATTTCAAGTCTCTATTGCAATGACAGCAAATATTAAATTATCTTTATTACAGATGACTCAATATATATTATTATAAACAAAGTATAAAACTAATATTGCTGACAGTAGAAAAAATATCAATATAGTCCCAGTAGAAGCTACAAAAAACTAGATTACGTGTTAAAAACAAAGATGTTTAGAAAAAGGCTTGTCTTTATTTTATTAAAATTCAAATTTTGTATATTAAGATTAATAGAGATTAAAGAACAATACACAGATTTGATAGCTTCTATATAAATTTTATAATTTTCAACACTTAAGAAAGATTTCCGTGGTAATAGAATTTTCTTTTGCTCTTTTCTTCTAAAGTAATTTAATTTTAAAATTCTTTTTTTTTTTTGCCAAGAAACCGTAAGTAAGTAGTTAAACCTTATATTGTACTCTCTTCCTTTAACAGTTAGCTGATGTTTTGACTTTAATTTTATTTTATCTCTAAACTTTAACTTAACAAAAGAAACAAAAAAAATCTACCATACACTTCCACTAACGTGACATTGAAGTTTGTCAAGTTGCAATTTCGAGATGCACTTTAAAGCAGCCGATAATTTTCAGTAGAAAATTTCTTCATTTAGCTAACATCTATAGCAACATGTTGTTTAATTGCCAGGAAGAAGAGACGTATGCCAATGTTGTATCTACGAGTTAAAAACCGGGAAAGTTAGAAGAAAAGAATAACTAACAGAAACTTGTAGCTGCAAAACAACCTGTTGTTTGTGGCATTGTGTTATGCGGATGATGATGATGATGACGATGATGATTCTTATCAAACAACAACTTTTACAGGTTTACTAGTTTTATTGTTTTGTGCTGCCATAAGAATTCTTTTTGAAATGGAGAAATTATAGATTCAAGATGACATTAATAACTTTTATATCAGATCTATAATAATTTCAAATAGAACTCACTTAAGTGTAGGAGTTGTTGTGGAATATGTTTTGAGAATTAAGTTATTGTTACATAAAGTTATATGGCTGCAGATAGAAGAATTCTAAGATATATTTTGATAACAATTACAATAGACTACACTATAGACTAGACTATAGACCAGAATATAGACCAGACTAGACTATAGACTTAAGACTAGACTTTAGACTTAAGACTAGACTCTAGACTAGACTATAGACTAAACTATAGACTAGACTATAGACTAGACTATAGACTAGATTATAGACTAGACTATACTATAGACTAGACTATAGACTAGACTATAGACTAGACTATAGACTAGACTATAGACTAG
>NC_060951.1:4128298-4130653 GCF_022045245.1 Lucilia cuprina
TCTAGTCTATAGTCTAGTCTATAGTCTAGTCTATAGTCTAGTCTATAGTCTAGTCTATAGTCTATTCTATAGTCTAGTCTATAGTCTAGTCTATAGTCTATTCTATAGCCTAGTCTATAGCCTGGCTTATAGACTTGTGTAGTTTAAGGTACTTTTGTTTTTGTACTTTCTGAAAATTTCTGTTTTTACTTTTTGTTATTTTAACGCCAATCGAACTCTTTAGCAAAATAATTCATCTTAAAACATTAGTTTTAAGCAAATTTTGTTTTTCTCTAATGGCTAAAATGTAAAACAAAATCTGCTGTGAAGTAGAAAATTAGCAGTTACATGTTATTAGAATGAAGAAAAAAACTCAACTAAAATGCATAAGGATTCAAGGTAAAAGTTAACCTCAATTGGTGAAGTTTTTTTTGGGGGGGTCTTTAAATAACAGAGTTAATTAGGAAAAACTATAGAGTAAAAGAAATTAGGTTGGCGGGAAATCAACGCAAAAGTCTATAGTTTTAAGGAAAGAAAAAAGTGCAAAGATATAGGAACAAAAAAACCTTAAAAGGTTGTAGACCGATGAGCTTTATTAGAAGAGGTGAATAATGTGGGAACCTTTAAGAGGTTTAAATTGAGCTAGAAAAGCAACATATTTAAAAGATTGTGACAGTGTGTGGAAAAAGAAAAAAATTGTTTTAGTTTGCTTATGCTCTCTATCAGCCTTGTTCTGATCGAGTTTGTGTCTTAAGTTTTTCGTTTTCTTCGATATATTTTGTTTAAATTCTTTTAACACTTTTTTTGCCTTAAACAAGTTCTAAGTTTGATTTAAAGGGCAAAATCTCGTCTTATCTTAAAGTTCTTACCTACATACATACATTTCGAAATAAAGGGCGACTAGATCGTATAACAAATGTGATATTTTTTTCTTCATTTCACAATCTTTTTTTATAACAAAAATAAGAAAAAAGTGTGAAAAAATAAGTTTTCTTAAACAAACGCACTTGATATGAATGCAAAATTAATGTCACGCATATCATTAAGATAAAGATGAGGCCAAAAACGAAAGAAAACATACCTAGAGTTACAGCAACAAAATGAAAGATACATTTCTTTACACATGTATGTCTGTATATGTGATAAATGTAAAAAGATACTTTGTACAAACACATACACTGGGCTTAAAAGTCTTCACTACACATGGAGAAATTGTTTGAAAAACCAAATTTCTCTTAACATCCTTTCAATTACGAATCCAACAATATTTTTCTCCCTGTAGTTTCTGTAAGAAAAGTTAAAAAAATGATTTTATTATTTCCTTAACAAATACTAGAAACAAACTTTGTACAACTATTGCTGTTTGAGCAGCAACAACTGTTGCTATTGTCAGTATTAGATCTTCTTAGTTGTGGTTTATTTATTATAACTAATACAACTAAAGAGATACTTTTGCTGCTACATACTTAGTTGTAGCATCTGCTTGTTATTGTTGTTGTTATTGTTGATTATTTAATGCAATTGTGAACCTTAACAACATTTGACTTTAATATCAGCTGCTGTTACTTTTTCTTAGCAAAACTTCTGTTGCTGCTGCTGTTTGTTTGTTTGCTTAACTTTTCTATTTTTTTCTCCATATTTTTTATTCATGTTTAGCTGGCATTTCTGTTGTTGTTACTTTTTTATGTATGATTAAAGTAGGTCAGTGGGAAAAATAATATTATGAAGCATTAAGAAAAACAACACGGTAAGACATACAGACGGACAGATGGATGTATGGACAGACAGAGAGACAGTTGTACAACACAAAAAAGTGCACTTTGAAATTGCAAATAAACCAAACCACAACATTCAATGACAAAAGTCAAAGGAAATTTTGAAAAACGAAATGTATGAAACCAACTAAGGTACATAGATTAGACTATATACTAGGATATAGAATTAAGGCTAGAAAATAGACTAAACTATATACTACGCTATAGACCAAAGACTAGACTAAAGACTATACTGTAGAATACACTATTGTTAAGATTAAAGACTAAACTATAAACTATAAAATAGACTAGACTATAGACTAGACTATAGACCAAACTACAGAATATACTATAGACTAGACTATGAACTAGTCTATAGAGTAGATTATAGTCAAAACTATAGACTGGACTATAGACTAACTATAGACTAGACAATAGACTATATTAAAGACTAAAGACTAAACTCTAGTCTATAGTTATACTAAACTATAGAATAGTCTGTAGACTATAGACTAGACTATAGACTAGAATATAGAATAGACTATAACTAGACTATAGACTAGCCTATAGACTAGACTATAGACTAGACTATAGACTAGACTATAGACTAGACTATAGACTA
>NC_060951.1:4130753-4132894 GCF_022045245.1 Lucilia cuprina
TCTAGTCCTGTTCCATTTGTAATGTAGCTCCTTTTATAGCCTCATACTACTGCTTATTTTTTTCTATAAATATTTATTGACTTTGTTTCATTTAAATTTTTGTTTTTGTAAAGAGGGAGTTGAATTAATTTTTTGTTTATGTTACGAATTTTAAATTCATGTGGTCACGAGTTTAAGGATGTTGAATAAAGAAAAAGAAAAATTAAATAAAACTAATTCATGACTTTGTTACTTTAACACAATTTTATGACAATATTGCTTTTATTTTTTTATTTTATTTGTAGCTTATGCTATAGTGTTATATGGTAAACTAATTTTAGAAAAATGTGTATTTAAAGTGTAATCTTTTCACTTTAAATCTAATAAGAAATTTTTTTTACTTTTAGCTAGTTTTTTAAGCTAAAGGCGTTTTAAAGAAATATGTAGGATGAGGTTGAATTTTAAATGAATTTTCGTTTTTTTCTTACTTTAAAACAGATTGGTTTTAACGATTTTTTTGTAGATTTATAGTTTAAACAATGTTTTCTTTTTTTTGCAATATTTGAACTTGAAATTATGTTATTAACCTTTATTTTATTTAAGTTGTTTTAAAATAATTTATTTAATTTGGTAAAAAAAATAGTTTAATTTATCATGTTTTAAATAACTCATATAAACGTGAGGAAAATTTCACCTAATTTTAAAGAAAATGAAAAAGAGTTTTAAATTAAATACCAAGTAGTTTCAAAGTTTAAAATGTTTAAAACAAATGTTCAAATTCTATTCCAAATCCTTAGATTCTGTAGCAATTTTGTGTATTATCTGAACTCTTTACAACTTCTATTGATTCATTTTTATTTAGTAAATTTCTTAATCATGTCATTAGTTTCAAAGAATGTTAACTTTTGAAACTATAAATTTATATGTTTTTTTTTTTCAACATTCCAAATAAAACTCCATTTACATTAGTAGTTTAAAAGCATATTATAGACAAAAGTCGGCTACTTTCTATAAGATATTTTTCCTCGTCGCTTTGCGATTGAATTAAAGAGATGATGTTAAAGAAGCAATGCAAATTCTAAACCAGTGGCATGTTACAGAAAATTTGCAAAAAAAAAAAACCATAAATGTTTGCCAACAGAATATCAATTTCGTATGGGGTTTACGAGGAAATGATATCTTAGATGAAGGCAATAGAAAAAAAAACAGAAAACACAAATGCAAATTCAAATGCATTTCAAATCAAATAAACAGATACCATTTAAAACACCCCCACTCTCTTGAAATGTTTAACCAACTTAATACTCATTTCTTTACTACTTAATAATTCACTTAAGACTGAGGTCGGTAGCAAGAGAGCTATACTAATACATTTACACATAAGAATATAAAATTCACTTTAAAACCATCTCTCTTCTCCCCTTACATAAACAGATCTTTCTCAATCTAACTAAAGCATAATTTTAGCTTCATACTCTCTCTCTCTCTTTTTGCCTAACACTGCTTACGAATATCTCTATACTCCATATATTACTACCCAACTTAAAACAAAAATAAGTTGCGGCTGAAAATGACGCTGATGATCGTTATTGCAGTTATGATAGTATTGTGATGTGGTTAAATTCTTAACTCTCTACTAAAAGTAGAAAACTTATATATGTAGTTCGGTTATGATGTGGCATAGTTATAAGCAGCAGTTGTCTGAAACTGTTGATAGCAGTACTCTAGTAAAAAAATTATGTTATTGTTGTTGTCTTAATATGGTTTAAAAGAATCTCTGGGCAATGTTGTAGAAAAAAGAATATGTGTTCACATTAATAATAAGACCTAATCTTGTTCTTATTGTTGTTGGTATAATGTAAAATTTCCTTGATTTTTCTTTATAGCGCTGTGCCGTTATGAAACTTTAGTCTAAAGATTTGACTGATGAACTGACTAAAAATATGAAGGTGGGAAGGAAACCAAAGAAAATCAATAGAATTAATATATTCTAGTTCAGTTCTAGTTGTGTTCTAGTTTTGTTCAAGTTATGTTCAAGTTATGTTCTAGTTCTATTCTAGTTCTGTTCTAGTTCTGTTCTAGTTCTGTTCTGTTCTGTTCTGTTCTAGTTCTGTTCTAGTTCTGTTCTAGTTCTGTTCTAGTTCTGTTCTAGTTCTGTTCTA
>NC_060951.1:4132994-4134766 GCF_022045245.1 Lucilia cuprina
ATAGTCTAGTCTATGTTCTAGTCTATAGTCTAGTATATAGTCTAGTCTATAGTCTAGTCTATAGTCTAGTCTATAGTCTAGTCTATAGTCTAGTCTATAGTCTATGGTCTAGTCTATAGTCTAGCCTATAGTCTATAGTATAGTCTAGTCTAGTCTATAGTCTAGCCTATAGTCTATGGTCCGGTCTTTAATGTAGTCTACTGTCTAGTTTAGAGACTGGTCTATAGTATATTCTATACTCTAGTCTTAAATGTAGTTTTCACTCTTGCCTGTAGGTTAGCCTATAGTCTAGTCCATAGTCTATTTTATAGTCTAGTCTATGATCTGGTCTGGTCAATATAGTCAATGGTCTGATCTATGCTGCTCTCTAGTCTATAGTCTGGCCTGTAGTCTAGTTTATATGGTCTAGTCTTTAGCCCAATCTATGGTTTTGTCAATAATCTTGTCTGTAATCTAGTTTAAATTTAGTCTTTTGTAAATTATATAGAATATATTTTTTGGGTTAGAGAATTTTCTATTCTTAGCCTTTTATATAAAATATAAAGATTTATTTATACTAGTCTTTAGTTTAGATTACTATCCAAATTAAAGTTGCTTGCAATCATTATAATTCCAAATTATCCATTTGTTAATCATTAACAATATGATTATTAAAATAATTTCTAAAGAATTTTTTAAATTTCTTTAAACAACATTTTTAATATGCTTGTAATTGTTCTATTAAATTGGACAGTATTCTTTCTCAATCTATTCTTTTTGTTTTGCAAAATAATTGTTATTGAATTGGAATTGAAAAAAAAAAATACATTTTCAAGCGATTTCTCTTAAGAATTTCCCACCAAATGTCATGGCAACTATTTCTTTTGTCGTTCTTTTGCAATTGCAACTATTTTTCTTTACAACTTCTACATCTAACGATTATTTGTTGCAAACGAACAAAAAAATAAAAAAAAATAACAACAACGCCTAACATTGACACCAAAACTCCAAAATAAGAAGAAAATAATTGACCAGAATCAAATAGAATATTGTGGCACACACAATGGACTAAAGTAGTAATAAATACGAATGAGACAGACGTACAGACGGGCGACTTGAGTGTGTATAAAGCCATGATGCCAGTACAACCTATCAACTGTAAACACACTGACCCACAAAACTGCCAATACTTGGACATACACAAACAAATACGGCTTCATGCTAGAAACGATAGATAACCAATTGAGGAAATCAGGAAAAGAATCGAAAATAAAAAAAAATCTGGAGAAAACTTCATGAGGAATAAATAAACAGGAAAAAAAAGAATTAATAAAATTCTACCATAACTTTTGAAATTAATTGTACGTAGTATTTTATATTGTTGGGAAACAAGTTGTTGCTTGTCATTACTTAAGATTTCTTTTTGGCTAAATCAATTGGCTAATGTGTAGGAGCCTAAAATGTGTAAATGTCCAGACATAAGGTGTCAATGCGTTTTTAAATGAAAAAGCCAAAAGGGAAGCTCTCTAGAGAAATAATTAACTCTTTAGGTACAACTCTGAATAACAATTAGAACAGAACTAACACAGAACTTGAACAGAACCAGAACAGAACTAGAAAAGAACTAAAACAGAACTGGAACAGAATTAGATCAGAACTAGAAGAGAACTAGAACACAACTAGAGCAGAACTAAAACAGAACTAGAACAGAACTAGAACAGAACTAGAACAGAACTAGAACAGAACTAGAACAGATCTAGAACAGAACTAGAACAGAACTAGAACAGAACTAG
>NC_060951.1:4134866-4136439 GCF_022045245.1 Lucilia cuprina
ATAGACTAGACTATAGACTAGACTATAGACTAGACTATAGACTAGACTATAGACTAGACTATAGACTAGACTATAGACTAGACTGTAGACTAGACTGTAGACCAGACTATAGACTAAACTATAGACAGACTGCACTAGAGTATAGACTTTAGTACAGACAAGACTAATGACTAGTGTAAGGATTAGGAAAGACTTTAGACAAGATTATATTTTTGTCTAGTCTGTTGTCTAGTCTATTGTTTAGTCTATTTTCTTGTCTATTGTCTAGTCTATTGTATCGCCTATTGTCTGATCTAGCCTTTAACTAAGTCTACAAATTAGTATATAAGTAATAGAATATACTATATACTAAACTATATAACATTATATTGACTAGACTATATTCGTACTACGTAGTTTGTACCTGATAACATTACTAAAACTCATTTCCTTAAAAGGATAACACATTACAATTGATTGCTCTCAACAATCTCCAGCTAGAGCCATAAAGACATTATTTAATAAGACTATTTAATTAATATGTGGCCTGCAAAAGTGCAAATTATTGCTTCTTGTTTTATGTATATTATTTATGCTTAAAATGAGTGATATTTACTTACTAAGTACTCCACATAAATCATGTTTATCTCAGTCAGCAATAATGCAAACTACCAAAATATAGTTTGCAGACATACTCAGAGTTCCACTAAGAAAAATGGTAATAATGGCATTAACAGGACGATATCATTTAATCAACATTTTCAAGTTATAGAATGCTAAATGGAGTAGACAACTGAGAAAAGTTATAGAAAGAAAACTACTTAAAGTTTTGGCAAACTAGCAATAGTTGGCTAGTGTACTGCTAGAATTTTTGCAAACCTTATGTTTTTTCCAGTTATGTTTCCCTTTTTTTCAATGCCAGTGTGCCTGTGTTTTAAGTCATAAATTTCATTCTCCTTTAAGCCAAATACCTTTAAAAGACATCATTATCTAATGTTGGGTGTAGGTTTTCTACTACTTAACTGCCACTATTATGCCTTGTTAACTCGCCTGTTTTCAATATGCAAATCGTGTCGCAAATCTTTTTGCCACCACCATACATCATCATTTTCATAGATTGTCTTTTATGGCCTTAATATCTTTGCCCGTATATCTTCTGTACTGCTGTTACTAGAAGGCTTTTAGCTAAAGTTTTAAATAGTTTTTTAATAGTACTTCTACCCGCAGCTTGTTAATTTAACTTTGTATAGTTGCTTAAAGTGAAAAAGTGCTGATCGATCATAATGCTGTAGAAATTTATGTTTTATTCAATATTTATGCCGCTTAGATAGACATAAAAAACAATTTTACTAAAAATCCATAAGAAATGGAAGAGATTCATATATATAAACTCAATTGAAAGAAACAAATTGTTAAGTAGTCTAAATTTTGTTGTTTATTATACAGCGTAGTCTATAGTCTGGTCTATAGTCTAGCTATAGTCTAGCTATAGTCTAGTCTATAGTCTAGTCTTTAGTCTAGTCTATAGTCTAGTCTATAGTCTAGTCTATAGTCTAGTCTATAGTCTTGTCTATAGTCTAGTCTATAGTCTAGT
>NC_060951.1:4136539-4137847 GCF_022045245.1 Lucilia cuprina
ACTATAGACTAGACTATAGACTAGACTATAGACTAGATTATAGACAAGACTATAGACTAGACTATAGACTAGACTATAGACTAGACTATAGACTAGACTATAGACTAGTGTAGTCCCTAGCCTAGTTCATGGTCTGGTCAATAGTATAGTCTACAATCCAGTCTACAGTCTAGTTTAGAGTCTGTTTTTAGCAGATCTTGTAACATGATTGGGTGGAAAATAGTTAAACATATTGGCAACACTGTCTATGGGCGCTTATTAAAATATATTCCTATAGGCAATCAAATGTTTAAACCAAAAGAATGTTTGGATTATCAAAAAGTACTTAAGCTTTTTTATAACTAACATCTGGACCTTAATGCCTTAAACAAAAACGCAAATCAGTTTTCAAAAACTAAACAAAAATTTTGTACAAACACAACATGATTAATGTTTATTCTTTATTTAAACAAAATCATTATACAATTGTGCTGGTAATCTATAAGTCTTAAGTTCAGCCACCTTATAGTATTAATTTTCTTCATTTATTTTTAAGCTAAGTAATGCAGTTTTTATTAAAGCACTATTTGTTGGGAAATTATTTAAATATTTATTAACTTGGTTTTATGAGAAGACCTATAAAAAGAAAAGTTGGTTTATTCGTTGTTTTAAATCAAAAATTAACATTTTGTGTAACAAATTTAGGTCAACTGCATGAGAATTTTTACACAGACTTTCTTAGTTATAAACACAAAAAAAAAACTGATGAATTTCTCTAATTATACGGCAGGTAATTAGTGTTACTTGTAGTTTATTTCTTTGTTTATAAATTAGGTGTAGGAAAAGAATTTTTAATAATTTTTGTAAAGTAATTAAATTAGATTTAAAACGGGAGCAGCAGGTGATTTTTTCCAAAGACAAAAGAAAAAATTTTCTTGAACTTTCTTAAGAACCGTTGTTTTTTATAAAATTGATTTATCGTTGAAATTGAGGTGATAATAAATTATCGATATAGTCTAATTTATAGTTTAGTCTATAGTATTGTCTAGATTATAGTCTAGTCTAAAATCTATAGACAAGACCAAACACTAGTCTATAGACTACACTACAGACTTCACTACTAGACTATAGATTAGACAATATACTAGACAATAGATTAGACAATAGAGAATAGACTAGACAATATATTAGACTATACACTAGACTAGACTATAGACTAGGCTATAGACTAGACTATAGACTAGACTATAGACTCGACTATAGACTAGACTATAGACTAGACTATAGACTAGACTATAGACTAGACTATAGACTAGACTATAGACTAGA
>NC_060951.1:4137947-4153247 GCF_022045245.1 Lucilia cuprina
AGTTTATAGTCTAGTCTATAGTCTAGTCTATAGTCTAGTCAATTGTCTAGTCTATAGTCTAGTCTATAGTCTAGTCTATAGTCCAGTCTACAGTCTAGTCTATAATCTAGTCTATATTCTAGTCTATAGTCTAGTCTATATTCTAGTCTATAGTCTAGTCTATAGTCTAGTCTATAGTCTAGTTTTTAGTATAGTGTATTGTCTAGTACATAGTCTAATCTATAATCTAGGCAATAGTATGGTCTATAGTCTAATCAATAGTCTAGCCTATAGTCTAATATATATCCTAGTCCATAATCTAGTTTATAGTCTATTCTAGCCTATAGTTTAGTTTATTGTCTAATATGTATCCTAGTCTATAGTCTAGTCTATGGTCTACCCTATATGCTTGGTAGCAAATTAGCCATCACTGTTTAATTTGGAATATACTTTGTTTAATTAGTAAATAGTAAACAAAGTAAATTTTAAAACAACTAACTTTTATCTATGTTGTTGCTTTCATATTTTACGACAAAAAAAAAAACAATATTATTTTTTTTACATTTCGTCTCAAGCTTAATGCATGAATAAATGAAATTGCAATAATAACAACAATGCTTTATTAAAATTTAAATAACAGATGATGCCGAAATGTGTACAATGTACATACCTATATAAAGAACTTAATAAGAAGACAAATAACAGAAGGAGTAAATAACAATAGGAATTGTTATTGTTGTTATTAATACTCACTCTTTTACTTAAAGAGCAAATAATAGCAATAACAACAACATCAAAAACTGCAACAAGTGACGCTTTCGTTTTTTTTCGCTTGCTTTAGTTTTCTTTAAATTTCTTAAGTGTTCGGTTGTAAATTGTTAATAGTCCTATTTAAATTAGTCTAACGTGTAAATTAATTGTTAATATTAAAATATTTTTGTTGTGTATTATTAAAAAAATGTTTCTTTATATTTATATATAAAAATTTGAATGAAAAGTGTTTTTGAAATTAGTGAAAAATGTGTGGGAAAATTTTGCAAAATTAAAAAAAGGAAAATTTTGTCAAATTTATCAATGAAATTATCGCGTTGTTTGTAGATTCCAGGGCCATTCGCAAGCAGACCAACAACAAATGTTATGAATGAGTTAGTAAAGGAGAAGAAGAGGGGGTATATTTGTTGTTATTACAATTATTTTTCAAGAATTTAAGAGGAAAAAGCATTTCGTTTAATGAAATTTGGCGGCATAATGTGAAAAAATGTGCTTTAATATTTTTGCTGTTTAATAAGGAAGCAACAACGACGCCAACAACAAAGATAAAGAAAGGTAAGTATGTAATAAGAAATAAGTATGTTTGTATATTAATTAAATTTTATTGTTTTAACAGAAAGATGATGTACTTTCTTTGCTGAAATATGAAAAGGTAAGTGAATTTAAAGTTTTCTTTTAATTTAAACCTTAATTTTATAAAAAAAAGTAAAGACTATAGGGTAGACCATAAAGAAGACTACAAAATGCACTATGTACTAGACTATACACTAGACAGTCTAGTCTAAACCATTAACTAGACTGTAGACTAGACTATAAACTAGACTACAGACTAGAGAATAGACCAGATTGTAGGCTAGACTATAGACTTTACAATAGACTATAAACTAAGCTTTAGACTAGACTGTAGACTAGACTACAAACTAAACTATAGACTATAGAGAAAAAAAAAACAGACTATAGGCTAGACTATTGACTATACGATAGACTAAGCTAGGCAGTAAACTATTATAGATTATAGACTACACTGTAACCTAGGTAGAATAGACTATAAACTAGAATGTAAATTATACAATAGGCTAGACCATAAACTAGACTATATACTAGACTATAGATTAAACAATAGGCAAGACTATAGACTAGACCAGAGTATAAAATAGACTGTAGGCTAAACAGTAAAGTATCTATAGGTTAGACTGTATACTAGACTGTAGACTGGACTGTAGACTAGACTATAAACTATAGGCTAGAGACCAGACTATAGGTTAGACAATAGACCAAGCTATAGACTAGTCTATAGTCAATTGATCTATATGTAGAATAGAGTGTAGGCTAGACAGTAAACTAGACTGTAGACTAGACTATATACTAGACTGTACACTAGACTGTAAACTTGACTATAAACCAGACGATAAACTAGACAGTAGACTATACAATAGTCTAGGGACTAAACTGTAGACTAGACTGTATACTAAACTATAAACTAGATTATAAACAAGAATATAGACTAGATTAAATACTGCAGTACAGATTAAACACTAGGCTAGACTATAGACTAGATTAGAATATAGAATAGACTGTAACCTAGACTGTAGACTAGGCAATGGGCTAGACTATAGACAAGACTGTAGCCTAGTCTGTAGTCCAGTCTATAGTCTAGTGTAGACTATAGACTAGACTATAGACTAGACTATTGACTAGACTATAGACTAGACTATAGACTAGACTATAGACTAGACCATAGACTAGACTGTAGACTAGATCATAGACTAGACTATAGAGTAGAATAAAGACTAGGCTATAGACTAGACTATAGACTAGACTATAGACTATACTATAGACTAGACTATAGACTAGACTATAGACTAGACTATAGACTAGACTATAGACTAGACTATAGACTAGACTATAGACTAGACTATAGACTAGACTATAGACTAGACTATAGACTAGACTATAGACTAGACTATAGACTAGACTATAGACTAGACTACAGAGTAGACTATAGACTGAACTGTAGACTAGACTATAAACTAAACTATAGACTAGCTAGACTATAGAATAGACTAAGCTATAAACTATTCTATAGACTAAACTATATATTAAACAATAGGCTAGACTATAGACTAGAATAGGTTGAGGGCTAGAGAGCAAACTAGACTATAGGCTAGACTATAGACTACATTATTGATTATTTTGCAGCCTGTAGGCTAGACTATAGTCAATACTTCAGTTCTGCAATCGATATTTTGCCCCTTCTTACCTGTTTTATCTTTCTACGTTTTTTTTTTAAATCAAACTCTTGTTTTAATTCTTATTAACATTTACACTAAAGTAATAATAATTTAGTTTTCTTTTTATTAAATTATTAATTTTTTACATGGTTTTTGTTGTTGTTGTTTTTAAGTTTTGTAATTTGTTTTTAAGTTTTTTTATAGACACAGACACACACAAAAAAATTAATGTTTAATTACGTTTTGTTGTTGTTTTTTTTTCTTTATTTTTTTGTTTGTTTTAAGAACAGCTTAGAGCATGGAAGTTGTAAATTAATCATTTAGTTGTTGTTTTTTATATAGGTTTTTGTTTTTCTTTCAAAGTGTAATTTGTTGTTACATATTTTTTATAGTTAATTTAATGTTTTTTTTTTCTTGTTGAATTATAAATTTGTTTTCAATGAAGAGAAAATTATACAATTTGGTGTCGAGTAAATTTTTTAGGATTAAATTTTATTAATATTTTTTTTTTTGGCAGCATTCTTCTCTTTTTTTTGTTGTTGTTGTTTAGTTTAATTTTTTTTTTTTTTTTTTGGTATTTTGTTTAAAATTAGAAAAATTAAACAAAAGAATACAAGCACAAAATTTCATTACAACAATTTTTACTTTGAGGTTCTTAAAATTAAACGAACAAATGAAAATGGTGTCTGACTGGACTGAAAGTTTTGATTTAGTTTAAGTTAATTATATTTTATTTAATTTTTAACTTAATAGGATTTTATTTATGATTTTTTGTTTGGTTTTTTTTTTGTTCTATAATAAAAATGTTTAATTTTTTTTGTCTAAAAACTATGATAGAAAATTTTAGTTGTTTTTTTTTAAATTTTTTTCAATGATTTTACAAAAAAAAAAAAACTGAAACTAAATTTTGTTTTTTTTTTTGGGTTTCTTTAAATTAGACATTAATTGAAAAATTCACTACTTAATTAAGAATTTTATAAAATTAATTAATTTATTAATCTGTGACATGATTTTTTTGTTTTAGTTTTTTTTTTAATTTAAACAATTTATTTAATTTTTTTATAATTTTTTTTCCTTTTGAAGAATAACTTCAAAAATTTGTTTCAAATCTAAAGTTTTTACTAAAAAATTTGTTTTTTTTTAATATATTTTTAATAAAACAATTAAAACACTGAAAGAAATTAAACAAAAAAGTTTAAAAAACTTTTTTTCTAACTAGTTTAAGTTTAAAACTGAATTTTGAGAAAAATTTTTGTTTGAACACCCTATAAAATATTATATTCAAAATCTGTAAGCTATTCCCTATAAAACTGTTTAATAGCTTCGGAAATCGGTTGTTATATACCGGAGTTATAACAAGTTTTTCAAAGTAAACTTTAACACGAAAATGTTTATTTTGAACCAAAATTTTCTTTTTTATTGCTCGAATACTTTGTTTTATCTTGCAATATTTTAGTTTCTTATGGTCTTGGCTACAACTAGTCGAAATTTAAGCCAGATCGGTTTATATATATCAGATATATAGACTATATTCCAAAACAACTTTTAACGAATTTTATATCGATTTTTTTTTAATAAATGAAATTTTTCAACAATTTTGTTCAAACACCCTACAATCTGTTACTATTCTCTGAATACAGAAAGTGTTTTCTATATAGTTAACAAATATTTCAGATATCGGTTGTTATATAGAAGAGCTATAGAAAGTTTATCAAAAGGTATTTAAGCAATTTTCAACATAATTTTAAAAAACACATTTTGCCCGACAAATTGCTTAATATTTAAGTTTGTCAAGGTCTTGGCTACAACTACAAGAAATTTAAACCAGATCGGTTTATATATCTGAGATATATAGACTATATACTAAAACAACTTTTAACGAATTTTATACCGAATTTTTTCTTTAATAAATGGAATTTTGCAACAATTTTGTTCAAACACCCTACAACCTGTTACCATTCTTTGAATACTGAAAGTGTTTCCTATATAGTTAACAAATATTTCAGATATCGGTTGTTATATAGAAGAGCTATAGGAAGTTTTTCAAAAGGTCTTTAAGCAATTTCCAACATAATTTAAAAAAACACATTTTGCCAGACAAATTGCTTAAGTACCCTACTTTTTCCTATAATATTTAAGTTTGTCAAGGTCTTGGCTACAACTAGTCGAAATTTAAGCCAGATCGGTTTATATATATCAGATATATAGACTATATTCCAAAACAACTTTAAACGAATTTTATATCGATTTTTTTTTAATCAATGGAATTTTGCAACAATTTTGTTCAAGCGCCCTACAATCTGTTACTATTCTCTGAATACTGAAAGTGTTTTCTATATAATTAACAAATATTTCAGATATCGGTTGTTATATAGAAGAGCTATAGGAAGTTTATCAAAAGGCCTTTAAGCAATTTCCAACATAATTTTAAAAAACACATTTTGTCAGACAAATTGCTTAAGTAAACTACCTTTTTCTATAATATTTAAGTTTGTCAAGGTCTTGGCTACAACTACAAGAAATTTAAACCAGTTCGGTTTATATATTTTAGATATATAGACTATATACTAAAACAACTTTTAACTAATTTTATATCGATTTTTTTTTTAATAAATGAAATTTTTCAACAATTTTGTTCAAGCACCCTACAACCTGTTAATATTTTTGGAATACTGAAAGTCTTTTCTATATAGTAAACAAATATTTCAGATATCGGTTGTTATATAGAAGAGCTATAGGAAGTTTTTCAAAAGGTCTTTAAGCAATTTCCAACATAATTTTAAAAACCACATTTTGCCAGACAAATTGCTTAAGTAAACTACTTTTTCCTTTAAATAAAATATTTCAGATATCGGTTGTTATATAGAAGAGCTATAGGAAGTTTTTCAAAAGGTCTTTAAGCAATTTCCAACATAATTTTAAAAAAACACATTTTGCCAGACAAATTGCTTAAGTAAACTACCTTTTTCTATAACATTTAATTTTGTCAAGGTCTTGGCTACAACTACAAGAAATTTAAACTAGATCGGTTTATATATTTTAGATATATAGACTATATACTAAAACAACTTTTAACGAATTTTATATCGATTTTTTAATAAATTAAATTTTTCAACAATTTTGTTCAAGCACCCTACAACCTATTACTATTCTCTGAATACTGAAAGTGTTTTCTATATAGTTAACAAATATTTCAGATATCGGTTGTTATATAGAAGAGCTATAGGAAGTTTTTCAAAAGGTCTTTCAGCAATTTTCAACATAATTTTAAAAAACACATTTTGCCCGACAAATTGCATAAGTACCCTACTTTTTCCTATAATATTTAAGTTTGTCAAGGTCTTGGCTACAACTACAAGAAATTTAAACCAGATCGGTTTATATATATCAGATATATAGACTATATACCAAAACAACTTTTAAGGAATTTTATATAGATTTTTTTTTTTTGAAAATAAATGGAATTTCTGAACAATTTTGTTCAAGCGCCCTACAATCTGTTACTATTCTCTGAATACTGAAAGTGTTTTCTATATAGTTAACAAATATTTCAGATATCGGTTGTTATATAGAAGAGCTATAGGAAGTTTATCAAAAGGTCTTTAAGCAATTTCCAACATAATTTTAAAAAACACATTTTGTCAGACAAATTGCTTAAGTACCCTACTTTTTCCTATAATATTTAAGTTTGTCATAGTCTTGGCTACAACTACAAGAAATTTAAGCAAGATCGGTTTATATATCTGAGATATATAGACTATATACTGAAACAACTTTTAACGAATTTTATACCGAATTTTTTCTTTAATAAATGGAATTTTGCAACAATTTTGTTCAAGCACCCTACAATCTGTTACTATTTTTGGAATACTGAAAGTGTTTTCTATATAGTTAATATATTTCAGATATCGGTTGTTATATAGAAGAGCTATAGGAAGTTTATCAAAAGGTCTTTAAGCAATTTCCAACATAATTTAAAAAAACACATTTTGCCCGACAAATTTCTTAAGTACCATACTATTTCCTATAATATTTAAGTTTGTCAAAGTCTTGGCTACAACTAAGAGAAATTTAAACCAGATCGGTTTATATATTTTAGATATATGGACTATATACCAAACTTACTTTTAACGAATTTTATATCGATTTTGTTTTATAAATGGAATTTTTCAACAATTTTGTTCAAGCACCCTACAGCCTGTTACTATTCTTTGAATACTGAAAGTGTTTTCTATATAGTTAACAAATAACTCAGATATCGGTTGTTATATAGAAAAGTTAAACCAACTTTTTTAATGCTAACTTAAAAAAAAATTGAAAATTTTAAACACTAACGTTAAAATATTTCTCTTTTTATTAAACAAAAGTGGCTTAAGTACCCTACATTTTGTAGTAATATTTGAATTGCTTTAAGTCTTGTCTACAGCTGTGTAAAAGATCTTTAAAATCGGTTGATATTAACAAAAGTTAAAACCCATTTTAATAGACAAACTTTTAGGAAACTAAACGGTTTTATACGAAATATTTTGTAAACACTCTCTTCTTTTCTAGAGATATTGCCTAGACACCCTACATTTTATAAACATTTTTTAAATACTGCAGGAATTTAGGAATTTTTAAAAGTTTTTAAAATTAAGTTTTTCTTTAATGTTTTAATTGTTTCTTTCTTTTTACTAAAATTTGAAACAGTTTTATTTTAAATCTTATTTTTTTTTAAATAAATTTTTTCCTATAGTTTATTTGTTCACTGGTTTCTAAGAAATGTTTTTCTTTTGTAATAATATTTTCATTTTATTTTCGTTTTAATAGAATTATGTTTAACAGCAAGAAGTTTCAAGGCTTCAAAGAAAATATCCAATGAAACAGCCTGAAAACATAATGACTATATCATTACAAAGTCAAAGCAAAAGTTATAATCACACTCTGCTAACATTTCTCTATAAAAAAGTCCTTAGTTTTCTGCTCAAAACACTTTCCTTTGTAACCCAAAACTTCTAACTGTATTTGTTGTTAGAATATACTTAGTTTGTTGTTTTAATTTGTTTATCAATTACCAACAGTTTTAACTTGTGTTTAAACTAAAAAATATCTAAAATTATAAGGAAAATGAGTAAATAGCAAAAACAGCAACACAGTTTTATACACAAAAACAAAGTCATATTATCACTATCAAAATCTCTAGAAATTTTAGATTTTTCTATCAATTTTGCAATTTTACAAAAGTTTCACAGAATTTTGCGACTATAGTCATGTTTTTCATATTAATATTATGCTACATTATAAACTTTACTAATATAGTTAGCATTTATTTTCAGCTATTTTTAGCACTATCAACTATTTGCGACTATAGTCATATTTTTGTAAAGATAATTCATTAGGAATTACATATATGCTAATATAGTCAATGTTTTATAGTTTTTACACATTATAAGCTATTGCTATTTTTAGCACGGCTAATATTTTTCAACTATAGTCATATTTTTTTAAAGAGAATTCGTTAAGCATTCAAAACATACTAATATAGCCAACGTTTGATAGCTTTTACACAATATTAGCTATTGCTATTTTTAGCACAGCTAATATTTTTTGACTATAGTCATATTTTTTTAAAAGGAATTCATTAAGTATTCGAAACATACTAATATAGTCAATGGTTTATAGGTTTTACACAATACATGCTATGGCTATTTCTAGCACAGCTAATATTTTTTGACTATAGTCATATTTTTTTAAAAGGATTTCATTAAGTATTCGAAATATACTAATATAGTCAATGGTTTATAGGTTTTACACAATACATGCTATTGCTATTTCTAGCACAGCTAATATTTTTCGACTATAGTCATATTTTTGTAAAGATAATTCATAAGGAATTACATATATGCTAATATAGTCAATGTTTTATAGTTTTTACACATTATAAGCTATTGCTATTTTTAGCACAGCTAATATTTTTCGACTATAGACATATTTTTGTAAAGAGAATTCATTAAGCATTCAAAACATACTAATATAGCCAACGTTTGATAGCTTTTACACAATATTAGCTATTGCTATTTTTAGCACAGTTAATATTTTTCGACTATAGTCTTGATTTTCAATAGACAATTTCATAAGGATGAAATGTATACTAATATAGTCAAAGTTTTTAAATTGTTTTATATAAAAGTTGCTATAGCTATTTATAGCACATTTAGATTTTTTGGACTATAGTCATATTTTTTCAAAGAAAATTTTTTAGGTATTCAAAATATGCTACTATAGTCAATATTTATATAGATTTTACACAATATTTGCTAATGCTTTTTCTAGCAGAGCTAATATTTTTTGACTATAGTCATAGTTTTGTAAAGTATGTTTCTTAAGCATAAAAATTACACTTTTTTACTTTTTACAAACATTTGCTTGGCTATTTCTAGCAATTTTAATATTTAGTTAGTTAATATTTTTCGACTATAGTCAAATTTTTTGAAAGACTATTTTTTAAGCATAAAAAATACACTTATATAGTCAATATATTTTTTTTAATTTTTTCTAACATTTGCTAGGCTATTTTTCGACTATAGTCATAGTTTTGGAAAACCAGTTTCTTAAGCATACAAATCATACCAATATAGTCAATATTTTTTTTTACTTTTTCAAACATGTGCTGGGCTATTTCTAGCACTGCTTACATTATTCGACTATAGTCATATTTTTGAAATGAAAATTGTTTACACATAAAAATAATGCCAAAATAGTCAACAGTTATGTATGTTTAAAAAAATATACTATTGCTATTTTTAGCCGAGCTAATATTTTTCGACTATAGTCATAGTTTTGGAAATTCAGTTTCGTAAGCATACAAATTATACCAATATAGTCAATATTTTTTTAATTTTTTTCTAACATTTGCTTGGCTATTTTTAGCACTGATAATATTTTTTGACTATAGTCATATTTTTGAAAATGAAATTTTATACACACATAAAATATGCTAATATAGTCAACATTTTTGTAAGTTTTAGAAAATATGCTATTGCTATTTCTAGCAGAGCTAATATTTTTCTCTACTATAGTCATATTTTTGAAAATGAAATTTTATACACATAATAAATATTCTACTATAGTCAACATTTTTGTATATTTTAAAAAATATGCTATTGCTATTTCTAGCAGAGCTTAAATTTTTCGACTATAGTCATATTTTTAGAAAGTGTGTTTCTTAAGCAAAAAAATGATACCAATATAGTCAATATTTTTTCTAACATTTGCTTGGCTATTTCTAGCATTGCTTTTATTTTTTGACTATAGTCATATATTTTGCTTTAGACAAACTTTTTTTTTAGTTTATTTGACTTGTCTTTTGCTGTTGACAAAACTGTGCTTAGCTGTTTGCCTAGTGTTTCCTATATTATTATTACTAGATTCTGCTGTTTAGTTTAGTTTAATGACTACATAACTAGATAAAGTAGTTTTTGGTTTAAATTTTTCATCTTTCTTAAGGGTATAAATTTCAGTGCTTTTTATTAAACACAATTACGCACACACACATGTACACTTAAAATGAGGCCTCCACTAAATAGGTGCCATCCATGGGTTGATTGCTTTGATTATTCTGGGCATTGCTGGTGGCGGGCATATATTTTCCACAGGCCTAGAATAATAAGAAATATTGAAAAGCAATTTAAAAGAGTTTTCTTTTTGAGAGAAAAAAAATTACCTGATAACGCTGAGAACAGCAACGACCACAGCATGACTGCACTAGACCCATGGCACTGTTGGTGGAATGAGCCGGACTGGCCATCGGTGAGGGTGAACGAGGACGCTTAGGTTGACCATTAAAAGGTATTTCTAGTTCAACAAATTCACGATCCTGTTATAAAACAAAAGAAATTTTTAGTTAAATCTAGTTAGAGTTTAGATTTTTTAGCAACTATTTATAGCTACAGTTTGTTATATAAAAGAACACAAATACAAAAAGCAAACAAAAAATTTGTAAATTCTTTTTTTTACAGTTTTTTTTTGAGAAGCAATTGACAACAAAAACAACATTTAATTACTTTAAATGATTATTTTTTTTTAAATTTTAAATATATGAGTATTTTACAAACAACTGAAGACAGTTCTTATTCAAAATTTTAGTTCTTTTTTTTTAGTAAATTTTAAGGTTTTAAACTAAAAGTAATCAATAACAGTTAGTTAGGTTTTACTTGTTGGTAGTTTTTTGTTTTTGGAGGCAGGCTTTGAAAACTTCATATTTTAGTTTTTAACTTAAACTTCCAATTTGCATAGAGGAGATGATTAATTTGCTGTTTATTAATGTTTTCTATATTCACACACATATACATATGAAAACGCACACAAACACACACAGACACAAACAGAAAATAGTTACAATAACAATAAACACTATGAATGATACTGCTTTCTAGTCATTCAAATGTTTAACAAATTGATTTTATACTGAATATATGAATTTTACTCATGATTTCTATGAGAGAGAAGACAAAGAGCGAAAGAGAGAGTAAGATATAGAGGAGTCTAAAGGAGTTAAGAATCAGCTAACATTTAAGAAAATTAAACATAAATGAAACTAAAGAAAAACATTTTAAACAAAATTTATAAAAAAAAAACTATAGTACAAATAAAATCTAAACCTCAGCTTTAGTCATTTATTTACAAATCCAAACATTTTTGCTATATTAGTCATTGCTATTTTTAGCTAAGCTATATTTAACGACTATAGTCATGGTTTTGTAATGCCCTTATGATAAGCATACAAAATATGTAGCTATAGTCAAAATTTTCAAAAGCTAATTGCTATATTAGTCATAGCTATTTTTAGCTAAGCTAAATTTAACGACTATAGTCATGGTTTTGTAATGCCCCTGTGATAACCATACAAAATATGTAGTTATAATCAAAATTTTTTTAAACTAATTGCTATATTAGTCATTGCTATTTTTAGCTAAGCTAAATTTACTGACTATAGTCATGGTTTTTAAATGACTATGTGCTAAGCATGACAAAAATGTAGTTATAGTCCATTTTTTTCAAAACTCATAGCTATTTTTAGCTAAACTATATTTAACGACTATAGTCATGGTTTAGTAATGCTTATGTGCTAAGCTTATAAAATATGTAGCTATAGTTCAAATTTTTAAAACCTAATTGCTATATTAGTCGTAGCTTTTTTTAGCTAAGCTAAATTTAACGACTATAGTCATTGTTTTGTAATGCTTACATACTAAGCATGAATAATATGTTGCTATAGTCAAAATTTTCAAAAACTAATTGCTATATTAGTCATAGCTATTTTTAGCTAAGCTATATTTAACGACTATAGTCATTCTTTTGTAATGCTTACATACTAAGCATGAATAACATGTTGCTATAGTCAAAATTTTCAAAAACTAATTGCTATATTAGTCATAGCTATTTTTAGCTAAGCTAAATTTAATGACTATAGTCATTGTTTTGTAATGCTTACATACTAAGCATGAATAATATGTTGCTATAGTCAAAATTTTCAAAAACTAATTGCTATATTAGTCATAGCTATTTTTATCTAAGCTAAATTTTATGGTTTTTCAACGACAATTTGCCAAGCATTAAAAATGTATATTCGGATGGAAATTTTTCAAAAAGTTTATGCTATATTAGCATAGCTATTTTTTATCTAAGCACATTTTAGCGACTATAGTCACGGATATCAACTGATCATTTACTCAGCATTAAAAATATTTAGTCGGATTGAAATTATTCGAAATTTGTTTGCTATATTAGCACTGCTTTTTTGTAGTTAAGCGAATTTCCACGACTATAGTCATAGATTTCGAATTATCATTAACTAAGCATATAAAATCTGTACACAAATTGAAATTATTCGAAAATTTTTTGCTATATTAGCACTGCTATTTTGTAGTTAAGCGAATTTCCACGACTATAGTCATAGATTTCGAATTATCATTAACTAAGCATATAAAATCTGTACACGAATTGAAATTATTCGAAAATTTTTTGCTATATTAGCAAAGCTATTTGTTAGTTAAATACATTTTAACGACTATAGTCATGGATTTCGAATTATCATTAACTAAGCATATAAAATCTGTACACGAATTGAAATTATTCGAAAATTTTTTGCTATATTAGCAAAGCTATTTGTTAGTCAAATACATTTTAACGACTATAGTCATGGATTTAGAATTATCATTAACTGAGCATTTAAAATCTGTACACGAATTAAAATTATTCGAAAATTTTTTGCTATATTAGCACTGCTATTTTTTAGTTAAGCACATTTTCATGAATATAGTCAGGGATTTCGAATAATTATTTCCTTGGCATTTAAAATATATAGTCAATTTGGAATTTTTCAAAAAATTTTTTTTGCTATATTAGCAGTGCTATTTTTTAGTTAAGTGCAATTTAACGACTATAGTCACGGTTTTGGAAAAAGCACTCTCTTAGCATTTAGAATATATAGTGGGATTAATGATTTTCAAAAATTTCTTTAACATTATACTTAAATAAAATTTTTTAAAATTAATTTTTTTTTTTTTTACATTTATTGTCGTAATTAATAAAATTTCATTGAATGTTTTTACAAAATAAAAATATTTATTTAAATAATTTTATATATAAAAAAGTAGTCACTTTACAATTAAATTAAAATTTTAAAATTAAAAAAATAATAAAATTATAAATATAAATTTTTTTTTTACAATAATTTTAGGTGTTTATCTTTTTACTATTATTAGATCAAAGTTAAAATATTAACAAACTTAAAAACTAAATACATGTTTTAGAAGAGAAATAAAACAGGAGATAACAATAATATTAAATAATTTTTTTTGTTCATTTTGTAAAAATAAATTACACACACAAAAATTACAAAGAAATTATGGTAAAAAAATTTTTAAAATTATTTACGCACTTTTGGCCATAGTTTTTACTAATATGGTAGAATTGCTGGGCTTCTAATGGTCAACAATAATATTTAGTTTAATAAAAATAACGTTATTTAATTATAAACTTTTTGTTAAAAAAAAGTAGTTTATTTAACTATCTTGTGTTTTAGTTTGTAGAGTTTTTTTTCTTTCATTATTTTCTTTAAAATTTAAATTTTATAAAAAATACATATGTTGTCATTGCTTTTTGTAATTATAACAAATGGTTGCTACATCTGTTTTGTTGTCCCCGGGGAAAAAAGTATACGAAAAAAATATAAAGAAAATATAAAAAAAATAAGAAAAAAGTATATTAAAGAAAAAAATCAACAAAAATTAAACAATTTTTTTTTTAAATAAAAATATTTAAAACAAAGTGTAAGTCTCTGCCGATACTTAGTTAAACATTCAATAACTTACCGTTGTTTTCTCTAAACATCTTAGCAAATGATGATGCTGTAACTCAAAAATGTCCTCGTCACGTATATTTTCGTCCAATTCAATTCCTGACTCTTGGGCTGCCCAACGTGCCTCGGCAGCTTTCTTTTTATTAACAAAGGCAGCACCCGAAGACGCTTTAGCAATGCGTATACGTGCCAAGCGGGCTTTCTGTAAGAGAACCCATAAAATGAAAAAAAAGGAAAAACAAATATATTTATCACTTTCTACATGAGTTGGGACTTATGAAATGTTAAACCTTTCTAAAGCATTTGCCAAATCAGTTTTTAGCTTTTATAAAGTCTCTAACTATTTAACTATACATGCTTTTAAATACTATATATAGCTTATAATAGCAAAAACTAAGAAAGCTTATCAAACAACTACAGTCAAATTAATCTTTAAATTATAGTTCTTTCGTTGTAGGTAAATATTTAGTTAAGAAATACAAAATTTTTAAACAATTTTTGTCAATTTACCAATTTAAATATTTAGAGTAAAAATAAACTTTACAACTACAATCTTGAGTTTAGAATAAAAGAAAAACTTAATTAGCAATAAAACTACAAGATAATACGTTCATTGCAGTTCAAGTCAAGTTCAATTTAAGTTCAAATTCTGTTCAGTTGAAGTTTAGTTCTATTTCCCTTATAGTTCTGTTCCGGTTAAAATCTAGTTGAGTACTAGTTAGGTTCTACTTTTATTTGAATTCTAGTTCTGCTCTATATCTGATCCAGTAATGTTTTAGTTCTATTCCACGTCTGTTCTAGCTCTGTTATAGTTCTGTTTTAGGTCTGTTCTAGTTCTATTCTAGTTCTGTTTTAGTTCTATTCTAGTTCACTTCTAGTTCTGTTCTAGTTTTGTTCTAGTTCTGTTCTAGTTCTGTTCTAGTTCTGTTCTAGTTCTGTTCTAGTTCTGTTCTAGTTCTGTTCTAGTTCTGTTCTAGT
>NC_060951.1:4153347-4154979 GCF_022045245.1 Lucilia cuprina
GAACTGAACTAGAACTGAACTAGAACTGAACTAGAACTGAACTAGAACTGAACTAGAACTGAACTAGAACTGAACTAGAACTAAACTAGAATTGAACTAGAACTGAACAAGAACTGAACTAGAACTCAACTATAATTGAACTAAAACTGAACTAGAACAGAACTAAACTAGAAATGAACTGAAACTGAACTTGAACTGTACTTGAAATGAACTAGAACTAAACTAGAACTGAAGAACTAGAAGAAAACTTGAACTGAAGAACTAGAAGAAAACTTGAACTGAAGAACTAGAAGAAAACTTGAACTGAAGAACTAGAAGAAAACTTGAACTGAACTAGAACTGAACTAGAACTGAACTAGAACTGAACTAGAACTGAATGTAATAATTTTGTTTTAAGAAAAACTTATATCGCTTGCATATCTTTAACCCCTATAATTTTCTACCCCACCCTTTGAAAAAAAAAACTTTCTAAAATCTAAGCCTTTACAACAGCAAGTTGAAACCCTTATTTTTCATTTTCCACTAACAACTAACAATCTGTATTTTCTACTAATATTTGACACATTTTTTAAAAAGTTAAGTAATTTAGACAATTTGTTTTTGTTTACAAAATATAAGTTTTTTTCTTTACTCTAAAGAAAAAACATATATTTTGCGTAGAAACTACTATTTTTAGCTTAAACTTTTTTATGCTATATATTTTGTTAAAGACATTTTTCTACCTTTTCAAAACTATTATGTGGTTAGTAAAAGGAAAATTAAAGCTTTATTTAGCTATTTCTATAGAAAAACTTTAAAGCTTTTCATAACAATGTAAATATTTTTGAAAAAAATTTTCCCCAAACTAAACACATAATAGCCGCCGCTTAAAAGTTATCTTTTGCAAGCGGTTTAAACAGTTACAAAATTTTCCATCAAAATACTTTTGTTTTAACCACTGAAACACTCTTTGTGCAGATTGGTTAGCGTTTGAGAGGGTTCCTTAATAGGCAAAGTAAGGACGCATACTTAAACTATTTCCCAACCCTGCAATGCTATTACCAATCTTAAAAAACAACAAATTTTTATATTTGTTGAGTGGTGTTATTGCTAATTGATTTTTTTTATAAATCAGAGTCGAATATTCACTAAGTGAAAATTTTGCTCTTAGCTATATGGTCTAGTGGATGTTTTCTTTTAAAATTTCTTAGCCAAATTTCGAAAATCTAACCGGTTTTCTTGAAAATTTGTGTGTTATTTTAAAAGAGATTTTAGGAAAATATCTAACTAACCTTAGGAACTAAACTATATATTTAATAAAAAATAAAAACTATCTTTTAAGTTCTTAAATTTTCAGCAAATATATAATATCACCAAATGATCAAATGTATTTTTGCATGTTTGAAAACTTTAACTATAAATATAGCTTTCATTTTTAGCATAGATTTAAACATAAAACTTAATAAGAAAGTTTATACATAATTTTCTAAATATTTGCATGTTTTCTAGTATAATTTTTTATATTTTTTTCAGGAACATAAACAAAACTAGAACAGAACAAGAACAGAACTAGAACAGAACTAGAACAGAACTAGAACAGAACTAGAAAAGAACTAGAACAGAACTAGAACAGAACTAGAACAGAACTAGAAC
>NC_060951.1:4155079-4161405 GCF_022045245.1 Lucilia cuprina
TTCAGTTCTAGTTCAGTTCTAGTTCAGTTCTAGTTCAGTTCTAGTTCAGTTCTAGTTCAGTTCTATTTCAGTTCTAGTACAGTTCTAGTTCAGTTCTAGTTCAGTTCTTGTTCAATTCTAGTTATTTCAAGTTAAGTTCTGGTTCAATTCAGGAGGGTTTGGGATAAGTATCAGAGTTGTATTTACTGTTTATTGAGAACTATTATAGAGATAAGTATTAAAGTAAGCAGAAAGAAAGCAGTTTAAAGGCAATAGCAAAAAGAAACAGTGAGTTGTCATTTATGTTGAGAGCTTACAGTAAAAGTTAGACTGTTACGTATAGCAAGTTTATTTATAGACAGTTAATAGCATTTTTTTGTTTATAATTATTTGCTTAAGTAGCAGCTTAAATCTAGCCTTCAAGCAAGCATTAATGGAGAAAACAAATTAATTAATTTTTTTAAGTATTATACAGTTAGTAGGAAAAGGCTGTTTTGGCTTTAAAGCGTGCTCTGTAAAAAAAAATTACATATTTGTTTTATAAAACAAATAGCAGCAAAAATTGGTGCATATTTTTTAAAAGCAAATTATATAGGTAGTAATTAAAAAAAAACTTAATAATAAACTGACACATCTTTTAACCAGCATCCACTTATAGGAAAAATTAAAAAAACAGAAGATACTAGCAATTTGCTAAGCGGATTGTTTTTTTTTTTTTTTTTTTTTTTTTGAGATCCAAAAAAATGAAATAGTTTTCAAAGTTACTGTTGTTTTTTTTTATATAGAGACATTTTTCTGGGGATTTGGTAACGAAAACCAAAACCAAAGTAACCACTTACTCTTTGTGCTTTTCGTTTATCAGCTCGTTGATTTTGATGATAAATTCTACTAAAGTTAGATACAATAACAGGTACGGGTAAGGCGATCACAAGGACACCACTCAATGAACAAACACCACCAACTATTTTGCCAGCTATTGTCTCCGGTACCATATCACCATAACTAAAAGAGCAAATTAAGTGGAATTATACGTAGAACAATAGAGCGTTAGAGAGAAGTGGCTCTCTAACACTGTAACACTTTTTTTTGGTGTGTATTGTGTTTTTTTTGTGATGACTTCTTACGCAGCTGGCTACGCAAATACTTACCCCAGTGTCGTCATAGTGACAATTGTATACCAAAAGGCCGCTGGTATTGATGTGAAATTGGTACCATTGACATTTTTCTCAGCATAGAACATGACGGTAGCAAAGATAATGATTGCCATGGCCAGTGAGAATACCAGAAAACCCAATTCGGAAGCACACGATTTGAGAGTGTAACCCAAAATTCTGAGACCCTGTGAGTGACGTGAAAACTTAAAGATACGAAATACGCGGAAGACGCGCAACGTTACAAACGCTCCGCTCACATCGTCGTTGTCTGTTATGCCCAGACCAATGTAGTAGGGCAGAATGGCCACCACATCGATGATACTCATAACACTGCGCACAAATTTGCAACGATCGGGTGCCGCAAATAGACGCAGCAGATATTCGGCGGTAAAGATCATAACGCAGGCGGTATCCAAGCAGAAGAAAACAATTTTGTAGCGTTCGCCACAGGGCAGTGTACCAGCACGTCCGGGTCGATGTCCACAAGGCACCGTCTCCACAACATTGGCCATCACCGAGACGGCAATAAAGAAGCCCGTCACATAGTAGAATACCAATGCTGCTGTTGAGGTGTGCGGATTCTCAAAGGCCCGCCACATTTTCTGGCGTATATTTGTTAATTGTTGCAAATTTTGATCACCATTCTCGGACAATTTATCATCCATAAGTCTCTCGGCATTTTCACGTTTACGATCACGATAATCCTCATAACAACAGTCGCCTATAACATCCGGCATAATGCCGAAAAAGGCCAATTCCTCATCATAACTAGTGAGACATTCATGTTTGGGATAATGTAGTTTACCCGTACGATAATAATTCAATATATGACGAAATATATCCGGATCTCGATCAAAGAAATATTCTTTACAATCCTCATCGTAAAAGAACTCACGTTCATTCGAGCCCAACAATGTATCGGGATATTTTTCGAGAGTATTACGCCAGGTCTCAAAACGTCGCCCGGACACATTAATTAATAGTTTCTCATCATCGGTTTTGCGTCTATCTTTGGGTATGGGTGCCGGTGGCAGGGGATGAGTGGCTATGGGCACCCAACCAATGGCCGCCGCCCGTGCGAATGGCAGCCAAGCGGCGACCGAGGCCATACTATGTGGAGGAATGTTTCAATACAATTAACTAACCAAATACCCAAAATGAAATGGGCTTTCAAAGACCAAATCAAGTCGTTTAAAGTTAGTGTTTAGATAAGAAGTCCAGAAAAGGCTTACAAATCTCTGCCTTGGGAATGGTGTTGGTTTAGGAAACCTTTAGTTTATTCTCGATTTTTTACTATTTTTTGGCTTTAAATTCTTTTAGTTTATATTTTTCTTAAGACTTTTACTTGCTACCCAGCTGCTTCCCTTTGTTTCTCCTTATGTTCCTTTCCTTCTATTGTACATATTGCTTTTATATATTGCTGGCATTTTCCGTTTGTTTAGTAATCTGACTGTAAAGCTAAAATGAAACCATAAAAAGAGAGAGAAACGAAATTATTTATTTAAATTGGCAAACCTTGACTTTAGCCCACGTTCTATATTTTTCAAAAACCCTCAAAGTTTTTTTTTTTTTTTTGAATTTATAATTGTGAGAGGCTTTTTCTTTAATTGTTTAGCATTTAACCCCGCAATTTGTTAACAAATTTTAAATGTTTGTTTTTGTTTGTTCCAAATGCCACCACCACCACCTACAGTTGATACTAAAACAAATTTGGAAAATTTATTGGTCCGCTCATGCAGGCGTCATAGTTTTTAAGTAAATTTGTTAAAAAAAATTTAGAAATTTTTAAAGCAATTTAAATATTTATATAAAATTTACCAAAAAAAAAACCATATTCAAAAGCTTATGTTAAAAGCGTTTGTGTTTCCTAAGACTTCTCCAAAAGCTTCCATGTTTAACGCCCTTAAAAAAAGTTTAGAATTTGTTTTCCAAACTTCTTCATATTTACAAAACCTTACTTAAAGCTTTTATATTCTTTAGAGAGCTTCTGTGTAAGACATTATTTACATCTTTTAAAAAAAACTTTTCATATTGATAAGCTTCCATTGTAGGCAATATTTTGTTGAAAGCTTTTATATTAACATAAACTTTGAAAGTTTTTTTTTGTAAAACTTTTAAAATCATCAAATATCATCTGGTCTTCATATTCACAAAACTTTTATTGAAAGTTTTCATATTTTTCTAAAAGCTTTTAATATTTTTATTAGACATTCACAAAACTTCTTTTGAAATTTTTATATTTTTCCAAAAGCTTTTAATATTTTTTATTAGATAACTTTTTTCTAAAAGGTTTCATATAGATTAGCGTCCTTTTAAAAGCTTATGTTAAAAGCTTGTTTTTGGAGTTTTTAAATTTTTATAGCTTTCTATGAAAACTCCGAAAAGCTTTTAAAAGTTTTTTAAGTAATTATAAATCATACTTATAAAACTTTTTATATTTAGAAGCTTTCTTTGTACGCAATATTTGAAAAATTTTGAAAGCTTTCTTGGGAAGCTTTTAATATCACCAAACATCATGTGAAACTTTAAAAAGATTTTGATTCTTCAAAAGCTTTCATATTCACAGAGCTTATATTTTCATGTTTTTCTAAAAGCTTTCAATACAACTTTTAAAAGCTTTAAGCTTCAATAATCGCTTTTAGAAGTCTTTATATGTATACACAAAGCTTTTCTTTTCATTTTTAAGCTTTAACTTTATTTCTTCAAAAGTTTTTATAATCACAAAGCTTTTGTTGATGTTTTAATGTTTAACCAAAAGCTTTTATATCAGTAAATATGTCATTATAAAGTTTTATTTAATGCTTTATATTAACATTTTATTTTTCAAAAGCGTTTTATTTTGCATTATACAAAAGCTTTTTGTAATTAAAAAGCTTTGTATAAGCTTTATGTAATTAAAAAGCTTTGTGTAAGAATTTTGTAATTAAAAAGCTTTATATAGGCTTTTTAATGAGTTCTTTGTAATTAAAAAACTTTGTATAAGCTTTTTGTAATTAAAAAGCTTTATATAAGTGTTTTGTAATTAAAAAGCTTTGTATAAGAGATTTGTAATTAAAAATCTTTGTATAAGTGATTTGTAATTAAAAAGCATTGTATAAGTGTTTTGCAATTAAAAAGCTTTGTATAAGCTTTTTGTAATTAAAAAGCTTTGTATAAGCTTTTAAAAGCTTTGTAATGGAAAAGCTTTGTATAAGCTTTTTGTAATTAAAAAAGCTTTGTAATAGCAACGCAAAGGCTTCTTTAAAGCTTTTTCATAAAAGTTGTCTATACCTTTTAAAAAAGTTTTAAAAAGTATTTTGTGAATTTATAAAAACATATTTTTTAAAAAGTTTTTAAATTAGAATAATTTTCTACAAAAGCTTTTTAGTATAATTTTATTCAAATCTTACGTAAAAAAGTTTTTGAAAGCTTATAAAAGTTACTTTTAAACGTTTTTAACTATTTTAAAACATTTTTTTTTTTTATAAAAAATTTAAAAGCTTTAGGATTAAAAGAGTTTTATACACGTTTAGTAAAGTTTTTAGCTTTTAACAGGCTTTATTTTATTAATTTATTAATATATGTTTCTTAAAAAGTTTTTCAATTAAATATCATTTTCTGCAAAAGCTTTTTAGTATAATTTTATTCAAATCTTTCATAAAAAGCTTTTATGTATTTGATTTAAAATTGTTCAAAACTTTTTATTATTATTAAAAGTTTTTGTTTTCCAAAAGCTTAATAGCTCACAACAGTTACTTTTAAAATTAATTTTAAAAGGTTTTAAATTATGTTTTAATTGTATAACAGCTTTCGAACTTTTAACAGAAAAATGTTTGCAATAAAGCATTTTATCAGAAAAAAGCTTTTAAACACTGAACGTTATTCCAATATGAAATACTCAAAAGCCATGTGTTTATTATACATTTCAAATCCATCAAATCTAAACTAATTTTAATGTTTAACACTTAATATTTCTTTAAGTTTTTTTCCACAAATTCATATAAAGTTTTACAACAAACAGACGAAAAAACTTTTTTTTCAACTTTGCATCATTAACTGAGAAATTCGATGAAAGAATGAAAATCAAAAGAAACATTTTAATGTTTTAACAAAAACAATTTCCTTTTTCTCATATCGAAAAGAAAACAAACAAGTAGTCAAATGCAAATGAATTATTTGTGCATAATTTCAGGTAATTAGAGGAATTGCGTATTTTGAATACTCATCATCATTCTCATACATCAATATCGACTTCATTATCGCCATCATCATCATCATCAGCCAATATGCAAATCGCATTGGTTACTTTTGCTACAATTTTATATTTAGCCATTACAATGTAAACATTTCAAATTTTGTATACATTTTATTTGAAAACATGAGAGTTGTAATAACAATAACAAAATGCTAAAAATACTTTCTTCCAAAACTGCTCCTCGAACTCTTTATCAGAAAAAAAAAACACTACACAATGGAAATTACAAGATTTTGTTTCTAAATTTGTAATTATTTTTTTTTATTCTGTTGCTTTAAATGCATCATATGTAGTATTTTTCCCTATAAAGTATAAACAATTTGTGTGAGTGTATGTAAACTTAATTATTTTTTTATGGTTTTTATAAAGTTTTCATATGTCTAGTGTAAACATCTTCTTCTTTATTAAGATTTTTATATTTCATACAAAAAAAATATATATATACATATGTTTATTTCCAGCAAATAATCCAAAAACAGAATAAGCAAAATAATTGTAAACATAGCCTAGATTTCAAAATTTGATTTTTAAAGTTATGACTACAGAAGTGTAACAGAAAATAGCATATATTTTAGATATTTCACAGCAATTAACTACGATTAGGATATAGGTTAGGCTATCGAATAAAAACTATGTTAAAAACTAAACTATAGCCTATACTAAGAATAGACTAGATTAGTATATACCCTAGACTATAGACTACACTGTAGACTGCACAATAAAATAGAATATTGAATAGGCGATAAACCAGACAATACACCAGGCTATTCATTAGACAATTGACTAGAATATTGACTAAAAAAAAAGACTATAGGTTAGAGTATAGACTAGATAAAAGGCTGACTATAGAATATAATATAGACTATAGACTAGACTATAGACTAGACTATAGACTAGACTATAGACTAGACTATAGACTAGACTATAGACTAGACTATAGACTAGACTATAGACTAGAC
>NC_060951.1:4161505-4166797 GCF_022045245.1 Lucilia cuprina
ATAGTCTAGTCTATAGTCTAGTCTATAGTCTAGTCTATAGTCTAGTCTATAGTCTAGTCTATAGTCTAGTCTATAGTCTAGTCTATGGTCTAGTCTATAGCCTAGTCTTTAGCCTAGTCTTTAGCCTAGTCTTTAGTCCACTCTATAGTTTAGCCTGAAGGTATAACATATCATGTGCCCTTAAAGAATTAAAGCATTTAATCCATTGATGAGCTACTCCCATGTTTTCTGTATTATTGTTGTTTTAATATTTAATAACTTTGTTAAGCTGATTTCATGTCAAATATTTCTTGTTTTGTTTAAAATATTGTCATTTTAAATATTGACACATTTAATCCCCTAAAAATATGCTATGTTTTTCTACGTGATTTTTTTCAATTGTTTGTTAGAATATTGAGTTTTTCTATAAAATTTTAATAGCTATGCTATTGTGTGTTTTTTTTTTTTGGTTATAAAGTATGCTAAAATTTTATGGCAATTGTTTTTGTCGTTGGTAAAATTTCGATAAATTGTAAATTTTTATATAAATTAATAATTGGCTTTTATGAGTCTCTGGGCAATAAATCGCTGCCACCGAACTGTTAAATGAAATTTGTGGCAAATTGTCAAGGTTTTTTATGTATGGGCTGGTTGTTTTTAAACAATATTAGGTGAATTTAAAAAGTAAAGCATATTTTAGGGGGGAGGTGTGTTTAATGTAGGAAAAGCATACTTATGGGTGTTTGAGTTTATGAACAAAAGAATATTTAATCGAAAGATTGATTTTGAATTAAAAAATTTTTAAATTTTTAACTTAATTTATAAATTCCCATAAAATATATTAATTATGACCAATTTGGGTATTTTGAAAATTATTTTGGGAATTTGTGGGGAAGTCTTTTATTAGCTTAAATTGTGATTTGACATGATTCTAGGAAGTTTTTTATGGTTTTAAGGATTTAAACTGTGACGGTCCTTAATGTTTGGCGGGGGTTTGTTATTGCTGTTGTTTTTTAAATTTATGTATAAATTTCCAAACCCAACAATAAAATTAATGAGAATTGATTATGATGATGATGACAGCTCAAGTAACAGGAAGTTACATTCCAAAACAATAACTTTATTTGGCCTGGTCTTAGATTGCTTACTAACCCAGTGAGGCCTTAAGCTTTTAAAACCAATAATATTTCAAGAATTTTTAGAAAAACAAATTTTTGAAAGTATTGTTATTAACTAAACTAGTTGATGCAACCAACTTAATAACCAAATCCTACTCTTAAATCCTCTTTAATACTCTCTATGATTTCAAAAATATAAAATTTTGGTTGAAAAATTTTCCTGTTGTTGTGGTCAAAACAAAAACAAATAATCTAAAAAACAACTATTCCAACTTTTTAACCCCCTTCCCCCTTTAACTTATTGAATTTGTGGATTTCAAATGAATATGTTGGTCGAATGTTTAATAATAAAAAAAACATAGTAGTATGTGGCAATAGTTGAAAAATTGTAAATCACAAACCAAAAAATAATAGCTGCTGCAATACTTGAAACATGTTATGTGAGTGCAAAACAACAGCACTGCAACACAGCAGCACAGCACCAACAATACTAGTAAATGGTTTTTATGGACAAAAGACATTCAATATAAAATTAAAATTATTACACAATTATTTTTTCATATAATCTGAACAGATAAAAACACTTTTAAAAGACAAAACTTGAAAAGGACATAAATATTACAAAAGAATGTCCCCAGAGGAGATTTTCATAAAAGATTTTGGGAATTTATGAAAACACTTAGAATTGTCAAAAACTTATTTTTACACATTCCCGCAAGTTTTCAGAAATTTTTTGCAAATGTCCCCAGAAGATATTTTCATATAAGATTTTGGGAATTTATGAAAACGTCTAGAATAGCTTACAATAGAAATTGTCACAAACAAATTTTTACACATTTCCGCAAATTCCCAGAAACTTTTGCAAATGTCCCCAGAAGAGATTTTTATAAAAGATTTTGGGAATTTATGAAAACACTTGAAATGGCTAAAATTTTGTAAACACACTTTAGAAAAGTAATTTAAACACATTTTTGCAAATTCCCAGTTTTTGAAAAGTTCCCCTGAAAGTAATTCCATGCAAGATTTTGTGAATTTATAAAAACAAATAAAATGGCTTAAGAATAACATAAAAACTGTCAAAAATTAATTTTTAGACTTTCCCGCAAGTTTTCAGAATTTTGTTAAAAGGTCCCGAGAAGAGATTTTCATATATGAGTTTGGCAAAAATTTTGCATAAATACTTTAGAAAAATAATTTTAATACATTTTCGCAAATTCCCAGAGCATTTTTGAAATACCCCCAGAAGAAATTTAAAAAAAAAAAATTGGGAATTTTTAAAAATACCTAAAAAAGCTTATGAATAACAGAAACACTGTCAAAAACGAATTTTTACACATTCCCGCAAGTTTCGAGAATGTCCCCAGTTTTGCAAATGTCCCTAAAGGAGATTTGTAAAAAATATTTTGGGAATATATAAAACACCTAAAATGGCCTAAGAATAACACAAAAAGAAATTTTTTACACTTCCCCGCAAGTTTTCACAAATTTTTTGGAAATGTCTCCAGAAGAGATTTTCGAAAAAGATTTCGGGAATTTGAAAAATTGCTTAAAAATACAAAAATTTTTAAAAAGAAGATAATTAATAGTATATTTGAGTAAAAATTTCAAATTTCCCCTAGTGGGGATTTTGTTTTTGGAATTTGGGAATTTGAAAAATTTGTTAAAATTACTTCATTTTTGTTTATGAAGTGTTTAATAACCAATTTAATTAAAAATTTAAAATTCCCAGGAAAATTTTAAAAAATCCCGTAGTGGGGATTTTGTTGTTGGAATTTGGGAATGTAGAAAATTTGTTAAAATTACTTAATATTTATTTATAGAATAATAAATAACTAATTTAAGTAGAAATTTTCAATTCCCAGAAAAATTTTTAAAATCCCGTAGTGGGGATTTTGTTTTTGGAATTTGGGAATTTAGAAAAATTTTTTAAAATAACTTAATTTTTGTTTATAGTCTAACAAATAATAAATTTAGGTAAAAATTTAAAATTCCCAGTAAATTTTTCTTAAAATTCCGTAGTGGCGATTTTGTTTTTGAAATTTGGGAATTTAGAAAATTTGTTAAAATTAGTGGGGATTTAGTTTTATGGAGTGTTAAACAACAAATTTAAGTAAAAATTATAAATTCTCAGACAAAATATTAAGAATGCCGTAGAGGGGATCACTTTCTTTTTGTTTTAAAACCTTTTAAAGTGGAGAAAATATCCCCTACTTTTAAGGTTTAAAACTATGAAAATTGTATAAAGAAAAGTTAGTTTTTTTTCTCAATATTGTTGCAATTTTATGTTCAAAACACTAGTTTCTATTTCGCCACTATTTCGTTCATCAATAACTCTAGAAAGTTCTGTTTCTTTTCCACTTAATATCTTTGCGGAAAACCTTCAATAACTAGTGATTTACTATAGATTTTATATGTTGTTGTTGTTGTAGGTTGTCATTTCCTTTACTATTTATCTTCTCATAGAAAAAACAATTTTGTGGTTAAAACTTGTATGTTTATATGTCTGTCTTTCCTATTGCTTTTCTATGTCTATATATTTCTTTCCTTTTTATGGTTTCTGTCACATCCGTTGTTAAACGCGTTTTAATATTTGTTGTTTTTCTTTTAAAGCTTAATTTTCCTGTAAAACGAACTATATTTCTGCTTCTTTTTATTAAGTAAGTTTTTAGTTGGAAGTGGTTTTCTGCAGATGGGTCTCTTAAACACAAATGTGTTATGTCATGGATTGTGAAATTACAAGAAAACCGCAACAATTTTAAAAGTTTGTTTTTCGCTATATAAACAATAATTGCAGATATTATCCTGATTTTATAAAAAAAAATCCTAAAATTTTCTTTTAAAATAGTAAATTTTTTGTTTTTAAAAAATTTTTCTAACAGGACGTATGATTGATATTAATTCATAGTATTCTTACAAAATTAACTATAACTTTGTTATTACTCAAGCTATTGCAAAAATTTAAATTGCCAATAAAAGCCAAGATTTCAAGTTTTTCTATAAATAAAATTAAACTTTTTAAAAATTATTAATTTTAACAAAATTTTTTAAAAATTTAAAAAAATATTTTTTTTTTACTTTTTCATAAATTTTTCTCAACTTTTCAATATTTTTTTATTTGAAAACTAGTTTTCACTTGTTTAAGTAATCTTACATAACACTTGTTTTTTTAAAGCTTATGTAACATATAATCTTTCAAAACACTTTTAACTTTTACATTTCATCATATTTTTTTCTTTCTTTAAACAAAATTTAAACATTTCTTATTATTTAATTTCTTTAAACATTTCATTAATTACTTTATATTATTAACAAAAACAAATAAAATATCTTTTTATATATATTTTTATTCACTTTATATATATTTTTTTTAACAACCAAAACCGTTCGCTTGAAAGTAAAAACCGCAACTGATCATGCGCATTGGCAAAAATATTTGCAATAGGCCTGTGTGTTGCATTTAAGCTAAAGTTGAGCAAAAATTAACAACAACAACAACTAAACAGCTCCAGTCAAACAACGTTCAAATGTACAAGTTATCAGACAGACAAAAAAAAAAAAATAAAAATAAACTGAAATAATACAACAAAATAATAAAAATTAAACTGGCTAAAAGTCCATTCATTCAACAACATGTTGCACAAACGAAATAAGCAAAAAAAAAGCAAATAACTAAATCAACAACACACTTCGTTTAACTACACACATGCTTACAAATGTTTTTATATAAAATTGCGTTAAATATTGTTTTGGTTTGCTTGCGGCTGAATTTGAAACCGAAATCTACATTTTCATTTAAGTACAAAATTTAAGTCAAATCAAAAGTTGTTTTTATTTTCCTTAACTCCTCTAAAGGCAAATCAACAACACTTAACACTAGAGGAAGTAAAATTTAAAGGAAATTCGAGAATTTTGAAGACTAGTTTATAAACTGATCCATAGATAAGAGTATAGATAAATGAAAAGAGATCAATAAATGTTCAATGAAAAGAGATCAATAAATGTTCTAGTTCGGTTCTAGTTCGGTTATAGTTCTGTTCTAGTTCTGTTCTAGTTCTGTTCTAGTTCTGTTCTAGTTCTGTTCTCGTTATGTTCTAGTTCTGTTCTGTTCTAGTTCTGTTCTAGTTCTGTTCTAGTTCTGTTCTAGTTCTGTTCTAGTTCTGTTCTAGTTCTGTTCTGTTCTAGTTCTGTTCTAGTT
>NC_060951.1:4166897-4168892 GCF_022045245.1 Lucilia cuprina
TCTGTTCTAGTTCTGTTCTAGTTCTGTTCTAGTTCTGTTTTAGTTCTGTTCTAGTTCTGTTCTAGTTCTGTTCTAGTTCTGTTCTAGTTCTGTTTTAGTTCTGTTATATTTCTGTTCTAGTTCTGTTCTAGTTCTGTTATATTTCTGTTCTATTTCTGTTCTAGTTCTGTTCTATTTCTGTTCTAGTTCTGTTCTAGTTCTGTTCTAGTTATGTTCTAGTTCTGTTCTAGTTATGTTCTAGTTCTGATGATCTGATAGACTGATCTATAGACTTATAAGTTTATATGGTTATGGTTGCTTTAGTGTTAATATATTTTATTTTTTTCATTAAAACCGATTTTCTTGTTCATTTTTTATAAATAAATTACAACAAAACTAAGCTGGACGAACACCATTAAAAATAATGTACAATTGGAACAAAACTCTAAGATTTTTCTAGTTAAAAGTCCGTCATACAGGTTTTTCTGATTATCAAACATAAAAATCTTATTTGAAAAACTTTTTAAATTGTTTGCAAATTAACAAACAGACCTTTGAGTTTGATAAATTTTGTTTTTTTTTTTAATTATAAGCAATTTTAAGACAAAAAAGATTTCTCAAGCAATTTTATGCAATAATTTAGAAAAAAAAATTAAAATAAGTTTTAGTTTAATTTTAATTTAATAACACACACACACACGACTAGTTAACCTTCTTTGGGGGTTCTGTAGTATAGAAAAAGATCATTCAACTTCTTGGCAAATGAATGTTACATGAACGGCATTGAACCTTCTTTACTGATGGTGGTAGTTGTTGGGTAGCGCTAGAGGTGCTGTTGTTGACTTGGAAACTTTTTCTTGCATAGAATTAGTTTTAAAGTTGTTTTTTTTTTTTTTTTGTTACAACTAAAACAAGGTCTTTGTTTTTGATATTAAAACAATTGTTATAGAATTTTCCTTGATATTCTAGAAATCGTTTGCAATAAATATTATTATTCAAAAAAAAAAAACTAGATTTTCTTAATAATTTTATTAAATTTTTTTAAATAAAATTAAATGATTGGTTATAATATAAAATTTACGTTTGTACATATGAAGTTGTGTTTGTATGTGTTTGTTTGTTGGTTTAAAAACTATAGCAACAATTATAAATGAAGTATTTTTGCACCATCCCATACTTCATTGGTTGCATGCAACCTAAATTATTATTTTATATAGTTTTGTATATACGAATGAGTACAAGTCTTTCTATATATTTTTTCTAACAAAAAAGTTAAATAAAACATTTTTCCGTTTGGTTGGGAAATAACAAATAAAGTGAAAAATTTGATTGAAACACAATTAAAGCGATAAAAGTACGAAAATTTTTTATATATTAGGTTGTAGTTTAGTTTGTGGATTAGTCAGATTTATAAATCTTTCATTAGATCAAACTATAGATCAAACTATAGATCTGTCTATAGATCAAACTATAGATCTGTAAAAAGTTATCACTTTATAAGGCAATATATGAATAACAGTCTGTAGATTTGTATGCAACATATAGATCAATCTGTAGGCCAGTCTATATCCGAAGTAAAAGATCAGTAGATGTTTAAGTCGATAGATCAATCTAAAGATCAGCCTATAGGTCAGTTTATAGAGCAATATATAAGTATACCAGTCTATAGGTCAATATGTAAATCTAATTGTAAATCAGTCTATATAAAGAGTAGAGATCAGTCTATATATAAGTACATAGATCAAACCACAGATTTATCTATAAATCGTTCTATAATTCCATTCATAAATCAGTCTATAGATCATAAATCAGTCTATAGATCAACCCATACTTCTGTCTTTCCTGCAGTGAGAAGATCGCGCTTAAGATCAGTATATCGATCATTTTGTAGATCAATATGTAGATAAGTCTATACATCTATCTATCTATCTATCTATCTATCTATCTATCTATCTATCTATCTATCTATCTATCTATCTATCTATCTATCTATCTATCTATCTATCTATCTATCTA
>NC_060951.1:4168992-4171364 GCF_022045245.1 Lucilia cuprina
TTCTAGTTCTGTTCTAGTTCTGTTCTAGTTCTGTTCTAGTTCTGTTCTAGTTCTGTTCTAGTTCTGTTCTAGTTCTGTTCTAGTTCCGTTGTAGTTCTGTTCTAGTTCTGTCCTAGTTCTGTCCTAGTTCTGTTCTAGCTCTATTCTAGTTCTGTTCTATTTTTGTTCTAGTTTTGTTCCAGTTTTGTTCCAGTTTTGTTCTAGTTCTGTTCTAGTTCTCTTCTAGTTCTGTTCTAGTTTTGTTCTAGTTCTGTTCTAGTTCTGTTCTAGTTCTGTTCTAGTTCTGTTCTAGTTCTGTTCTAGTTCTGTTCTAGTTCTGTTCTAGTTCTGTTCTAGTTCTGTTCTAGTTCTGTTCTAGTTCTGTTCTAGTTCTGTTCTAGTTTTGTTCTAGTTCTGTTCTAGTTCTGTTCTAGTTCTGTTCTAGTTCTGTTCTAGTTCTGTTCTAGTTCTGTTCTAGTTCTGTTCTAGTTCTGTTCTAGTTCTGTTCTAGTTCTGTTCTAGTTCTGTTCTAGTTTTGTTCTAGTTCTGTTCTAGTTCTGTTCTAGTTCTGTTCTAGTTCTGTTCTAGTTCTGTTCTAGTTCTGTTCTAGTTCTGTTCCAGTTCTGTTCTAGTTCTGTTCTAGTTCTGTTAAAGGTCTGTTCTAATTCTGTTCTAGTTCTGTTCTAGTTTTGTTCTAGTTCTGTTCTTTTCTAGTTCTGTTCTTTTCTAGTTCTGTTCAGTTCTAGTTCTGTTCTAGCTCTGTTCTAGTTATGTTTTAGATCTATGCTAGTTCTCTTCTAGTTCTTTTTTAATTCTGTTGTAAATCTGTTCTAGTTTTGTTCCAGTTCATTCCTGATTTCATGTGGATCATTTCAGAGTTATCAAACGATCTTTTCTCGATCTTCAAAATTTTCTATAGAAATTTTTTTAATTTTCTCTTTAATTTAGAAATCCAAATCCTGTATTTACCAAACTCATAATTCCTTTTTCTTTCCATTTCTTAAACCGTTAGTTACTGCCTAATTATAATGTTGCATGTCTTTATTTATTATATTCTTTAATGTGGCATTTTTCAATTGCAACTACTTTATTTTAATCACAGCCAATATCATCAACTGTTTTTTTCTTTTTGGAAAAAAAAACGATTTTCAAGTTGAAAACATCTTCAGTTTCCTGCTTGCATGGTTAACGTTGTGTTTGTGCCTCTATGTGGCAAGCAACAAATAAAGAATTAGCAATATTGAAAGAAATTGTCATTATATGTTGCATGGAATTTCTTCTTAAAACGTCATCATAATCAAGATTCTATAATTAAACACGCCATTTAAACATCAAAAGCAAGGTCGTTTTCTAACACCTACAAATTAATGTTGCACAATTTGATATTATGCAACAAAACAGCCGTTACTGGAGTTATGTTAGGAGTAGAAAATTCATCATCATAGAGGAGAATTTTCTAACGTTTAGTTGTTCTGCTACGCAGGCGTTAAATTATTTTGATGCAACAATATAACTTTTTTGCTTTTGTTGTTGTCATTCTTATATGTGCAACATCTGTTTTGCTTCCAGCATAGTGACATTAGTTGCATGCAATAGTCAGTCTGCCTTCTTTTATTATTAAATAAATAAAAATGTTTAGTAATAAATTGAAATAATAATATTTTAAGTGACAGTTTAGGAAAATGTTGAAATTGTGACAAATCTAAGAGCATAATCGGTAACAGAGTTATCAAAATGCTTTCGACCTTTCAGCTATAGTTCTGTTTCATTGGATTTATTGATTATTTACCTTATTAACTCACCTTTGAAACCCACTAAAACTATTTTTACAGCAACTTTTCTAGTTCTGATCGTTTAAAGATCGTATCTTTTATTTGGAAAACTTCACTTTTTTTAATTTTTGGCTTTTAGTGTTAATTTTTTAGTGGCACCCTCTCTTAATCTATTCAAGAAGTTTGTTTGAAACGTTTTAATATGTCTGTGTGTTGTTGTCTTTGCTTAAAGTGTGTGTGTCTCTGCTAAGCTATTGGTGGCAACTGGTTGTTGTCTATAACTTGAACAAAGAAACTTTTGTATAAGTTTTAAACAAACAACAGCAGAGGTCGCAATTAAAAAACTTTTAAACTCGAGGAAAAATGTTAAACAATTCACAAAACTCACTTATTAATGAAAAGCTCAAAGTTTAACCTTTTAGTTCTTTTCTAGTTCTGTCACAAATTTGTTCTAGCTCTGTTTTTGTTACGTTCTAGTTCTGTTCTAATTATATTCAAGTTCTGTTCTAGTTATGTTCTATTTCTGTTCTAGTTCTGTTCTAATTCTGTTCTAGTTCTGTTCTAGTTCTGTTCTAGTTCTGTTCTAGTTCTGTTCTAGTTCTGTTCTAGTTCTGTTCTAGT
>NC_060951.1:4171464-4173232 GCF_022045245.1 Lucilia cuprina
GAACTAGAACAGAACTAGAACAGAACTAGAACAGAACTAGAACAGAACTAGAACAGAACTAGAACAGAACTAGAAAAGAACTAGAACAGAACTAGAACAGAACAAGAAGAGAACTAGAACAGAACTAGAACAGAACTAGAACAGAACTAGAACAGAACTAGAATAGAACTAGAACTTGTACAGAACTGGAATAGAACTAGAACAAAACAGGTTTTTTTAAAATAGATTTTGATCGTTGGAAATTTAATAGAAATTCAAGTGATCGATACATTTTTAAATAGAAATTCTATCAATTGATAGATTGATCGAGGAAAAATCTCATTGTAGTTTATTTAGAAATTTGTTTTACCAAAGGATTTTCTTTTAGAGAATCTATCTATCAATGGACATTCTTTAGAAAGATGATGAATTTTCTTTCCTATCAATCTTGTAGTGCTGTTTTTGGAATTTTCTTTCTTTATGTTGTACAAGGTTTTGTAACTGTGCCTGTCTATAATGTGTGCTAAATTTTGGCTGCCGTTTTGTCAATAGAAGAATTTGGCTGATGTTGTTGTTATTGTTGCATGTTCGTGCTAATAAATTTCAATTCAATTGTTCTGAAAAGAATAATACGTCGTAAACAAAAAAATTGTCAATTTAACTTTGATTTTCTTTTAGTAGTTTGGTGTTTTATTTTTTTCTTTCTTTTTTTTGGGGGGGAAAACAAAAAGAAAATTCCATCATCATGATGATCGTTCTAACGGTTTAGTATGTTTTGACTTTTTACTGTTGCAAATGATACGATGACAACATGCAACAACAAAACGACATATTGTCAAAGAAAAGAACAACAGCAACAACAACAATTCCTACAATTGAAATTTTCCATAAACGCAAAATTTTGTTTGTTTTGTGGATTTGAAATTTAAAGGCAGGCAGGCCAGTCAGTCAGTCAGTTGCTTTAAGTTGTATGTTCAAATCTAACTAAATGAGCAGAAGAGCCTGTAAAAGAAACAAAAGGAAACCTACAGCAACAGCAACATATTGTTAGATAAACATCTTTGACAATGACTAAATCAACATGAAACTATGTATTTCTCTGTTCACATTTGTTTGTTTTACTTTGGAAAAAGCAGAGTATTTGTTGTTATTTTTATTTACAACAATTGGCAATTGATCACATGTTGGCAAAACTGTCAAACCTTGTCCATCATCAATATGTATGTATGTTCATACATATCGTATTCCATATGGAAATCTTCTCTTTTATTCAATATTTTAAGAAATAGAACGAACACCAAACAGTCCATCAATTATGTTGAGCTTTAATGGGAATTTGTTTAAAAAAGTTTTTTGTTGCAAAACATAAAATGCGCAAACAATTTGAATGTTGTTCCAACTTGTTAAATGTCAATAATTTTCATAAAAAAAAACTTAAAACTTAAACATCTTTCATAATCATGCTTGTTTTTCCTAGTAATTCTCATAATTTTCATGGGCAAAACATGTTCATCTTTAAGAATTTCCTACTAAATCCTTGTCTAAAAGTCATGGTCTATAACAGTGCTGGTGCTGTTGCTGCTTTAGATGACGATGACAACCTTAACATTGGGTCTAATGCATTGACCTCTGTTTAATATTCTTCAATATATATATAAATTTTTTTGTTCATGTCTAAACCTCTTATACTCTGCTTAGACGTTTTTGTAAGTTTAAACGTATGTAAGCGCCATGTTTAGGCATAAATTCTTCATCAAGTTCTTTTCTTTTTTTTTTTTTTGACTCGTTT
>NC_060951.1:4173332-4175120 GCF_022045245.1 Lucilia cuprina
AAGGAAGGAAAGGAAGGAAAGGAAGGAAAGGAAGGAAAGGAAAGAAAGAAAGGAAAGGAAGGAAAGGATAGAGGGAAATGAAGGAATGGAAGGAAAAGAAGGAAATTTAAAATTTACAACAATTTTGTTCTAAGGATCCTAATATTGCCCATCTCTTCTCCTCTTAAACGACATTGTATAACCCAATACCGCCATAAAATGTTAGAATTTTCTTTTTCTACAATTTTATAATTGTTCTAACAACAACAACAACGTCTAATATACTGCCTTCAAGGCAAAATCTCACCATCTCAAATAAAAACCTTTAGAAAAAAGAAACCATAAAACACTAGATTTCATATAACAGCTTCAAATCATGTTAACAAGTTTATGACATTTGTAGAACATATTTCCTCAATAAAGCTTAGTTTTTGTGGTTCCCAAATGCCGGCCCTTAGTGTATTGTTGCTGAAGATTGTGTTGTTGTATTATTAATAATGTGTGAATTCCAATGAATTTTCTCTGGCTCCATGTGCCAAATAAAATGAAAAAAAAAAAAAAAAAACATAAAACACAAGTGTTGTCAACGAGTTGTTGTTGTGGCCAAACGTTTGGAAGAAATAAAAGGTGAACAAGGCTAAAGCTGGCAAAATTTATTATAACACGTTTACTTGTTGTTTTCTCCTAGTATTCGCACAGCTCAGATAACAACAGCTTAAGTACATCGCTAACATTTTCCTCAGGGGAAAACATAAAGTAAAACACAATTTTATTTAAAACAAACATAAGCTTTAAGAAACCAGGAATACTCCGAATGAAGGAGAGTGTGATCTAAGTTGTGCAGGGAAAATGTGTTAAGAAGGAGCGAAGAGGTCTATAAGCATGCGTAGCTTTAATAGCCATTAAGACGACACCACGTTTAAGCTATAAATGCTTACTAGTACAAGGAGTATGTGCAGCTTGATGATGATGATGACTAGTGGTAAATTAATATTTATTTTAACCCGACCACACACAGTTACAGAGAAATGATTGATGAAGCCCAAACACTTGCTAAACTTAGTAAAACTATAAATTTTATTCCAACTACAACAAGATGGTTAACATAATCATGGCTACAATTAATTTATATGATTTTTAATTTAGCAGTAATTTATTACAAAGCGAAAGACTAATTCGGAAGTTTCTGGTGTCATGTTGAGATTCTTTTGCAATTAAAGTTTTAGTTCTAGTTATATTGAAAAGTCCAGAAACATTAACATTCCTTAAGATATCCGTTCAATTGGAAATTCTTGTTTCGTTTCTGCAATTGCTTCTATCTTTATACATAATCCAGTTTTAGTTGTTTATTATCTTGTTAAGATATTTTAAATTGTTGTTGGTTTAATATGATTAAATGCGCAAAATTGTCATGTTATACTTGTTGTACAGGGAATTTAATATTCTATCTCATAATTGTGCATCGATGGGATGGATTAATGGGAAGTTTTAGTAGATTCTGAGATTGCTATCACTTCCGAATTGTAAAATTGAATTAAAGCACTAGAAAATTCTCATGAGAATCCCAGTTGGAAATAAGCAAAGCAAGCGGCAGAAAGAAAAATATATCCACGATGATAATCACGGACATGTCTATTAAAAAACACGTAACTTATTTTCTGTATGTTGTTCCTAAAGAACAAGGAACTGAAAGCATGAATAATTACACGAAAGATTGTCATGAGAAACTCAGTTGGAAAGGAAAGGAAGGAAGTAAAGGAAGGAAGTAAAATAAGGAAGTAAAGGAAGGAAAGGAAAGAAAGGAAAGAA
>NC_060951.1:4175220-4182776 GCF_022045245.1 Lucilia cuprina
AAAGAAAAGGAAAAGAAGGAAAGAAAAGGAAAAGAAGGAAAGGAAGGAAAAGAAAAAGAAGGAAAGGAAGAAAAAGAAGGAAAAAAATCATCATATTCCTAATTGAAAACATGCAAATTGTTAACAACAACATCTATGATAAAGATCACCGATATCGCACACAGCATTTACTTGCTATAATCTATACAATACATTACCGAAACAAGTGTCTGCCAAAAATCAATGACCACTCCTTGGCAATATTCTTAATCTTAGCGGTTCTTTTAATATACAAAACCATAAATTTTAAGCTTAATTTCATATTTTGACAATTTACAGATTACTTATCCATAACATGCATAAATTTCCAATATATTATTAGCATTTCTCTATTGATTGGTCCATATTACTGACCCACTTTTTGTAACTCCTGTCTAAACCTACTACTACTGTTTCTCTTTTAACAAATGCAAATATTTTCAATTTCAATATAAATTATTTTCTAATTTCACTACAATTTCCTTAGCTTACCAGCCATACATAGCAGCAAATATGCAACATATTTGCAATATTTCCGCAAGTTGAAACTAACCAAGAAAATTAATCTCCATCAATTGAGGAGGCTGGTTGGCTGGCAAACAGAAAACATTAATCTCAACAATGATTTGAAACATTCTAACAAGAATTTGCCATTAAAAATCTAAAGAAAATTGGTTTTAAATCTTCAACATGAAAACAAATACAGAAAAAAACCTGTCAAAATTGTGGCAATGAAGCAAACGAATTTCTTGTGTGTGTGGTTAACTGAAATTCTATTAAGATTAGACATGAGTTTAAGAAGCAGGTGTGGCCAGAGGTTCAAATACGTTAATAGGGGGGAAAGTTTGTTGGTTTTATAACAACAATGGTATAACAATTCTTTGGAGATATTGGTAACAGGATAGATCGATAGGAAAGCGATCAGAATGAGTGGAGAGAAAGGAATGATAGGAAGGAAAGAAAGTAAGGGAAGGAAAGGATGGAAAGGAAGGAAAGGAAGGAAAGGAAGGAAGGAAAGAAAGGAAAGGAAGGAAAGGAAGGAAAGGAAGGAAAGGAAGGAAAGGAAGGAAGGAAAGGAAGGAAAGGAAGGAAAGGAAGGAAAGGAAAGAAAGGAAGGAAAGGAAGGAAAGGAAGGAAAGGAAGGAAAGGAAGGAAAGGAAGGAAAGGAAGGAAAGAAAAGGAAGAAAAGGAAGAAAAGGAAGAAAAGGAAGGAAAGGAAGGAAAGGAAGGAAAGGAAGGATGGATAGGAAGGAAAGGAAGGAAAGGAAGGTAAGAAAGGAAAGGAACAAAAGGAAGGAAAGGAAGGAAAGGAAGGAAAGGAGTCAACAGATCTTATAACTATCGATTCGAAAAGATTAATTGAGAATCAATTAAAATATCAATTAAGAAACAATCAAAAGATTTATTGGGAAATAATCAAACGGAAGGAAATAAGGATCAAATACCATTGAAATACCGATGTTATTGGTTGACCAAAACGATCAAAAGATCGAACGGGAATTTATTGTAACATCGATTGGGAATTAAACAAAGGAACGATGGGGAAACTATCAAATGTAAATGATCAAATTTTAATATCGAATCTATCAAATTCAGATCAATTGGGAGACGATTAAAATCTCTTTTGTAAAATCATTAAATTATAAACCATCAAAGAATCGATATAGATGTTAATAATTATTCGAAAATCGAAATGATAAACGATCAATGAGATCGATAAGGACGTTGCTAAAAGATCAAAATTATCGATTGAAAGACGATCATAAGATTGTTTGGGAATCAATTGAAATGATCGATTAGGAAGCAATCAAAAGTTCTATTGGAAATTGGTTAAAATGTCGATTGGGAAATTATCAAATGATTATTTGGAAAATTAACAAAATCGTTTAAAAGTCTATTGGGAAATGATGAACTGATCATTTGGAGAACGATCAAAAGGGGGATTGATAATTGATTATAAGACTGTATGTATCAGTTACAATTGGAAAAAAATTTAAGTTTGAAGTTTATTATATCTTTGAGCAGTAGCGTCCACAATATTCGTTTGCAGTTGATTACGGTGCTTTTTTTTGGTTTAGCCAACCAACCTCAATTTTCTTAATACGATTTTATTGCTTCCCCCAATTACCAAACAAACTGGTTGTTGGACTTTAAACGATACCCAATGACTCATATGTTGCATGTAAAAGTTCAAATATTTTGTTTTCTTTTAAAACAATAATTTGGGGCATGCAACTGTGTTTTTATTCAAAAACACATTAATGCAAAATCTTCATAATTGTGTGGCAAAAAAACTTGTATGATTTTAATATAAAATGATTGAAAACGAGAGAGAAATAAGCTATTGAAAGCTCAAAGGTGATAAAAATTTAATACATTATTATGGGTGTAAGGAGATTTCACTTAAAATGAAAATTTAATTAGGGGGAGGGGAGTCAACTAAAGTGTTGAGCGGGAGGAGGAGGAGTTGTCTTACAAACTACATCATTTATAACAATTTGTGATCAACAATAATTTTTTTTGCTTCCTGCTAAAGTTGTCAGCTAAAGATTAATGTTATTTAAGACAAAATGTTTGTTTCTAGAAAAAAAAAGCTGGAAAAACAAATTAAGTTCACACACTTGATGGTCATTTATTAAGTAAACATAACAAGACATGTTCATTCGTTTTTTTTCCTCCTTCTATTCATGAGAATTTGCACATGTATATTTTTAACTGCATATGTGTGTGTAGGTCATGTTTAACTAACGTTTCATAAATGTTTTGGCCTTCTGACTAAATGGGTCAATCGTCAAGGTAACTTTCATTTGGTCTACTAAAACAGTCAACAATACAATGAACAAAAAACAAAACTGAATGAATCCACTCATGCCCACAAACCAACAAACAAGGTGGCAAATAATATAGAAAAAAACTAATATGTAGTAAAATAAATCCACAAATCATTCAAGTGGTTAAATAAATACAAACACTTTAAAAAAAGACGCACACAGTGACACAAAAACCTATACAAACTAGACACACATATGTGTGTAAAATTATATTCAAGTCTCTTTAGAGCTATTTAATCTGATTAAATTTTTAGCAGCATTTAAAAGGAGACTTGTTTAAAGTACTTGCAAAACATTAGGGTATTCAGAGAATCAAAGTCTTATAAAAAAAGTCAACCTACTTCTTCAAAAAAGGGTTTATTCATAAATTTCTTCTATTTTCTTTTGATTTTTTTTTAATTCCTTTGAAAAAGTACTTTTTTGAAACATTTTGAAAAAGTACTTTTTTTGGTACGTTTTTGAAAGCGACAAAATTTTCAATGTTTTACAGAAACTAAAACTATATTAGTTAGTTAGTTTGAAAGGAGGATGTATACACATCAAATCCGAGGAAATAAACTTAGGCCTCTATCGGACCTGTTGTGAGCTCCTTAACCAGTGCCACGGGTGGAAATCGAACCCACCACCTCCGGTCTACCAGACTAGAACACTAACCTACCGGAGTCCACAAAAACTATATTAAGAAATACTTTTTGGTACTATTTTAAAAAAGTACTTTTTTAGTACTTTTTTGAAAAAGTACTATTTAAGTACTTTTTTTTTTTTGAAAAAAAAAAAATAAACTTTAAAGTTAAAAATCCAAAATTATAGTAAACGTGTTTCAAAAATTGTTTTAAATGCACTTTTTATAACTTTTCTTTTGATTTTACGCAATTTTTGAAAAAAAAGTACTTTTTTGAAATTTTTTTTTCCAAAATCAAAAATTTTTAGTTTAAAATTATTAAAAAGGATTTAAAATGTTAAAAGACATAAATTTCGTACATTTTTAATAAAATTTTGTTTAAATTTTTAACATTTTCTCAAAAAGTACTTTTTTGGTACATTTTCCAAAATGGAAATTTTTCAGATTTAAACTCATAGAATTATAACTAAGGGCTAAAAATAGCTAAGAGACACATTTCACAACTTTTGTTGCAATTTTCTTTACTTTTTTTGAGATTTTCTGAAAAAGTACTTTTTTGGTACTTTTCCCAAAAAGGAACATTTTTTGGTTAAAAATCCATAGAATGATACTCTTGGACTAAAAACAGTTAAAGAAAAACATTTTAAAACTTTTTTTTTTTTAAATTTCCTTTACTTTTTTAAGATTTTCTGAAAAAGTACTTTTTTGGTACTTTTTTTTTAAAATGGACAATTTTTTGTTTAAAACCTACAGAATGGTAACTTAGGACTAAAAATAGCTAAAGAAACAACTTTCACAACTTTTGTTGCAATTTCCTTTACTTTTTTAAGATTTTCTGAAAAGGTACTTTTTAGTACTTTCTTCGAAATGGAAATTTTTTGGTTTAAAGCCTACAGAATGGTAATTAGGACTAAAAATAGCTAAAGAAACACCTTTCACAACTTTTGTTGCAATTTTCCTTACTTTTTTTAAGATTTTCAAAAAAAGTACTTTTTTCAAAATGGAAAATTTTTGGTTTAAAACCTACATAATGGTAACTTAGGACTAAAAATAGCTAAAGAAACAACTTTCACAACTTTTGTTGCAATTTCCTTTACTTTTTTAAGATTTTCTGAAAAAGTACTTTTTTGGTACTTTTTTTAAAAATGGACAATTTTTGGTTTAAAACCTACAGAATGGTAACTTAGGACTAAAAATAGCTAAAGAAACAACTTTCACAACTTTTGTTGCAATTTTCTTTACTTTTTTAAGATTTTCTGAAAAAAGTACTTTTTGGGAACTTTTTTGGTACTTTTTTCAAAATGGAAAATTTTTGGTTTAAAACCCACAGAATGGTAACTGAAGGTTAAAAATATCTAAATAAGCACATTTCAGAACTTTTTTTGCAATTTTCTTTACTTTTTTAAGGTTTTTTGACAAAGTACTTTTTTCATAATGGAAAATTTTTGGTTTAAAACCCACAGAATAGTAACTGAAGGTTAAAAATATCTAAATAAGCACATTTCAGAACTTTTTTTGCAATTTCCTTTACTTTTTTAAGGTTTTTTTGAAAAAGTACTTTTTTGGTACTTTTAATCAAAAAGTAAAATTTTTGGTATAAAACCTACAGAATGATAACTGAAGGTTAAAAATAGCTAAAGAAACACATTTCACAACTTGTGTTGCAATTTCCTTTTCATTTACAACATTTACTCAAAAAGTACTTTTTTGGTACTTTTTTCCATAAAGCTAAATTTTATGTTAAAAACCCATAGAAATAAAATTAAAGGTAAAAAATAGCTAAAGAAACACATTTGTTAAATGTTTTTGCTGTTTCCTATATTTTTAAAATATTTAAAAAAAGTACTTTTTTGGTACTTTTTTAAAAAAATTAAAATTTTTGTTTTATATAAAAATATTGGTTTAGAGGCATTAAAATGCTTAAAAAATACATATTTTGTGATATTTTTGAAAAAGTACTTTTTTAGTACTTTTTTTAAAAAAGGTCAAATTTAAGTTTTAAACTCCACAAACAGTTGAAAAGCAGAAAATTGAAAAAAAGAATTTAAATTTTTTTGTTTTTTCTATGTAAATTGTAAATTCTTAAAAAAAAATATTTGTTTAGAAAGAAATTTATGTAAAATTTGGTCCATTTTAGCAACATGCAAAACCCTGGCTAAATGCAAAATAGTTTTAAGAAAACAAACACAAAGTAAAGATCAACAAACAAAGTATCAAGTAACTAAGAAGTTTAACACAAATAATCTTGAAAATAAATAAATATAAACCAGCAAACATTTGTTAGTAAATTTCAAAAAAATTATAAAAAATCATTTCAACTTTATAAAGAAATAAAATTTAATAAGAAAATTATAAACAAAACATAAGTTAAATGAATTTGTTTTACAAGTAAATGTTTGCTGGGTTCTTAGCGTGTTAATATATGCCACCGCATCTTAAACAATGACAAACATATGCCACAAATATGTTAAGCTTATAAAAACAAAAACAACGACAACAACAATTATAAATAAAAAAAGAAACTTAATTTAACACTTTATTGCAATTAGAACATAAATAGAATTGAAATTAAAAAAAGATAAATAAATCAAAATTATGCCAAGTCACATTTAACCGAGTTACCTAAATTCTACCTAAAGCACAACAACAAAAAACAACTAGTAAAATAGCAATACAAACTATTTTGCAGATTTATGTCCACGCATTATAATGACCTCAAACATTCGCATCGAGAGAAAATCACAAGACAAGTAACAAATATCAGACTAACTAACTGACAGACAGACATACATACGCTCACTCAAATACGTAAAGTCATTAAATGTTTTTCTCCTCCTTATGTTTTCGAAATTATTTTCATATTATTTTGTTGAATTTTTTTCTTTGTTCATTTCTATGATGAAAAATGTTCATAATTATAGAAATTATAAGCTGCTTTAGTCTTTATCTTTTTATAGTGTGTAAGAAATTTCTTAAATTATTGTACAATGGGTCATACTAAGTATTTTTGTTGCTGCTTCTCTTTGATTTCAGATAATTTATTGTCACCTTTTGGTGGTTTATTAGTGTTGTTTCTTTTTGTCAATTTTAGTAGTTTATTTGGTCAAATAATAGTTAGATAGACAATTCCAACAGTAATGAGTTTTTAACGAATGTATACAAGTAATTTGCTTTAAATGCCTTAAGGTATTTTGTCAAAGAAATACAAATTTGTCAAATGGGTTTTAAACTTCAAACAAAAACTTTGTTGAAATGAATGAAGCAAACATCAACAGGCTAGACTATACACCAGACTTAAGTCTAGTACTACAATTTAGTAAGACCATAACAAGAACAGAACTAGAGCAGAACTAGAGCAGAAGTAGTACAGAACTAAAACAGAACTAGAACAGAACTAGAACAGAACTAGAACAGAACTAGAACAGAACTAGAACAGAACTAGAACAGAACTAGAACAGAACTAGAACAGAACTAGAACAGAACTAGAGCAGAACTAGAGCAGAACTAGAACAGAACTAGAACAGAACTAGAAGAGAATTAGAACAGAATTAGAACAGAACTAGAACAGAACTAGAACAGAACTAGAACAGAACTAGAACACAACTAGAAGACAACTAGAAGACAACTAGAACAGAACTAGAACAGAACTAGAACAGAACTAGAACAGACCTAGAACAGAACTAGAACAGAACTAGAATAGAACTAGAACAGAACTAGAACAGAACTAAAACAGAACTAGAACTAGAACAGAACTAGAACAGAACTAGAACAGAACTAGAACAGAACGAGAACAGAACTAGAACAGAACTAGAACAGAACTAGAACAGACCTAGAACAGAACTAGAACAGAACTAGAACAGAACTAGAACAGAACTAGAACAGAACTAAAACAGAACTGAAAGAGAACTAAAACAAAATTAACACAGAACTAGAAAAGAGTTAGAACCGAACTAGAACAGATCTTGAACAGAACTAGTACAGAACTAGAGCAGAACTAGAACAGAACTAGAACAGAACTAGAACAAAACTAGAACAGAACTAGAACAGAACTAGAACAGATCTAGAACAGAACTAGAACAGAACTA
>NC_060951.1:4182876-4184635 GCF_022045245.1 Lucilia cuprina
AACAGAACTAGAACAGAACTAGAACAGAACTAGAACAGAACTAGAACAGAACTAGAACAGAACTAGAACAGAACTAGAACAGAACTGAACTAGAACTGAACTAGAACACAACTAGAACAGAACTAGAGCAGAACTAGAACAGGGAACTAAAAGAGAACCCAACTGGGAGATCGATCGTGAGTATTATTGATCAATCAATGGATTTCTTAAAAAATATTTTTTTATATAAATTTTTCCCTCAGTGTTGTTTTTATATGTATCTTATTTTTTGTTCCTATCTCCCTTCTACTTTGAACCTTATATGCAGGCATAAATTTTTGCTTTTAAAGTTAATTAATTTGCTTAACTACTCTCACATGTATTGGCATAAACAAAATGATTCTTGGAAAATTTTTAATTTCCATAAATTATTGGAGAATTTTTGTAAAAACTTCTAATTGAATTTAATAAATTTAACACTCGATATTAGAAAAAAACTTTAATTTTGTTAAACAATTGTTGGCAATAAATTGTTATTTCAGCACATGCTAGTGAGTATTTCCTAATATTTTGTAAGTTTTTTTTGTTTGTTAACAATTTAAACAGTAGTTAACTAAAAGCTCTTAAAAAAATGTTGAAAACTAAAGGAAAATAAAAAACATATATATGTATATATATTGAAGTAGTAATAAAATGTAATTGAAGTATGTGCCACATGCTGTCAGTTTGAAAATAAAAAAAACGAAAACAGATTTCCCAATGAAATTGTTTCTTTAAATGAACATTTTGTAACATTTTGAAAGTCAAAAGATTTGAAAAAGCAAAGTTAATTTTAGGAAATTTTTAAAGCTCACACAATTTGCTGGGTTATCTCTCAGTTTTCCATTTGATAAAAAATTTGTATACATTGCGTCTTACCAAATAGTGTCATCTATCATCTAAAAGTTTTCTTCTTTTGTCTTTAAATTTTATGTTCTATTTTGCTATAAAGATGTTTATCTTCATATTCTCTAAACCAACACCCCAAATCCCTTATTTTGGCTTTGAAAAATAATTCCTGTAATTAAGATTTAGTAGTTTTTAAATAATCTCTAGCAGGAAATTAAATTTCTAATGAAAATTGTAACATAAAAACAAATTTACTTTAGAAAAATCTACAAACATAATTTAATTTCCGTTGAAATTAAACGAAACCAAATCTCGGCTTCAATACAAATTTTTTTGGCAAAATTTGCAAACTGTAACAAAAAGTAAATCTCTTGCAAATAGCATTTAATTTACTGTGTACTCATTAAATGTTTCCAATACTCAACTAACTCTCAATGTCATTTGGGGTGAACAGCAGACATGTTTCAATTGCATATTATTTTTTTTCAAAAATATTAAAAGTCAAACCGAGATGTTGCTTAAAAACTCTTTATATTTTTTCACATTGAATGAACATAATGAATTTATGAATGAACGTGTTCTAATATTTATTTTAAATGAAAACATATACATGCACACACATAAGTAAAACCATACCAGTTTAAATTACAAATATGTGAGGTATAACAAATTAGAAATCTAAAGGAATCAATTCATGCTTTACAAAAAAAAATCAATTCAATTCAAGTTCTGTTGTGGTTCGGTTCTAGTTCTGGTTCTGTTCTAGTTCTGTTCTAGTTTTGATCTATTACTGTTCTAGTTCTGTTCTATTACTGTTCTAGTTCTGTTCTAGTTCTGTTCTAGTTCTGTTCTAGTTCTGTTCTAGTTCTGTTCTAGTTCTGTTCTAGTTCTG
>NC_060951.1:4184735-4187445 GCF_022045245.1 Lucilia cuprina
CTTTTTCTTAAGCAATTCATGGCTTTTTTTCTTTATATTAAATTAAACAAATTTCTCACTGCTGCTCTTTCTATTAATTATTAATAATTTAATGGTTTTATAGATTTTTACTTTTTATTATAATTAATCTTATCTATTTTTTTTTATTTTGTGCAAAAATTTTTTTCACAGTAATTCCGCAGTTTTTTGTTTCTACTGTGCACGTCACAATTTATTCGAGTTTATGCCACACGGACACTGAGTTCTATACATTTGCTACGTGCTCTTCAAAGCTGCAAATATAGTTGAGGAAAATCAGATAAGAAAAAAAGCTTTAAGGGAAAATACTTGCTGAGAAAAAGCTTTTTATCACAGCTGTATAAGAAAAGTAGTAGAAAAAATTAAAATGAAAAAAGCATTTGTTGAACAAAATTGTTTAAGCAAATGTTTTTACACAAAAGACTACAGCATAGACTAGAATATAGACCAGACTATATAATATGGACTAGAATATAAACGAAACTATTGACTAGACTGTATAGCAGACTATAGAATAGTCTAGACTACACTAAAGACTAGAATATAGGCTTGAATATTGACATGTATATAGGCTAGAGAATAGACTATAAAATAACTCGACTAGAGGCAACACCGTAGACACTATATACTTGATAAGACTATCGGCTAGACTATAGAGTAAAGCAGACTAAAGACTCATGTCAAAATTAAACTGAACTAGAACAGAACTAGAACAGAACTAGAACAGAACTAGAACAGAACTAGAACAGAACTAGAACAGAACTAGAACAGAACTAGAACAGAACTAGAACAGAACTAGAACAGAACTAGAACAGAACTAGAACAGAACTAGAACAGAACTAGAACAGAACTAGAACAGAACTAGAACAGAACTAGAAGAGAACTAGAACAGAACTAGTACAGAACTAGAACAGAACTAGAACCGAACTAGAACAGAACTAGAACAGAACTAGAACAGAACTAGAACAGAACTTGAACAGAACTAGAACACAACTTGAACAGAACTAGAACAGAACTAGAACAGAACTAGAACACAACTAGAACAGAACTAGCACACAATTAAAATAGGACTAGATCATAAATACCACAGAAATAGAACTAGAACAGAAGTAGAACAGAACAAGAACAGAACGAAAAAAGAACTAAAACAGAACGGAAACAGATCTAGAACAGAACTAGAATAGAACAAAAACAGAACTAAAAATAACCTTAAAAATAATTCTTTATAATTTTCAACCTATTTGAAACTTCCCATTTTATCCAACCGTGTGTTTAAACACTTTATTATATCTTCTCTGTTAAAATAATCCAAAGAGCTTTTTAAATGCAACCACTTAAAAGCCCTATTAAGCGCCGACTCCGTGAGTGTTGCTCTGCCTCTCTCTCTCGTTCACTGTATTAGAAAAACAGATGTTATCTCCCACAACCACCCAATAGCTTTGCTATCACAAATAACCTGTAAAAGTATTTTCTGCAAAAGAAAAAGCTTTCTACTCGTTTGTAAATACATATTGTTGTATTTTAATATAAACAACATTGTTGTTGTTGTTTTCTACTCTGCTTTGCTTTTGCCAACTTACAAAAGGATAATACGAAATGATAATTTTTGCGTAAAAATTAGAAATGCCGCCTTGAAAATAGTCCTTTGAGAGACAACTGTTTTTTCTGTATTTCTGATAAAGATATGAGAGTGTGTTAGAGTAAATAAAGAGATTAAACATTGAGTATATACAGACAGAAAAAGCAGATAAATCGGAATTCTATTTTGTTTTTTTTTATTGTTTAGTTTAATGATTTATAAATAAAGTTGTTGTTTATAAATATATTTGAGTGTGTGTGTGTGTTTATTTCTTTTATACTCATGCCCAGCCAAGCGGTTAATGCACTTTTTATTAAGATGTTTCCACTAATTGATGTTAGTAGCTGCCACTGCCTCTATTGTTTTTGCTGCTTTTTTATTGCATTAGAAATGTTTTTTTTATTCTTTTGAAATTTCTATTTTTATCATCTAATCAACCTATGTTTTCTTTCTCTTATATTCTTTCTAACACTTTCTTCTTGATGATTGTTTTTTCTTAAAGCAAAATCAATTTAAAGAAATAATTTTATCCTCTTTAATAAGATTTTTTCTTGTCGATAATTTCTTTAAAAAAATTTTTGATTTGAAATTTTAACGGAAGTATTTTATTGACCCGACCTTTTTCTCTTTCTTTTGCTTCTAGCACTTATTTATTTTTTTAATGTAATATGTGTAAAGTTGTTTTCACTTTTATTATAAAAAAATCTTCATGAATATTTGTTCAATTTGAGACGTGTAATTCTTTAATCTTAAGACAAGTTGCGTGTGAAAAATAACGATAATTGTTTGTTAAAGTGTTTTGTAGTTTAAGATGAATAAACTTTGAATCAGTTAAGCTGCAATTACCTTTCAACGATTTTAACAGACATGGTTTTATAGAAAAATTATAAATAACTATGATTTAACAAAAATAAGAAAGTTTTTAATATCTACAGAAAAATTTACTAAAAAGAATAAAAACAGAACTAGAAGAGAACTATAACAGAACTAAACCAGAAGTAGAATAGAACTAGAACAGAACTAGAACAGTACTAGAACAGAACTAGAACAGAACTAGAACAGAACTAGAACAGAACTAGAACAGAACTAGAACAGAACTAGAACAGAACTAGA
>NC_060951.1:4187545-4189045 GCF_022045245.1 Lucilia cuprina
ATTAAAAAAAAAAAAATTTGCCAAAAAAAAAATCAATTGAAAATTTGCTAAAAAAAACTGCATGCCAGCACGAAATAAGTGAACAAGCAAAAAATTAAAAAAAAATACTCATGGAAAAAAGTCTAATAAAAACATTGTTTTAATGGAAATTAAATATCAAGTCAAATAAAAAAAGTCATCATCATTAAACAAATGCCACCATAACCAACTAAACAAAATCCCTAAAACAAACCCTAGACCTACACCTTGACCATCATATAATTCTAACAAAAGCCAACAGATCCCAACCCCCAACCCCTAAATAGAATATCTAAATGGTCAAACAGTAAAATTTTTCAATTTACAACAGAAACCTTAAAACCTAAACTTAAGCAGGGTATGAAGGCGGGACAAGGACCTTTAGTAATACTAACGCCCCATTTATAACGCCAAACATCATCATAATTTCTGTATATTTTATAAACACAGCAAAAAAAAACCATCACACACACACACAAAATAAAAGTCCTTTTTCTACTCTCACACACATACACACAAACACCTACAACAAAAGAATAAAGCAGCAATAAACAACAATAACAACATATCCCTATACTTGGGTTAAACCCAGTATTTTACAATAGTCTTTCAGTGTTTTTAATGGTGGTAGACAGCAGCAAGAAGAGTATAAAAAGAAGCAAAAAAAAAAAGACACAATCACATACATATACATAAATACTAACAAATCTCCTCCTCTCTCTCATGGCCCACTGCTGCAATGGTAACATATTTGACCTTAGACACATCAACGTTGTATTAAAAAAAAACCTCATCAACAACAGCAAAAACAACAGAGAACGCACAGCACAACAAAAATGAAAACAACTAAATGCGACAACAACCACAGATAGCAACAACAATAATCAGCATAATAATGAGAATATGAAAATCAGCAAAACAACAACTATGACAGCAAAAAATAAATGAAGAGCACACACCGTTAAATTAAAAAAAATGGCAATATTAGAAGGGGAACTAAGCCCAAAATATCCAAATATAGATTAGACTAATGACTAAACTATAGACTAGACAATAGACTTGGCAATAGACTAGACTATAGACAAGACTATAGGGCAGACCAAATACTAGACTATAGGCTAGACTATATACTAGACCATAGGCAAGACAATAGACTAGACTATACACTATAGTCTAGTATATAGACTTTAGACTATAGTCTAGTATATAGACTAGACTTTAGACTAGACAATAGACTGCACTATAGACTAGGCTAGAAACTAGACTATAAACTAGACTATAGACTAGACTATAGACTAGGCCATAGACTGGAATATAGACTATAGTTAAGACTATGGACTACACCATATACTCGGCTTTAAACTAGACTACAGACTAGCCCAAAGACTAGAATATAAACTTGACAATAAACTTGACAATAAACTAGACTATCCACAAGACTATAGACTAGGCTGTGTAATAGACTGTAGAATATACTGTTGA
>NC_060951.1:4189145-4190955 GCF_022045245.1 Lucilia cuprina
AACTAGAACAGAACTAGAACAGAACTAGAACAAAACTAGAACAGAACTAAAACAGAACTAGAACAGAACTAAAACAGAACTAGAACAGAACTAGAACAGAACTAGAACAAAACTAGAACAGAACTAAAACAGAACTAGAACAGACCTAAAACAGAACTAGAACTAGAACAGAACTAGAACAGAACTAGAACAGAACTAGAACAGAACTAGAACAGAACTAGAACAGAACTAGAACAGAACTAGAACAGAACTAGAACAGAACTAGAACAGAACTAGAACAGAACTAGAACAGAACTAGAATAGAACTATAACGGAACTTGAACAGAACTAGAACAGAAATTGAACAGAACAAAACTAAGGCTAGAATTTGTTGTATGCGATCTCCTGCTAGATAATTTTCTAAGGTTTTTTTATCTTTACTAATTTGTAAATTGTAAACTCAATGTAAAATGAATTCAAGTCTTCTAATTTTAACTCCCCTTCACCATTTTTTGTTTTGCAAATTCTTTTAATGTAAATTCCCACAATTTTGTTCAAGTTAATCAATGATTAGTCATGGGAATCTCTTTAGAGTAACAAAATTACCAACATTAAACCATCTAAACGAAGCACAAATTTGCATACATTACATACCAGCAACGCCAACTACGACAACAGCATGAGTTAGTTGTTGCATGCATCATAAATATTTTGTTGCACTCATACAAATTAGGGCAACATAAACGCCCATCCCAAGCACCTACAACCAGCTACTGCTTTTCGAAAAAAAAACATTAAAAAACACAATGATGATGATGGTGAATGTTCAAATGAAACCACACATTACCCTTAATACACTCATGCAACTAGATGTGGCAAGATACAAGAAAACATACAATACAAGACAAAAGTATGCCATCTTGATGTTACTGCTGTTGTTGCAGTTAAAAGAAAACTCGAAAGATAATAAAACATTTCAGTTCTTATTTTTTCGATTTTTTTTTTTTGTTCAACACATTCAGTTTATGACTGGTGGCAGAAAGACAAAAAAAAATGAAAATAAAAGATGCTGATTCGGCTACTTGCAGCAGCAGCAACATTGAAAGCGGCAGCACTACAAAAGTGGATTGATGAGTGTTTGTCAGTTAATAAGCTTTGACTTCTTGACAATACGCCACTCCAAAAAGAAAAAAATTGATGATGTTTTGAAATTTATGATGGCGATGACGATGTCGATAATGTCTTTGGCAATGATGAAGTGCAATTTCTGCATCCTAAAAGATATTCGCACTTAAAAGCTAATGCTGCCAAACTCACACACACACACACATTCATCAAACCAACACTTTTTCTAACCAAGTAAAATGCTTTCGAATACTAGTATGATTGTCAATAGCAGCAGTTACATGATAGAAATTGTTGAAAATATTTGTTGAAGGAAGCTCTGATTGCCGGGCCCTTAACCACAATATTATATTTTGTAATTATGATTTTGCGATGAAAATAACAGTTTATTGGAAAATAGATATGAAAAACAAAAATGATTTGAGTAGAAAATAAAATTAGAAATATTACAACAAACAGTAATAGTAATGAGGAGGTCTAATATATTAACTGAAAGAGACCCTACAGTCTAGTCTATAATATATAGCATAGCATATAGTATATACTAGTCTATAGACTAGACTATAGTCTAGTCTATATTCTAGTCTATAGTCTAGTTTATAGTATTGTCTATAGTCTAGTCTAAGTCTAGTCTATAGTCTAGTCTATAGTCTAGTCTATAGTCTAGTCTATAGTCTAGTCTATAGTCTAGTCTATAGTCTAGTCT
>NC_060951.1:4191055-4194448 GCF_022045245.1 Lucilia cuprina
AGACTAGACTATAGACTAGACTATAGACTAGACTATAGACTAGACTATAGACTAGACTATAGACTAGACTATAGACTAGACTATAGACTAGACTATAGACTATACTACTATAGACTAGACTATAGACTAGACTACTATAGACTAGACTATAGACTATACTACTATAGACTAGACTATAGACTAGACTACTATAGACTAGACTATAGACTACACTACTATAGACTAGACTATAGACTAGGCTACTATAGACTAGACTATAGACTAAAGACTACACCATAGACTACACCATAGACTAGACTATAGACTACACCATAGACTAGACTATAGACTAGACTATTGACTAGACTATTGACTAGACACTGTACTAGACTATTGACTAGGCTATAGACTGGACTATAGACTAGACTCTAGATTAGACCATAGACTAGATTATAGACAAGACTGCAGACTAGACTATAGACTAGAATATGGACTAGACTATACTAGTCTATAGACTAAATTATAGACTGAATATACACTTAACTGTGAACTGGACTAGGCTAGACTCCAGACTATACTATGAATTAGATTATAGACTAGTTAGAATGGAATGAAAATGAAACTATGGACTAGACTAAAGAGTACACTATACACTATATACTATAGACTTTACTATAAACTATATTTTTTACTAGAATAGAATATAGTTCAGTTCTAACACTGTTACCGTTCAGTGTTAATGCTGTTCTAGTTCTATTCTAGTTCTGTTCTGGTTCTTTTTTGTTCTAGTTCTGTTCTAGTTCTATACTAGTTCTGTTCTAGTTCTATACTAGTTCTGTTATAGATTTGTTTTAGATTTGTTCTAGTTCTGTTCTAGTTTTGTTCTAGTTCAGTTCTAGTTCTGTTCTAGTTTTGTTCCATTTCTGTTCCAGTTCTGTTCTAATTCTGTTTTAGTTCTGTTTTAGTCCTATTTTAGTTGTGTTCTTGTTCTGTCCTAGTTCTGTTCTAGTTATTTTCTAGTTCTGTTCAAGTTCTGTTCTAGTTTTGTTCTAGTTCTGTTCTAGTTCTGTTCTAGTTCTGTTCTAGTTCTGTTCTAGTTTTGTTTTAGTTATGTTCTAGTTATGTTCTAGTTCTGTTCTCATTCAGTTTTAGTTCAATTATAGTTTAGTTCTGGTTCAGTTCTAGTTCAGTTCTAGTTCAATTCTAGTTCAGTTCTGGTTCCATTCTAGTTCAGTTATGGTTTTGTTAAAGTTCTATTCTAGTTCTAAGCTGGTTCAGTTTTATTTTTCCTATTTTTCCTATTTATTTCAGTTCTACTTCCGCTTGAGTTCAGTTTTAGTTCAGTTCTAGTTTAGTTGTGGTTTATTTCTAGTTCAGTTTTCGTTTTATGTGATCAATTTTGTATTTAAATTTTAGGACGATTTTTAAAAAGGCTTTTGTTTAAAATGACTTTGAAATATTTCTGTTTTTTATTTACAAATTCATTTCCCTTCAAATCTGCAGCATAATTTTTGGGATACTGTTTGCGTATATATGTATGTATATTTGGTAAATAATTGTAGATTGGATTTATCCTCTTGTGTAGGTTTGTGTTAGACAGCATTGAGGATACTTGTTGTGAACTTGTGTATGTTTGGATTATTGTAGAAGTATTGATTTTTTTTTTAACAGGAGTAAAGGATGTTAACGGTAGATAATTTTACTTTCTTTTTTTCACATTTCATCTTGGGACATACGAAATTTTTTTTTCCTACACTTAAATGATTTTGGTGGGTATTCTGTAGATGTTTATAGCAGTTTGTTTTTCCTTTTTTTACCATTTTGTTCTTAATCAAAGTTATTTAAGAAATACATTGCATGTTTTACAGTTTAATAGGTGGTTTTTCTGGAGATTTCTTTAAAAAGTGTGTGTGTGTTTGTGTGTCTTAAATATATTTATATACTTTGTTTTTAAATTTGTATTTAATTTAAAAAAGAAACTGGTTTCAACATGAATAACATAAATCTCAATACTTTTCGGACAAGCTTAATATTTTCACTTCCTGCCTGCTGTTTTTTTCCCTCATAGCGCCTAAAATCCTACTTTCTTATTATTTTCTTTAAGCCTAAAGTATTTACTTACTTCAGGTTTTAAATGTAATGTATCTCTTTGTTAAATATAATACCTCAAATGGATTTATTAGAGTTTAAGTTGTAGGAGTTATTTTAGCACAAATCCTTAAGGGGATTTTGGGTATGGGATAATAAACAGCATAAATCCCTTAAGAAAATTATTTACTACTACTTTGGTTATTATATTCTCTATATATATTTATTGTGTATTTATTGTCCTTTCTTTGTTATTTGTTAAACGTGTTTTTGGAGTACATTAACAACATAAATGTAGTGTAAATTCAAACTGTTTATACAACATTATTTTAAAGCATATTCTAAGGCAGTTGCTGTATAATAAAACATGTTTTATTCGTTGAATCTTAAGAAGAAAATTTGCTTTCTAAAATATGTTATTGTACGGGCCTGTAAATGTATTTTTTTCTATTTTTGGCAAATTCATGTATTGTTTTGTTAGTTGTTTTTTTATTTGAGTAAAAGTAACAGCTGTTGGTTGGTTGGTTAACAATAGGTAGAATAATACACAAAAACGATAAATAACTAAATTTTTGTGCCGGAAAACAACACCATTTATTATATTATTTTCTAGTTCTGTTCTAGTTCTTTTCTGTTTTAGTTCTGTTTTCCAATTCTGTTCTTGTTCTGCTCAGATCTGTTCTAGTTCTGTTCTCTTCTAGTTCTATTTTCTTCCAATTATGTTTGAGTTCAGTTCTCTCATACTTCAGTTCTGTTCTATTTATGTTTTAGTTCTGCTCTAGTTCTGTTTTAATTTTAGTTTGGTTTTAATTCTGGTCTCTTCCAATTCTGTTCGAGTTCTGTTCTCTCCCACTTTTGTTCTAATTATGTTTTAGTTCTAATTATGTTCTATTTCAATTCTAGTTCTGTTTTAATTCTGTCCTAGTTCTGTTCTGGTTCTGTTCTAGAACTGTGCTAGTTCTGTTCTAGATTTGTTTTATTTCTATTCTAGTTTCGTTCTTGTTTTGTCCTGATCTAGTTCCGTTCTAGTTCTGATCTAGTTGTGTCATAGTTCTCTTCTAGTTCTGTTCTAGATCTGTTCTTGTTTTGTTCTACTTCTGTTCTAGTTCTGTTTTAGTTCTGTTTTAGTTTTGTTCTAGTTCAGTTCTAGTTCAGTTCTAGTTCTGTTCTAGTTCTGTGCTAGTTCTGTTTTCGTTTTGTTCTAGTTCTGTTCTAGTACTGTTCTAGTTCAGTTCTAGTTCAGTTCTAGTTCAGTTCTAGTTCAGTTCTAGTTCAGTTCTAGTTCAGCTCTAGTTCAGTTCTAGTTCAGTTCTAGTTCAGTTCTAG
>NC_060951.1:4194548-4199687 GCF_022045245.1 Lucilia cuprina
TATATTTCAGTCTATAGTCTAGTCTATATTTTAGTCTATATTCTAGTCTATAGTCTAGTCTATATTCTAGTGTATAGTCTAGTCTATAGTCTAGTCTATAGTCTAGTCGATAGACAAGTCTAGTCTATAGTCTAGTCTATAGTCTAGTCTATAGTCTAGTCTATAGTCTAGTCTATAGTCTAGTCTATACTCTAGTCTATAGTCTAGTTTATAGTCTACAGTTTAGTCTATAGTCTAGTCTATAGTCTACATTTTATAGTATAGTTTATAATCTAGTGTATAGTCTAGTCTACAGTCAAGTTCATCGTATAGTCTACTGTGTAGTCTATAGTCTACTATATTATGTAGTCTAGTCTGTAGTCTAGTCTATAGTATAGTATATAGTTTAGTCTGTAGTCTAGTCTAGATTGTAGTCCATCTTGTCTAGATTGTAGTCCATGTAGTCTTGACTATAGAATAGACTATAGACTAGACTATAGACTAGACTGTAGACTAGACTATAGATTAGACTATAGACTAGACTTTATATTAGACTATAGACTAGACTATAGATTAGACTATAGACTAGACTATAGATTAGACAATAGACTAGACTATAGATTAGACTATAGACTAGACTATAGTTTAGACTATAGACTAGACTATAGATTAGACTATAGATTAGACTAAAGACTAGTCTATAGTCTTGTCTATAGTCTAGTCTATATTTTAGTCTATAGTCTAGTCTATATTTCAGTCTATAGTCTAGTCTATATTTTAGTCTATATTCTAGTCTATAGTCTAGTCTATATTCTAGTGTATAGTCTAGTCTATAGTCTAGTCTATAGTCTAGTCTATAGTCTAGTCTATAGTCTAGTCTATAGTCTAGTCGATAGACAAGTCTATTCTGTAGTCTAGTCTAGTCTATAGTCTAGTCTAGTCTATAGTCTATAGTCTAGTCTATACTCTAGTCTATAGTCTAGTTTATAGTCTACAGTTTAGTCTATAGTCTAGTCTATAGTCTACATTTTATAGTATACAGTCTACATTTTATAGTATACTAGTCTACAGTGAAGTTCATCGTATAGTCTACTGTGTAGTCTATAGTCTACTCTATTATGTAGTCTAGTCTGTAGTCTAGTCTATAGTATAGTATATAGTTTAGTCTATAGTCTAGTCTAGATTGTAGTCCATCTTATAAATTCAATTATATTATATTTTGTTTAATACAATTCATTTAATCTACATTTATTATTATCAGTTTATATTATTATCATTATTTGTAAAATGTTGTTGTTAAAAACATCTTGCCTCATTATCATGATTGATTGACTAAAATGTGACTACATCAATAACATTTTAAATGTTCATACTTCCGTTGGCCATTAACTAAGGTTTCGTTTTTTTTTTGGTAATAATTTCATAAATCATTGTCTATTATTTTATTTTTTTCTCTAATATTTGATTTATGATGAAAAATTTAATAGAACATTTTGTATCTGTCTATAGTCATGAAACATGATTATGCATGTTTTCCAAATGATTAATAATTGAATTGTGTGGAATAATAAAAAATCTTTAGATGTATGTATAAAACGATAATGAATTTGAAAATAAGTTTTTAAATCTACAAGAGAAGGAAGAGAATGACAAGAGAATGGGAGACTTTTATCTAGACAAATAACAAATTGAACAAACAATAAATTTAACGGTCAATTAACAATTCAGGGTTAAAATAAAAAAACAATTTTAATGCTTCACTAAATTCAATCAAAATGGCAACAATTCTTGTTTTTCTTGAAAACATCAATCAATGATGTAGAAAATTTATAAAAAATGTTAAATTCAATTTAAATAACTAAAGAAATATGTTCCCTCCCTCCCCACTTTAGCCTATGACTCTTCCGGTCGCTATAGAGGTCAGCTATTCTTTGGCAACGACAAATGGTTGGGACAAAAACAAAACTGTTACGAACTCAATCGTCAACTAGATCCAGAGAAGCGTAAACATTTTGAATTTGAGTTCTATACAGCTGTAGTAACTTTTAATTTAGCTTTGCCTGAGCCGTTGCAATTCAATTTACAAATAGGCGAATGTTTACCGAAATCCTGTACTGCTCTCGATGTACAACATATTCTCGAAATGGATCCTCATGCTCAAATGTTGATCGCTTTAAATAGTTCTCAATTAGCTCAAGTGAAAATTCTAAGAGTACGCACTGTACCGGGTATTTACAGTTATTGGCGGGAATTACGTTTTCAAATATTTGCCAGTTTCTTATTAACATTAATACTACTAGTAATAGCGGCCACTTGGTTCCAATCTAAACTCACACAGTGCCAAATAAATCAAGCCCCCATAGCGGTAATCAGCGGCTCTAAAGTAGAGCCGCCTGTTATCCATCATATAACCAGTGATAATGGCAAAACATTTGAATTATATCAAATGTCAAATCTAAATGAGAACAATAATGTTGTGGAAATGGAAACAGAAGTAAATGGTAAGAAATCTTGTAGTTCTCAAACACAATACAATATGCCACAGGATATGAATACGAATGGTAATGGAAATGGTTGTTCGAGTCATGCTCAAGATGTGGAATATCGTATAGAGACTACAAATAATAACAATTTGACAGGCGGAGGCACGTATGAGACAAAGCAGCCTTTGGGTGAGTTTTAAGAGAGTTAAAGTCTAATGACTTTGTCAAATGTTAACACGTATTTTCATTGCAGGTCTTCATGAACAACTGCTATTGTGTTTTGCCTTTCAGACTAATGCTAGTACTATTTTAAGTATAGATCAACAGAAAGAGGTGTGTTGCAAATAAAAGATTTATAATCGAAGATAAAATATAGCGATCTATAGCTCAGTCTATTGATCAGACTATATATCAGTCTATAGACCAGTCTATAGACCATTCTATAGATCAGTCTATAGATCATCTATAGACCAGTCTGTAGACCAGTCTATAGACTAGTCTATAGATCAGTCTATAAACCATTCTGTAGATCAGTCTATAGACCAGTCTATAGACCATTCTATAGATCAGTCCATAGACCATTCTATTGGTCAGTCTATAGATCAGAATATAGATCAATCTATAGATCAGTCTATAGATCAGTCTACTGACCAATCTATAGGTCAGTCTATAGAGCAGACCATTCTATAGGCCAGTCTATAGATCAGTTTATAGATCAGTCTATAGATCAGACAATAGACCATTCTACAGGTCAGTTTACAAATCAGTCTACAGATCAGTCTATAGACCATTCTACTGACCAATTTATTGACTAGTCTATAGACCAGTCTATAGATACGTCTATAGATCAGTCAGATCAGTAGATCAGTTTATATGCCAGTCTATACACCAGTCTATAGATTAGTCTTTAGACCAATCTATAGATCAGACTAGAGATCAGTCTATATACTAGTCTATAGATTAGTCTATAGACCAGTCTATAGACCATTCTAAAGACCAGTCTATAGACCATTCTAAAGACCAGTCTATAGATCAGTCTATAGAGCAGTCTATAGATCAGTCTATAGAGCAGTCTATGGACCAGTCTATAGAACAGTATAGATCAGTCTATAGATCAGTCTATAGATTAGTCTATAGATCAGTCTATAGATCAGTCTAGAGATCAGTCTAAAGACCAGTCTATAGATCAGTCTGTGGATCAGTCTATAGATCAGTCTATAGCTCAGTCTAGAGATCAGTCTAAAGACCAGCCTATAGATCTGTCTATAGACCCGTCTATAGATCAGTCTATAGACCAGTCTATAGATTATTCTTTAGACCAATCTATAGATCAGTCTGTAAACCAATCTATTTGTTTAAAAATTAAATGTTTATCTCACAAATCAATTATTTTTTTTCTTAGAAAACACTTATTCTTTTCATCTATTTCTTTTCTCCTCCCTTCCCTTTTACAGACACAAACATCCTGTGTTCATGGTTTACGCGTCATATCCGTATTATGGACTATAATGGTGCACACATACTTGCAAATGTTTAATATTGGAGAAAATCGAGTAAATAGAATAAAGACAAAAATATAATAAATTGTATCTTTTACAAACAGAAATAGATTTCCGTTTCCGGCAAAACACAACAACATTTCCTTATACACCAAATAAACATTAAATGACCTTGTTCATAAAGGATTTCTATTTTTGTTATATTTTATTTTAATTCTAACTATGTGGCTTTGCCATCACAAATATTTAACTAATATTTATAATTTCTATTTTAATTCCTTTTCACAGTTCAGACGCATCATGGTCGAACGTTCACCTTGGTATCAAATTGTTGGCAATGCCACATTTTCCGTTGATACATTTTTCTTTATAAGTGGTTTTTTGGTAACACTATTATATTTGAAGAGCATGAAAAAGGATGTCGAGGATTCTAACAAATATATGAAAAAAGGTTTTGTCGATACTGTCATATTGGTGGTGTACCGATACATACGTTTAACGCCCGCATATTTGTTTGTGATATTTTTCAATGATTTTGCCTTAAGGTGAGTACACGCCAAAAAGCATAAAATGCGAAATAAAATGTATTCATGATGATGTTTGTTTAAAAAGCACAGTGGTTTCAAATAGCAAAAAATATAACAAAAACTTAACACGAAATGTTATTGTCTAACATAGCCTTACATCTATCCTTCAGTTATTAATTCCCCATTTTCTATCTTAATTTATTCTTTAGACAAACTTTCGATGGTTCGGTCTTCCAGCCCACTGTCTTACCAAATACATGCAGCAAATATTGGTGGCGCAACATATTGTATATAAATAATTTTTATCCATTAAGTGAAATCTGTATGATATGGAGCTGGTACATGGCTAATGATATGCAATTCTATATAATGGCCACCTTGTTACTGATACTGTCAGCCAGGTGAGGGCACGAAGATGAAAATAATTGAAACTTTTAACAGAAGAATATAAAATTTAATAAGGTTTTTGAAAAAGGACTTAACAGACAATTTATAGTTGTGTTCTAGTTCAATTCTAGTTCTGTTCTATTTCAGTTCTAGTTCAGTTCTTTTCTAGTTCTGTTCTGTTCTAGTTCTGTTCTAGTTCTGTTCTAGTTCTGTTCTAGTTCTGTTCTAGTTCTGTTCTAGTTCTGTTCTAGTTCTGTTCTAGTT
>NC_060951.1:4199787-4202360 GCF_022045245.1 Lucilia cuprina
TAGTCTATAGTCTAGTCTATAGTCTAGTCTATAGTCTAGTCTATAGTCTAGTCTATAGTCTAGTCTTTAGTCTAGTCTATAGTCTAGTCTATAGTCTAGTTTATAGTCAAGTCTGTAGTCTAGTCTATAGTCTAGTCTATAGTCTAGTCTACAGTCTAGTCTATAGTCTAGTCTGTAGTCTAGTCTATAGTCTAGTCTATTGTCTAGTCTATACCCTAGTCTGTAGCGTAATCTATAGTTTAGTCTATTATGTATAGACTGGTCTATAACCTACGCTATAATCTACTGCATATTCTGATGTATGCTCTCGCCTATAGTCTAAACAATAGTCTGGTCTGTACTAAATTCAAGCCTATTTCTATTATATATTATTTGTTATAACAGGGCAAGAGTTTATAATCTTTAGTCTAATTTAACGTTCAATCAATGTTTTGAGGTTTGAGGTCGATTAAAACCTTGTCTATTTTGAGGTCTGAACAATATATTGAATTTCATTTTCTACTCACCCCTTTGTGCCCAATGATAGTTTCCATGCAGCGCTGTCAAATAGGCCTGCAGTTCGAGACCGCAACCGGTGGAAACTTTATTTCTAATATCCGAAGGTTGCCAATAGAAATGATCATACATATTTGTTAAGATCTGAAAAACATTAGCCATTTGACGACTCTCTGCTGTAGCATTATGTTCGGTAGTATCGGGAGGCGTTAGATAGTGATCTAAACTATTGTGATTATTTATACCCTTATGCAAGTCCTCATGCTTTAGCAACTCACGACCTTTTTTAATAGATTTTGATTTCATAATCTTAAAGATGTGAGGACTAACAGTGACTACATAAGAGGAGGGTAATGTAGAGGGTGCCAGAGTCGACGTTGTGGTAGAAATGAAGCTGGCGGAAGAAGTTTTTATAGCTGACTCCATAGTGCTGGCTACAAAGTCCACTTGGACATTTAAATCATCTTGCAGGGATTCTGAATCGGGAGTCTTTATTATCTCCGAATAGGTTAAGGTAGAAACATCTGCTATAGTAGGGGCATCTCTTAGCAAGAGTTTCTCTTCATTGCTTAAATCTTTTTTCTTATAGGCCTCATGTTCCAAATCCTCCAAGTCACCCAAGTTGAAATCAAAGATAACGGGATGTAGATCCAAGTCTTTAACGGGTTTTGATTTCTCATATATAGAGGAAGATTTTTCCAAAGGTGTATACGGTTTCTTTTTTACAGGCTTTAGAGGTAATACTTCCGGATTTAAGGGTTTATCTTTTTTGGTAGAAAAACCCTCCTCATGGACCTCATGCAAGATGGTAATATTACTAGCGGAGGCCAATGTTTCGGGTATTAAAGTTGAGTTGAGTAACTCATTGGCCTGTGAAGAGGGTGTGTGAAACAGCAATAGGTTTAGGGCTAGCGTTAGGGCCAACATAGGACGTTTGGGATTTTTGATGAACATTTTTTAAAAATTGTTTTGTTTAAATACTTTTCTTGACCCTGTCGTATGTTTTTGTAAATTATTTTTGTTTTATTTTCATAAAGTTTTATTTTGAATTATATCTTAAAGAAATTTGTTAAATTTTTCATGTTCTTCTTATAAAGTAGAAACATTTTCTGAAAGGTTGGTGTCTAGGGTAAACGTTATTCTCAATTGTAAATACATTCATTAATAGGATTTTAATAGGATAATGAAATTAAAACTTTATATATGTTTTTATCCACTTCTCCAGTTATTTTTGTTTTATTTATTGTATTTATCTTTCATTTAATTTTGATTTCCATTTAATTTATTTTCGTTCAAATTAATTCCCTTGTTCATACACATTTTTTAATTTGTTTATTTATTTATTTTTTGTTAAATTTATTTTTTATTTCATTTCCTTGTTTATATTTGTTTTCGTGTTTTTTTTTTTTTTTTTTTGAAAAAAACAATTTTACAAGATTTTTTTTATTTTGGTACAAAAATTTTTTTTCTGCATTTAATCAGGTTTTTATCACATCATGCAATAATTATGTATAACGATGGGATGCTACAGTTAAATGAAAGGTATTATGTTATGGTCTATGATTTTGGTTGGTATACAGTCTAGTCTATAGGCTAAACTATAGTCTAGTCCATAGGCTAAACTATAGTCTAGTCTATAGGCTAAACTATAGTCTAGTCTATAGTATAGTTTATAGTCTAGTCTATAATATAGTCTATAGTCTTGTCTAGACTTTTATAGATTAGACTACTACAGACTAGACTACAGACTAGACTAGACTAGAATATAGACTAGAATATAGACTAGACTATAGACTAGAATATAGACTAGAATATAGACTAGACTATATAATAGATTATAGACTAGACTATAGACTAGACTATAGAATAGATTATAGACTAGACAATAGACAAGACTGTAGGCTAGACTATAGACTAGATTATAGTTTACACTGTAGACTAGACTATAGACTAGACTGTTAACTAGACTGTAGACTAGACTATAGACTGGACTATAGACTAGACTATAGACTAGACTATAGACTAGACTATAGACTAGACTATAGACTAGACTATAGACTAGACTGTAGACTAGACTA
>NC_060951.1:4202460-4205142 GCF_022045245.1 Lucilia cuprina
TAGAACAGAACTAGAACAGAACTAGAACAGAACTAGAACAGAACTAGAACAGAACTAGAACAGAACTAGAACAGAACTAGAACAGAACTAGAAGAGAACTAGAACAAAGCAAAAACAGAACTAGAACAGAACTAAAACAGAACTAGAACAGAACTAGTTCTAGATCACACTATAGACTAGTCTATAGATCACACTATAGACAAGTCTAAGGATCACACTATAGACAAGTCTAAAGATCACACTATAGACAAGTTTTAAGATCACTAGTCTAGTCTATAGATCACGCTATAGACTTGTCTATAGATCACGCTACAGACTTGTCAAAAGTACTCACTATAGACTAGTCGATAGATCACACTATAGACTAATATATAGATCACACTATAGACTAGTCAATATATCACACTATAGACTAGTATATAGATCACACTATAAACTAGTCTATAGATCACACTATAGACTAGTCTATAGATCACACTATAGACTAGTCTATAGATCACACTATAGACTAGTCCACAGATCACTCTATACACTAGTCTCTAGATCACACTGTAAACTCGTCTGTAGATAGCACTATAATCTAGTCTCTATATCACACTATAGACTAGATTATAGATCACTCTATAGACTAGTCTCTAAATCGCACTATAAACTAGTCTGTAGATCACATTATAGACTAATCTATATATCACACTATAAACTAGTCTATAGATCACACTATTGACTGGTCTCTAGATTACACTATAAACTCGTCTGTAGATCACACTATAAATTAGTCTTTAGATCACACTATAGACTAGACTATAGGTCACATTATAGATTAGTCTCTAGATCACAATATAAACTCGTCTGTAGATCACACTATAACCAGTCTATAGATCACACTATGGACTTATCTATAGATCATTCTATAGACTAGTCTGTAGATCACACCGTAGACTAGTCTATAGATCACACTATAGACTAATCTATAGATCACACCATAGACTAGTCTCTAGATCACCCTATAAACTCGTTTGTAGATCACACTATAAACTCGTCTATAGATCACACTATAAACTAGTCTATAGATCACACTATAGACTAATCTATAGATCTCAATATAAACTAGTCTATAGATCACACTAAAGACTAGTCTATAGATCACACGATTCTCTATCTACATATATTTAATTCCATGTTAATAAATTTCAACCATTTCATTAATATTTTTTTCAACATTCAAAATATTTATTAAAACCTTTCAATTTCCAACCCCTCAAACTTATCCTGAATGTCATAATAAAATTCTGTCCTTTGGCATTAATATCGATTGCATGCAAAAGCATTTCCTCTTTTAAACACAATTTTATTGTACAATCACATTTGAAATGAAATCTCTCTTGTTTTGCGGTTATAGTTTTTTTTCCAATATTGATACAGAAAAGTAAATGCAAAAAATAAAAAACACAAACCAAATTTCAATTCATTTGAGCTTTGCTTTCCCTAAAGCATTTGTAGATTTATGTCACATTGAGTAGGGACATTCAGGCACCAGTATTTTCGTTTTGTCATTCATCATGTGGCATCATATTGTCTTTATCATAATCTGCCTTAAATGTGATGACACAAGTTTTTTTTTCTATAGGGGACTATAAATAACACATTATTCCAGTAACACCACTAAAGGACATTTAAAGTGTTTGTCCATGTTTTTAAGGAATAAATGATGCCTGTCACCAAGTTGGGTTTGGTGTGTGCTACATGGTAATTTCATTTGTAAAAATTTTTGTAGCCTACTTTTAGGGGTGCTCAGTGGTGGGGGGGGGAAAGTGTGGTTATAGCTTTATGTTAAATTTTTAACAAGAACAGCACATATGTTGGTGACAAAAAAAGGGGACTGTAACAAGAGTTTTGTGCAAGATTCAAGTAAACTTTTTGCTGGACAATTAGTGTAATTGCATAAATTATACACATAACCACTTGCACTGCTCTGCAAAGCTCTGGCTTTGCTAATAAGTAAAAACCTACAAAGATTTATGGAAATGGTAAAAACACTTTTTTTTTTAAATTTCACCCCTAAAAGTATGTAGAACATTAGGAATCAAAATTTAATTAAATATTTCAATTATTTTTAATTTTTTCCTAAAACTATGCTAATAAAATTAACTAAATTTTATTTTTTATAACATATACATAGGTAACCTTACTAGTATGCTACATGTTTCGTTCTTTTCGAAATCTACAATTCCTTTCTTTAAAGTTTCAACTAAAGCTTTTTTATAAAGCAAATGTTTTCTTCATATTCTTAAGATTCATGACATTTTCAAACATCTGTTGCAAACTGATTTTATACTAGTGGCAACAGCACCAGAAAATTGTATACACTCTTATGGACACGTATACATTTATCAGTTTTATTAGGTTTGTATCTACTTTGCAAATGTTAAAAGAGAAAAACAGCAGCGACGGTAAATTTAATAGCACAACACATAAAATGAACAAAGTCAAGCTATTGACTTTATCATCTGATGTCTCTGGAAGAGAACTAGAACAGAACTAGAACAGAATTAGACCAGAACTAGAACAGAACTGGAACAGAACTAGAACAGAACTAGAACAGAACTAGAACAGAACTAGAACAGAACTAGAACAAAACTACAACAGAACTAGAACAGAACTAGAACAGAACTAGAACAGAAC
>NC_060951.1:4205242-4214778 GCF_022045245.1 Lucilia cuprina
TCTAGTCTAGTCTATAGTCTAGTCTAGTCTATAGTCTAGTCTAGTCTATAGTCTAGTCTAGTCTATAGTCTATAGTCTAGTCTAGTCTATAGTCTAGTCTATAGTCTACTCTATAGTCTAGTCTACAGTCTAGTCTATTATCTAGCCTATAGTCTACTCTATAGTCTAGTCTATAGTCTAGTCTATTATCTAGCCTATAGTCTACTCTATAGTCTAGTCTATAAACTAGTGTATCATCTTGTCTAGTATAATTTTAATAAATAAAAGTAAAAAAACATTTATTCCAAAACATTTTTCAAAAATCCCTTTTTGAGGAGATTTTTAGTTTGAAATTTAGGAATTTAAATTTTTTAGCCGAAAATGGAAAATTTTGATGAAAATTTATTATTATAAAGAATATTAATGAAAAAAATATGAATACCCAAAAAAAATTCAAAAATCCCTTTTTGAGGAGATTTTTAGTTTGTTATTGGGAATTGAAATTTCTCAACAGAAAATGGAAAATTTTGATGAAAATCTATTATTATAAAGAATATTAGTGAAAAAAATATGAATTCCCAAAATTTTTTCCAAAATCCCCTTTTTAGGAGATTTTTGTGTTTGAAATTAGGAATTTAAATTTTTCAACATAAAATGGAAAATTTTGATGAAAATTTATTATTATAAAGAAAATTAGTTAAGAAATATGAATTCCCAAAAAAATGCAAAAATCTCTTTTGAAGGAGATTTTTAGTTTTAAATAGGGAATTTAAATTTTTTAGCCGAAAATGGAAAATTTTGATGAAAATTTATTATTCTAAAGAAAATTAGTTCAAAAATATGAATTCCCAAAAAATTTTCAAAAATCCCTTTTTGAGTAGATTTTTAGTTTGAAATTTGGGAATTGAAAATTTTTTTGGGAAAAATCAAATAAAAAGATATAATTTAACTAAAACTAAAGAAAAATTTTGAATTTCTTATAGTTTTATTAAAATTTATTTCAAATTTAAGATTTTCCAGGTAAACGGTTTTAAAAATCGCCAAAATGAAACGAAAAGATGTGAAACTGTTATAGGGCTACCCTGTTACAAGTAGCAAAACAAAAACTTTCCTCTCTTTTTTATAATGCTTTGTCTTGCCTCTCTTTAATTAAATTTCAACAAGTGTTTCATTTTCCTTAAAAAAAACTTAATTGTAAACAAACAAAGAGGCAGATACAGAGAGAGAGAGAGAGTTTTTATAAATTCCCCACTATTTACCGTTTCATTTCTCATTTCGTTTACAAACATAATGTTGACGTTGTTAATGCAACGTTATGGAATTATTATATACTAAATATTTAAGAAAATTTGTTGTTGTTTATTAAAGCAAATTGAGGGGGGGGGGGTCAAAACACGAAGTCACACCATGCTGGTACAATATGAAAAGCCCAAAAAATAATTGCCAACACATTTTAGTTCTAGTTTAACCACCGGTTGGTTTAGTACTTGCTCTCGTCTAGAAAATATTAGTTTTTATATAAAAATGTCTTTGGTTCGTTTGATTGGCGCTGAGGTGAGCAGTGGGAAGGGGGGGGGGCAGTGAAATAATAATAAATTTATCTAGAATATAAAACAATAATAATAGAAAAAAGTACTTAATATATTTTTAAATAAACAATTTCTCTATTAAATTTATTCAAAACATGTGTGTGTGTGTTGAATAGTGTGTAGCGCGGTAAACAGGGAAAGGGGGCGTTTAAAACTGGATTTTTTTAAGTTTTTTTTTTGCTAAATCATCTAACATATTACGTAATTTAAAAAATTTTTTAAATTCTCCCTAAATTATCAATAATTTAATTACAATTAAAATATTATTGTTGTTGTTGTTGCTATTGTTAAATTAAACAATTTTTTTGGCCCCCAATTTATCAATTTAATTTGTTGTTAAATAATCAGCAGATGTTTTTAAATTTAAATTTATAACTTTTGATAAGAATTAATAGCACAAAAACAAACAAAACTTGTGATTTTGAAAGTAGAAAACTCATGGTAACACCTTTTTTTATATATTAAACTGTTATGAGACCTCTAGAGTGTACTATCTTTAAAAATTAACTTAATTGAATCTTTCTTATCAAGATTATATAAGTTTGATAACAAACTTTTAGAAAATTTGTTTTGAATTTTAAAAACTTATAAGATAAGAAACTCGGAAAACTTTCCCCTTAACTAAGCAGAATTCTTAAAAGATAAAAAGCCCCAGATCTTATTCAAAACTTGAAACTAAACTATATTTAATTAAAAAACCTACTCCAACTTCTTAAAAAAAAAAGTTTATCAATATGATAACCTCCCAAAACTACATGAACTCTTGCAATCTTTCTTAAATTACCCGCAAAAAAAAAGTTCAGTTTATTATCTATTTGAAAGTCGGACAGGTTTCAAAAGTTTAGCAAAAATCTACCTCCTGCAGTTTGATGACAATAATATTGATAATTAAAAACAACATATGGCAACAATTTTATTTTAAACTATTTTTGATAAGAATATTTCAAGTACTTACCAAATTATCTTTATAGCTCACACGCCATAAAAACCTACAAAGAAAAAGAGAAAAAAAAAACAAATTTTTATTTCAATTGATAGTAAAATGGAAAGATTTTTTAGCAAAAGATTGGGGAAATAAACAGAATAAAGAAAAAAACTATAGAATAAATTATGGACTAGGCTATAGACCAGACAATAGACTAGGCTACTATACAACTATAGGCATTAATATTACTGTTATAGACACTATAACTTTATTATATACTAGGTTCTATTGGGACTACAACTAGACTATAGGCTAGACTATATACTAGACTATATAACAGACTATATTCAAAACTATAGAATAGTTAATAGACTAATCTATATACTCACTGTACACTAGCATAAACTGTAAGCTAGACCAATGCTTAAAAAATAGAGCGGGCTAAAGCCTAGACTATAGACTCAACCATAAACTAGACCATAGATTAGACTAGACTACAGAATAGACTATAGACTAAACTACAAAGTAGTCTATAGGCTACTATAGACTCGACCATAAACTAGACTATAGACTTCACTATACAACATACTAGACTGTAGACTAGACTATATACTCGGATATAGTCTAGACCACAGACTACTCTATAGTCCAGACTATACAACATACTAGACTATAGACTAGACTATATACTAGGATATATTTTAGACCACAGACTACTCTATAGTCCAGACTATAGAATTCTTTATAGTCCAGACTATAGACTACTCTATAGTCCAGACTATAGACTACTCTTTAGTCCAGACTATACACTACTATATAGTCCAGACTATAGACTACTCTATAGGTTAGACTATAGACTACTCTATAGGTTAGACTATAGACTACTCTATAGGTTAGACTATAGACTACTCTATAGTCAAGACTATAGACTACTCTATAGTCCAGACTATAGACTACTCTATAGTCCGGACTATAGACTAGTCTATAGTCCAGACAATAGACTACTCTATAGTCCAGACTATAGACTACTCTATAGTCCAGACTATAGACTACTTTATAGTCAAGACTATAGACTACTCTATAATCCAGACTATAGACTACTCTATAGTCCAGACTATAGACTACTCTATATTCCAGACTATAGACTACTCTATAGTCCAGACTATAGACTACTCTATAGTCCAGACTATAGACTACTCTATAGTCCAGACAATAGACTACTCTATAGTCTAGACTATAGACTACTCTATAGTCCAGACAATAGACTACTCTATAGTCTAGACTATAGACTACTCTATAGTCCAGACTGTAGACTACTCTATAGTCCAGACTATAGACTACTCTATAGTCCAGACTACACTATAGTCCAGACTATAGACTACACTATTGTCCAGACTATAGACTTTTCTATAGTCCAGACTATAGACTTTTCTATAGTACAGACGGTAGTCTTGTATTTAGTCTTGTCTATAGTTCAGACTATAGTCTTGTCTACACTCCAGACAATACTCTTATCTATAGTCCAGACAGTAGTCTTGTCTATAGCCCAGACTGTAGTCTTGTCTATAGTCCAGTCTATAGACTTGTCTTTTCTATGGACTAGACTATAAACTGATGTATTGTTCTGACTAAAAACTTCTCTTTAGTTCAGACTTTTCTATAGTCCAGACTATGGACTTGTCCAGAATATAAACTTCTCTAAAGTCCAGACTTTGGACTTCTCTATATTCCAGACTAAAGACTTCTCTATATTCCAGACTTTAGACTTCCCCATAGTCTAGACTATAGACTTCTCTATAGTCCAGACTATAGACTTCTCTATAGTCCAGACTATAGACTACTCTATAGTCCAAATTATAGACTTCCCTATAGTCCAGACTATAGACTATATAGAACATAGTCCAGCCCAATTTAGATTTCTGCCCGTTAGTCCATTTTATACTATGGACTGTTGTCCCCTTCTTCAAAACAGATTATTATTCAAAAATTAAAAAAATCGGCCCCCTAGTGTCTATTATAGTATTAGCGGAAAAAAATCTGTTTACAATTTCCTATATTGCGTTGTTCCTATTAATTTAAAATTGACCTTGATATTATGTAGTATATCTGGCCACATAACAATTTATTCTATAAAATTACAACGTAATACTACTACTACTGACAGGCCAGCCCCCTACTATGAACAATCTGGAACAAAAAGAAGAATTCAATTTGTTCTTTCCCTTCTCCCCTGTTATTCTTTCATATAAAGTTTAAGCAAAAAGAAGAAACTCAATGGAAATAAACCACTACAAGTCGGCGACATAAAGTGGGCTCGTGTTTTATAAAAGTTATCTTTTAAATGGTTGAGGGGCTTTGAGAGGGCGAAAGGGGAGAACAAAACAAAGAGAAAAGAAAAAATTTGGCCTGAGCATGCTAGCAGATGACATATATGTATACTAACACATGCTAGATAGTGATAATGGAATATTTTGGAATAGAATAAGAAATATGCAAATTTCAAAAGAGAGAGAAAGAGATTGTAAAAGAGAGGGCAGAAGATTGAGTTATAATTAAGGTATAAATGGTAAAGAAACAATTAAAGTGATGCCAATAAGATCAGAAGTTAAAAAAGAGACAAGAATTGTGATGAAAAGGCAAAAGGATAAAAATAAAAGTAGAAAAAGCCAAATTTTGCAAAAAAAAACTTGCACTTTTTTAAAAGATTTTCGTGTAACTCATTACAGGTTAATGACTTTTTTTACAAAAATTCTATAAATTATTTAAAAATAATTTACGAGTCTTTTATTATACGAAAAGGTTCATGAACTTTTAAATAAATTAAATAAAACGCCATGAAATTTTTTTAAAATATTCCACGATTTTTAAGCAAAAAAGGAAATAAATATTTATAAGATTTTTGTTTTGAATTTTTTTTCTTTTTATTTATTTTTACTTAATTATTTATGGTTATTCTTTTCTAGGCCCGTTTCTTGGCTAAGCGTGCCTACTCTTCGGCCGCTCCCACCACCAAAATGTTTGTTGATGGTAAATTTGTCGAGTCCAAGACTAACGAATGGATTGATTTACACGATCCTGCCACCAATAAGGTTGTAACCCGTGTCCCTAAGTGCACACAAGACGAGATGCAAACTGCTTTGGAATCCAACAAAAAAGCTTTCAAATCCTGGAGCAACACCTCAGTATTGTCACGCCAACAGGTTATGTTCAAATTGCAAGCTTTGATCAAGGCTAATATGGGTGAATTGGCCAAGAATATTACCCTGGAACAGGGTAAAACTTTGGCCGATGCTGAGGGTGATGTTTTGCGTGGTTTGCGTAAGTTTTTCTTTTTAGAGAATAATTTCCATAAAGAAAAAGGGTTGATATTTTATAAAAACTTTCCCTTTTTACAGAGGTGGTTGAACACTGCTGCAGCATTCCCTCCTTGCAAATGGGTGAGACAGTTGCCAATGTGGCCCGTGATATGGATACATACTCTTTGGTTTTACCTTTGGGTGTTACCGCCGGTATTGCTCCCTTCAATTTCCCCGCTATGATTCCCTTGTGGATGTTCCCTGTGGCCATTACCTGTGGTAATACCATGTTGTTGAAGCCTTCGGAACGTGTTCCCGGCTCCACCATGATGTTGATGGAATTGTTGAACGAGGCTGGCTGTCCTCCTGGTGTTGTCAATGTTATCCATGGTCAACATGATGCCGTCAACTTTATCTGTGATGCTCCTGAAATTAAGGCTGTCTCCTTTGTTGGTTCCGATCAAGCTGGTAAATATATTTACGAACGTGCCGGCAAGAATGGCAAGCGCGTCCAAAGTAACATGGGTGCCAAGAATCATGGTATTGTTATGGCTGATGCCAACAAGGAAAACACTTTGAATCAATTGGCTGGTGCTGCTTTCGGTGCTGCCGGTCAACGTTGCATGGCCTTGTCCACCGCTGTGTTTGTCGGTGAAGCTCAGCAATGGATTCCCGATTTGGTTGAACGTGCCAAGAAATTGAAGGTTAATGCTGGTCATGTTCCCGGCACTGATGTTGGTCCCGTTATCTCTGCTCAAGCCAAGAAACGTATTTGCGATTTGGTTGAATCTGGTGTTAAACAAGGTGCCAAGCTTATCTTGGATGGCCGTGACATTAAGGTAGCCGGCTTCGAGGATGGTTACTTTGTAGGACCCACCATCTTGACCGATGTCACCCCCGATATGGATTGCTATAAGGAGGAAATCTTTGGCCCCGTTTTGGTTATCCTTAAGGCTGATACTTTGGATGAAGCCATCCAATTGACCAATGCCAATCCCTACGGTAACGGTACCGCCATTTTCACCACCAATGGTGCCACCGCCCGCAAATTTGTCAACGAAATCGATGTTGGTCAAGTAGGTGTTAATGTACCCATCCCTGTTCCCTTGCCCATGTTCTCCTTCACCGGTACTCGCGGCTCTTTCCGTGGTGATCATCATTTCTATGGCAAACAAGGTGTTAAGTTCTATACTCAAACCAAGACTGTCACCCAATTGTGGCGTGAAACTGATGTTACCCATACCCAAGCTGCTGTAGCCATGCCCACCATGAAGTAAGTTTAAGAAAGAAAAGGGGAGAAGAAGTACAATGCAAGGAGCTAATTAGAATAGAAACTAAGTTTCTAGGGGAATGAAGAGATCAGTGTCTTCCAAAAAAAAAAAAAAATAATAATAATTTTAAAATTTTTTTAAAAAGCTCCGTTGAAATTTAGTTCCCTCTTTAAAAAAAAAAAACACAAATACAAATTTCATTGCATTTATTAAATTTAATTTTAAAATAAAACTATTAATTTTCTTTGTTTTGCGTGTATTAGTTTAAGTATTTTAGCTAGAACTCAAGAATTACTAATGTAAAATAAAAAAAATAAAAACTTAAAATAAATTCTATATAATTTATAAAAAAAAGAATTAAAACAATTGTGTGTCAATTTTTTTTATAAAAATTAAGAAAAAAACAAATAATTCCCACTTTAATAATAACAGAAAACCACAACGCAAACTAATTACATACATACATTCCAACATATGAATGGATTGATTCACCAGACACAGTTTTATGCAAACACTCCCCTTACTAATAACAACAAAACAATGACCAACATCATAATGACAATAATAAAGTACAACAACAAACATTTTGCTAAAAGAAACAAGTGCAAAAGCATTCAACAACACGAACAAGCTAAATCCTGCACGAATGTGAGCAGCAAACATAAATGAACAGCTGTTAAGCAAAACATCATTCCCACCCCTTACTAATAACAACAAAACAATGACCAACATCATAATGACAATAATAAAGTACAACAACAAACATTTTGCTACAAGAAACAAGTGCAAAAGCATTCAACAACACGAACAAACAAAATCCTGCACGAATGTGAGCAGCAAACATAAATGAACAGCAAGTTAAGTAAAACAACAACAAACTTGACTAAAGAATAACAAAATAACAACAACATAAGCAAAGGCATAAAACTAATAACTCACCATCAACCCAATCACCAACCCCACCAACAAATAACTTAATCATTAAGACTTAATGATTAAGTTAACGAAAAAAACCAAAGAGATTTTGTTTTTAAATGAAAACAATAACGAATGTATATAATGCATGACCCAACATGTCAAAGCACAAAGCTGCACAAAAAACACACAAAATAAGAATATAGAACAACAACAAAAAACTCTTTGCTAAAACAAGAAACAAGTGCAAATGCACTCAAAACAAACAGACAAAATTCTGCACGAATGCCTACAAACATAAGCTTATGCAAAACAACAACAAACCTTACCAAAGAAAGAAAAACAAAGATAACAACAACATCAACAAATCATTAAACTAAACTCTCTCCCCACCAACCCAACACAGTTAAAACAACAAACATAATGTAAAAGAAAAAAAATAGTAAAGAGAGTTATAGAATTTATGAATGAAAGCAATAACCGTATTTAATGCAAGACCCAACATGTTTAAGAACAAAATATTAAGAACAACAACAGATTGGTATTTTGTAAAACAAACAAGTGCAAATGAACTCAATACCACGAACAGACGAAAATCTGCACGAATGCGAAATAAAGAAATATAATAACAACAAAACATTACACCCCACTCAACCCAACACTATTATAACAACAAACATAAAGTAAAGGAAAGAATAGTAAAGAGAGTTGTAGAGTTTATGAACATGACAATGCAAAAAAATTAAGAAATTTACACAAGCAAACAGAAAATTCTAATAAATTGAAGTAAAATAGTTAATTGTTAACAATTAATAATTAATGTTATTAACAAATTAGTTTCAAAATTTAAAAATGGAACACTAACCTTTAACTAACAGCAACAACAATAAGAATATTTCTTTTATTAACACACTCTCCCGAATACCATTTACAAACGAAAATACGCAAAGATTTGTTAAAAAATTAACTTTAAAAAGAATAAACTTTTAAATTTTAATAAAACAAACTAATTCATTTAATTTAAAACACTTGTTTTACATGGAAAACTCTATTGTTTATATTAATTTACAAAATTTTTAACACTTTTAACAAATCTTTTATTAAGTTACACTTAAAACCGTCACGCACCGTAAACACTTCAATAAGGACTGACAAGAGAAATTGAAAATAAACCGAACAAAGCAAGAATAATAGAATTAAGCAGTTAACAGAGTGTTAAAGGGATAACTAATAACATAAATGGCAGAGGGGAAATGAGTTAACAGTATGTTAATATCAGAATAACATAAAAAGCAAATTATGTAAATAAAAACAACAGTAAATGAATGATATGAAACTAAAATTAAGAGTTGACGTAAGTAATAACATATTGATGAGCAGACAATAGACAAGACTATAGACAAGACTATAGACTAATGACTAGACTATAGACTAATGACTAGACTATAGACTTGACTAGAGACTAGACTATAGACTAGACTATAGACTAGACTATAGACTAGACTATAGACTAGACTAGACTATAGACTAGACTATAGACTAGACTATAGACTAGACTATA
>NC_060951.1:4214878-4218660 GCF_022045245.1 Lucilia cuprina
GAACTAGAACAGAACTAGAACAGAACTAGAACAGAACTAGAACAGAACTAGAACAGAACTAGAACAGAACTAGAACAGAACTAGAACAGAACTAGAACAGAACAAGAAAAGAAGTAGAACAGAACTAGAACAGAACTGGAATAGAACAAGAACTGGAACATAACTAGAACAGAGAGAGTGAGAGAACTACTACTGAACTTAAGTCGCCTTATTGTTCCAATTATTTAGCTCTTTATTACTATTATTTTTTTTTTTTTTTGCTGAACAAACATTGTAAAATAAGCATATTGAATTTCTGCATTTATAAGTATACTTTCAGGCAACGAAAATCAATTTATTATTTTTTACTGCCTGTTTTTAGGTGAAATGTTTTTCATAAATGTATTGCATTTAAATTTACTACCATGAATTAAATAAATTTAATGTTATTTCGTATTTTTTTATATTTCTGCATATTTTTAACGTTATAATTTTATCTGTAGTAAATTTGAACCCTCATATAAGTACCACAACATACACGTATTTCACCCATAAATATTTATATTGTATAAATGAAGTGCTTCCAACCCCCCCCCCCCAAAAAAAAGGAATATGATTGTAAAAATTCTACTTTTTTATATATTCTTATGATGGTTATTTATTTGGCATTTTTTATATATTTTTGGTTGAATTTTTTGCTGATGACAATTTGGTTTTGCTTGTTAAGAGAATATTAAAATAAAAGGTTAACTGTGCAACAGTTTAGGTCGGGGAAAATGACAAATTATTGTCTAGCTAAGGATTATGCGGTTAATGGCAGTACAAGTCTTTTAACAGCTGAGGTAAAGCTGTTGCGGTAATTTGTTTTTAAATAACAATTTTTGTTAGCTTTTAATGCTGATTTAAATGTATATTAATTAATTTAAAAGCTAAACAAAAAATCCATTTTGTTAATTTAAATTTCATTTAATTAAAAAGCCTATAAGTAGGCTTTACTTTTTCAAGTCAAAAAAAGAAAATAAATTAAATTAAACATACATATATTTCTAAAAGTTTTTTTTTATGGATTTCAGTTTACAATTACAATTAACTTAGCTGGTCGCCTAAAAAATAGGCAAAAAGTTTTAATTTTTCCTTTAAGAAGTTATACAATTCCTCTAGAATTTAAATTAAATTTTATAACAAAAGTTTGAAGATAATAAAATTTTACTTCCTTAAAACATTGTCTCTAATGTCTTTAAATTTAATTTTTTTTGTTTTAATAGCCCAAAAGTATGTAATATTTCTATTAAGAGGAAAAACTTTTTTTAACTGAAATTGTTGTTGTTGTTTTTTAAAGACCTCATACTAACCGCAAAACTATTTTGTTAGATTTTTTATATATTTATTTGTTTAGAAAAAATGTAAATCTTTTACTTGTTTGAATGAGTTTGCAAATAGATTTTTTTTAAATCAATAAAAACCCAGTTAAATTTTATAACAAAGTGCTAAAACAATAAAAAAGAACAGAAATAGAACAAAACTAGAAAAGAATTGGAACAGAACTGGAACAACTCAACAAAACTAGAACTAGAACAAATCTAGAACAGAAATAGAACTGAACTAGGATAAAACTAGAACAAAACTAGAACAAAACTAGAACAAAACTAGAACAGAACTAGAACTGAACTAGGATAAAACTAGAACAAAACTAGAACAGAACTAGAACAGAACTAGAACAGAACTAGAACAGAACTAGAACAGAACTAGAACAGAACTAGAACAGAACTAGAACAGAACTAGAACAGAACTAGAACAGAACTAGAACAGAACTAGAACAGAACTAGAACAGAACTAGAACAGAACTAGAACAGAACTAGAACAGAACTAGAACAGAACTAGAACAGAACTAGAACAGAACTAGAACAGAACTAGAACAGAACTAGAACAGAACTAGAACTGAACTAGAACAGAACTAGAACAGAACTAGAACAGAACTAGAACAGAACTAGAGCAGAACTAGAACAGAAGTAGAACAGAACTAGAACAGAACTAGAACAGAACTAGAACAGAACTAGAATAGAACTAGAACAGAACAGAACTAGAACACAACTAGAACAGAACTAGAACAAAACTTCAGCAGTACTGAACAAGACTTTAACAGAACTAGAACACAATCTGAACACAACCAGAAAACAACTAAACACAACTAGAACACAACTAGAACACGCTAGAACAGAACTAAAAACGAACAGAAACTAACTTTAACTACTAGAATTGTTCCAGAACTATTTCTAAACTAAATAATATTTCGAAATTCCCTTTTTTGAAATACATATTTGCTGGGCTTCATACATTTTTGTAAAAAAAAACTTGAGCAAAAAAAATTGTGTATACGTAGCATATGGTGTGTTGACAGTTTATTTCAATAAAATGAAAATAAAAAACTTTTGTAAATTTTTTACCACATTCCATTTGCTGTTGCTGTTGTTGCAAGAACAATTTATATGAAATCTTTTCAACTTCAACGTCAATATTACAGAACTTATAAAAAAACCAAACAAACTACAAAAAAACTGTGTGCAAAATGATAATTTTTTGTTTTCATCATTTTGAATATCATTTCAAGTGAATGTATGTTATTTTACATACTTTTTTGTTTATACTTTGACACAGCAGTAAAAAATTCTTATTATAAATTCTGTGCACCTTAAAATATGCTACTTTATTTTATATTACTTGCATAACTAAAAGTATGCTTTAATATTTACAATTTTTTTTCAACATTAAAAAAGTCTCTTTGATATTTGAACTTAAGTTTTTTTAAGGAAATTGGATTTTTTTTAGAAATAAAATACATGGCTGGGTGGTGAGAAAGGGGACAATATATCTTAAATTTTACTTGATTAAAACATGTTATTTTATCTTGAGTCGAAAGCACTTTGGAAAAACCTAATACATTTTAAAACAAAATGTCTTAAACCACATTAATTATTCTAACACCCTAAAACTATACTGCATTACTTTATATAATTTAACACCTTAAAGTATGCTTTCAAAAAAATGCAATTTTTCCAAAACTCCTCAACTTATCAAGAAAATTAATAGTGTAATTTAATAATTTGTTCATGTATATGGTTTTCATTTTAATCACCTTCTCCTCTCCCAACAATATTTTGCCCCGACATAGCTTCAACTACTCTCAAAAGGACGACAGCCAGTTGGCAAGTTTTTGCATATCATTGTTAAGCTAACTGAGATCTTGACACTTAAGATAGTTAGTGTTGTTGTTGTGTTTTTTTCTATCTTCTCATCTCCTCAAGCACTTGTTTGCAAACAATGAAATTTGAAGCAGTCGACACAACAATGTAAAAACAATAAAGTAGCAAGAAGAGTCTGCTCCGAAAAATATGCAAAGAATTACCAGTATTTTTTTAATGTTGACGTTGCATGCGGTAATGTCAAAAGACTTAATGGCAAGAGGGACGAATTGTGGGTATTATTAGTAGTGCTTTTTGTTAAAGGAGACAATTAGTGTCTAGTTAGATGATATGCAGAATTCACTGGGAAATTAATAACGAAGAATTTTGCGAGAGCTTGGTATTTAAAGACAAATATTTAATATTAGAAAAAAGTAAAGCACACTTTTGGGGTATTTTTATTTGGTAAAATGTAAACAGCACATGTAAACAGTACAACAGTTCTGTTCTGTTCTTGTTCTGTTATAGTTCTGTTATAGTTCTGTTCTAGTTCTGTTCTAGTTCTGTTCTAGTTCTGTTCTAGTTCTGTTCTAGTTCTGTTCTAGTTCTGTTCTAGTTCTGTTC
>NC_060951.1:4218760-4221405 GCF_022045245.1 Lucilia cuprina
GACTATAGACAAGACTATAGACTAGACTTTAGACTAGACTATAGACTAGACTATAGACTAGACTATAGACTAGACTATAGACTAGACTATAGACTAGACTATAGACTATACTATAGACTGGACTGTAGTGTAGACTATAGACTTAAATATAGAACATAATATAGACTAGACTATACATAGACGAGACTATAAACCTAACTATAGACTATACGAAAGACTAGACTATATACTAGACTATAGACTAGACTATTGACTATAATATAGACTATACTATTAGTGCCTAGACCGTAGACTAGACTATTGTTTAGACTATAGACTATACTATAGACTAACTATGGACTAGACTACAGACTAGTCCACAAACTAGACTATTTATTAGAATATAGACCAGACTATAGACTTAACTATAGACTATTGATTAGGCTATAGACTAGACTAGTAGCGACTAGACTATTAGTGCCTAGACCGTAGAAAAACTATACACTGCTCTATAGACTTCAGTATAGACTAGACTATTGACTAGACTATAGACCAGACTATAGACTGGACTATAGACTAAACAAAACAAGACTATAGATTAGAATATAGTCTATAGAAATTAGTCTAGTCTATAGTTAATTTTTTAGTCTGGACTATAGTCTAGTCTTTAGCCGGGTTTATAGTATTAACACCACTGTAAATATAGTTTTTTATTATTTTCTTCATAATTTAATATTACATTTTGTTTTGCTTAAAGCTCATTTAGCAATTTTCCCTAAAAATACTTAAGATTCAGAGAAACAAAAAAGTAAGCCAAAAAGAATCCTTGATATATTACTGTTTTTTTATGCCAATGACTGATTTAACCTTGAGTATAGAAAAATGCCATTTTTTCCATTTTGCTTAAACTTTATATGAATTTTTATTACAACATTATTAACACTCACATAAAATTAACGAAAAGAAGTGTGAAAAATACTAATATGACGGAAAGTAGGAAGGACTTGTCAAAGAGGTGGGGCTACGGCGGGACAAAACGACAAAATGTTTAATGAACGAGAAAGTCAATTTAAAAGTGAAGGGAAAGAAAAGCAAGAAAGTATAATGATGGCAAAAAGATAACATGTAAGTAATTAGGAAAAAGGAATATATTTTTAGGGAGGGAATATATTAAAAAATAGGAGGAAGTCTTTAAAGGATAAGAGAAGTGAGGGAAATATTAAAATTTAATAAAATTTGTTTTAAGTTGGACTAAGAATTAACAAGCAGCCAGCTTTTGGCAGTTGTAGCAACTTTAGTAAAATATTGTTGCCTAGTTTTAGGCTTTCTTTTTTGTAAGAATTAATAACTTGTTTTGTATTTATAATTTAATATTGTTTAAGTCATTAATTTATAACAAAAACTTTAACATCGATAAGATGTATGAGCTTTATACTTATAACTAAATTCAAGTAAAAAACTACTGCCTACTTTAAGGTGTGATTTAAGTTTAGTTATTATTTTAAGAAGTTTTCTTAGTTTATTACTAATTCAGCTTTTTTTATTTTTTTGTTATAGCAAAAGTTTAATTGTATTGTTGTGTTTCTGTTAACTGCAGGCGTTTTTATTGTATTTTAAGAATGAGTTTCTAAAGCCTAAAAGTATACAAATGTCTTAAGCATAAACTCTATTGTTTTTGACAGTAGTAAAAAGCAAGCAATCATATTTTTATGACACATTTTTTGTATTTTTTTTTTGCTAAATGTAATCATTCTTCTTATTGTTGTTTATATCATATAAATAAAATATAAAATATATTGTAGTATATATTTAGGAGTTTGCGTTAAAAACTTAAAACATTTTATGACAATTTTCTTAAAATTATTTAAGCACAATAAAAATAAAAAAAGATTAATTGACAAACTTAAAAATAAGTGAATTTTCATTAGATTATCCAACAGCTGTTGATCTTCTTTAGATTAGACAACAAATCATAGCCTACTTTTAGGCTTTTGCTATATTTCACTAGTTTTCTATTCTTGTTATTAACCCAATATTCTATTTCTGTTATTTGAATAATAAAAATTTCTTTTCAAAAAATGTAATTCACCTACTTCTTCACCCCTAAACTCCTTAGCCTAATTTTAGGCTTTATTTTTATTCTACTACATAAGTCACTAAAAATTATTTTTCTTTTTTTATTTATTAGTCTTTTTTGCCAATAAAACATAACACTCCCTTAAGAATACACAATTTTAACTCTTTTATTTATCGAATTCCTAAGACAGCCTTAAATTATGCAACAAGTTTATTTGTTTGCGTAATTTACATGTGATAAGTATTTTGATTATGATCACGAAACAAAATTTATGTTTCAGGAATTTTTTTATATTTTTTCCCGAATAAAAATAAACGACATTTGTTTATTTTTTATGGTAAGCCTTAAAAAAAGGGTATACAATTTGTTTGCCTAAGTTAAGGAGCTGAAAAAATAAGGAATATAAAACAAAAATTATCTATTTGTTAAGCAAACGTTTATAACAAGATAACGTTTTTAAGTATTAAAATTCGAATGTTAAATATAGTCTAGTCTATAGTCTAGTCTATAGTCTAGTTTATAGTCTAGTCTATAGTCTAGTCTATAGTCTAGTCTATAGTCTAGTCTATAGTCTAGTCTATAGTCTAGT
>NC_060951.1:4221505-4223558 GCF_022045245.1 Lucilia cuprina
AACTAGAACAGAACTAGAACAGAACTAGAACAGAACTAGAACAGAACTAGAACAGAACTAGAACAGAACTAGAACAGAACTAGAACAGAACTAGAACAGAACTAGTTCGGTATATAGCCCTTTCTGCTGTGTGTCCGACCCTTGTGGTAGAAAGATCATGGTTTATCCCCTAAAACTATGCTTCACTTTTATGAATATTTGTTTAGCAATTTCATTTTTATCTCTATATTGTCGCATTTTTTTTGCTTGTATTCTTGCCTAACACTAAACTTTACCATATTTAACAAGAAACGAACAAAAACTATAGCCTATATTTAGGCGTTCTTATTGTTTGCCTACGAATAAAAGGGGCTTGTTCATAAATTCTTGGCACTTGTTTTTTTTTTTTGTTGATTTGTTGCTATAGTAGTTTTTGTAATCATACACTAGAATATTCAACATGCAATCAATGTTGGCAAACAGCACAGCACAAAAAGAAAGGTAACATTTGCATTTTTAATAAAACCTAGGCAGGAATGTTAGGCAGTCTGTTTAAAGCAGAAGTAAATAAGAAATGTGAAAATAAAAGGAATATAGTTTAAAGTAAAAGAAAGGTGAATGTTTTATACAAATTACGCTGTAGTATTAGTATTGATTTTCTTTTGCTATAGTCTACTTTTAGGTGATTAAAAATAAACATTTAAAGGTAAAATATTTTTGCTTATTAAATATAAGTTGTTGCAGTTAGCAAGAATTTTGTTAAAGGATACAAGCGTGTTTTTAAGAGAGCACTTTGGGTTGCTAAGAGTATTAGTTACTCTCGGGTTAAAAGAGCATAAAAGACTTCCAGTGCTCTTAGAATACAATGGAAGGCAAAACTCTTAATTTTGTGTTTAAGTTGCTTAAGTTATTGTGTTTATTTTTGCGGTGGATATAATACTGTTAAATTAAACACTATTTTGGAGAAGATGCTGTTTGAATATTAAGTTAAAATTAATAAAACTTATAAGTTAAAACTTTTCATTGCCTAGTTTTAGGCTTTAAACTCTATTAAATTCCACAACAATCATACGCCTTGTTATTCATTAAATAAATATAACTTATACGCCTCTAAACATCTAGAATTAATAAAAATCATGCGCCACCCTTTGAGATATGCTTTAAATTTTAACTTTTACCTAAATTTTAACTTTAAACTTCTTTAACATTTAACTATTTGTCATTCATTTTTTTTAATTATTTACATCCATCAATTACAAGATATTCTCTCTTGTTTGGCACTTAGTCATTCTGCTAGACTTTCAGAGCCACCAAGACACATATACAATAACAAACACAGACATAAACATTGTTCACACTTATGCATATAATTTTCTTGTTGTTCAGTTTTTAATGAGTCGTAGCAAAAGAACACAATAATTTAATGGTTGGTTGTTCGGTATATATATTTAAGTCAACTCAGCAATATAAACACTGACGACTAGGTCTCTGGAGTCTAATATTTATGGCTGACACAAAAACATGGTTAGTTTTTTGAGCAGGAAATTATTCAGATGTAAAAAATTAATTTAAAATAGTTGAACAAACTTAAAAACAAACAAATAGTTAAGGATTATCAGCCACAAGGAAGGGTTAATGATTTTGTGTTAAGGTATATTTTCGTTAATAAATTTGTTTATTCTAGGGGATTTATAATTAGAAAAAAGGTAAAAATTAATCTAAAACACATACAAAAAGTTAATTATAAACCTCTAGTGAGGTTAAGGTTAAACACAAATAAGTCATTAGATGTTAATTATCCCCAGAGTAATAATATATTTCAAATTTGTTAAAAATTTACACAATAAAAGGAAAAACTAACACTTTTTTAAAGGTGCCTAAAAATAGGCAACACTTTCTTAAACTAATATTTTAGTTTTAGGGTAAATAGCAAAAGAACACATCTACAATAGAACTAGCATAAAATTTGAAAAGAACTAGAACAGAACTAGAACAGAACTAGAACAGAACTAGAACAGAACTAGAACAGAACTAGAACAGAACTAGAACAGAACTAGAACAGAACTAGAACAGA
>NC_060951.1:4223658-4225073 GCF_022045245.1 Lucilia cuprina
CTGTTCTAGTTCTGTTCTAGTTCTGTTCTAGTTCTGTTCTAGTTCTGTTCTAGTTTTGTTCTAGTTCTGTTCTAGTTCTGTTCTAGTTCTGTTCTAGTTCTGTTTTAGATCTGTTCTAGTTCTATTCTAGTTCTCTTCTAGTTCTCTTCTAGTTCTGTTCTAGTTCTGTGCTAGTTCTGTTCTAGTTCTGTTCTACTTCTGTTCTACTTCTGTTCTAGTTTTGGTAAACAAGAAGTCTTCCTCTGTTATCTTGGCTTTTTTGTTCATTTTGTTGTATTCTTCTGTCTACCATTGGTAAAACAAACAAATTTGTATTGATTCTTTTTTCCTCTTTAGCAAAAGAATATAAGTTATACTTCATTTTTGTGTACGATAAAATGAAATGCTATCTTCATCGATTACAATAGAAAAACCTAAATAGACTTAGGGGATTAAACAAAAGTGAATAAATAATAAATTGAAATCTTTTTAATTGAATTAAATAAAAGGAATTTAAAATTAAATTTTAAATTGAATAAAAGCTGAACGAAATATTCATCATACGCCCTACACTACTGATAACAATCATTCGATGAGGAGTCTTCTGTCGTTTCTGTAACTGAATTTTGAAGAAATATTTTATTTATTTTATTACAATTAATCATATAAATCCTTTTTATCTGTTCCTTATATCAATCATATCTTTAGGTGAAATATTTTTCCACCTCTTATCTTTCTCATAAAAAATTTAAATTGTTTTTCTTAAAAATCCTTGTGGCCTTTTTGCGTGTTTGTGAGTATTTTGCTTGATCTGATAAAAACAAGTTTTTCTTCCTTCTTTTCTTGTAAACAAAATCCAAGTTGTTATCCTGTCAATCTTGTGTTTTGAACCTTCGTTTAAATCTTTTAAATGTTTCCAAATAATTTAATTAAATGACTACCAATATTTTTCTAAACATGTCCTTTTTTCCTTACCATGTTTTATATTTTTCTTACAATCTCAACACTATGTCAACACATGTTTGAATTGGTTGTGTATGTGTGTATGGTCGGCTGACCATTACCTTTAGTCCTGTCTGTGAAAGTTTCAAATATTTTTCTATTTGTTAACACAAGAAAAATGGTAAGAAATATGGAGTGCATGTTGTCTGAAAAACCAGATTAAGTGGCTTAACTGGTTGTAGAGAAGAGACAGAGAAGTAGTGTAAGTTTTAAAGTGTAGATTATAGATGTCCGTCTTTGAAAAGGAACACTATCGAAATAAATTAAAAAATAGACACTTGTCTGGTCAATATGTAACAGAACTGAACTAGACATAACAGAACTAAAACAGAACAGAACTAGAACAGAACTAGAACAGAACTAGAACAGAACTAGAACAGAACTAGAACAGAACTAGAACAGAACTAGAACAGAACTAGAACGGAACTAGAACA
>NC_060951.1:4225173-4229295 GCF_022045245.1 Lucilia cuprina
GACTATAGACTAGACTATAGACTAGACTATAGACTAGACTATAGACTCGACTATAGACTCGACTATAGACTAGACTATAGACTAGACTATAGACTAGACTATGGACTAATCTACATACTTGACTAAAGACTAGGCTGGTCTATAGAATTAACCATTGAATTAACTATATTCGCAACCATAGATTGCACTATGGCCTCAACTTTTTACCATAGATTTTATTTTCGTTTAAGCTTCATAAAACATGTTGTTTTTACAACATTTCCTTAATTTATATATTTTTTTATTTATATTTTCATTTCCGTTTATAATGAAAATAACACACCAAGATGCCCGTTAATAATAGGCTTCAATATAAAAAGCAAAAGGATTAAAATAAAAATTGTACATTTACAACAGATTATTACATAATTAATGAAACAATTATGAAATAAACAGGACAAATGGGTGTGTGTATGTGTATGTTTGTAAACAGAAAACAAATGTAAAATAAGCGATTTTTAATGAAAAAATACGAATAAAATCAATAATTATCAGAAATTTAATATCAATCATACGCACTGAGGTTTGCTGAAAACTTAAAATTAATAATAACAATCATACGTACTGTATTACTCTAATGGTAATGGAAATTTACAAATATTTTATATCTTTCACTATAAACTTGTGTTCGATTTTAAATAAATATGCAGCATTTGTTGGAGATTTTATATTTTTCAATTTACAACAGACATATTTATTTAAACACTTTAGCAAAGTAAGAGGAATCAAGGGAGAAATTTGGTATTATTTATTTGTTAGAAAATTCTAAACATAATGGACATTGATGTCATTGACATATCCTGTTATTGTTGCACTAAAAAAAGAAGCAGGCATGGGGGTGGCTGACAACACATATAGTTTATGAATGTGCCTTTCATTGGGTATTAAATAATAGAAAACTTTTGCTATTGTGTTGATTCAATGATGTGTTTTCAGCCATTAATGGAAATAACATTAGATTTTTACTAGAACACACACACACATGCACACTCTTGCACACATACGCTCTAAATATCATGTATCTTTGTGACAGCTTTCAACTATTTTTACTACAATAACAGCAAATTGTTACAACTATTATATTTTATGGCCACAAAAGGAGAAAAAAACGCAGAATGACAGTCATCGCTGCGACAAATAGAAGATGTTGGAAACACAATTAGAGCGTCAGTAGTTGACGGTAAAGTTGTGTAACTTTAATAAGAAAAAAATTAAATTAAAATTCTTTCCTTTTTGTTTAAATATAAAAAAATTTAAATTTTTGTTAAAATTTGTTAAAAAATTATTTGTCGCTTGTCGCCTTAACTTTGTCGCTTTAAGTATTTGATGTTAATCGCTCTTATTTTTGAACTAGCATTAAAATTTCTCGAAATCTTTTAAATTTTTGTTAAAAATTGGCGAAAAAAAATTTGTCGCTTGTCGCCTTAACTTTGTCTTTTTATGTTCTTAGCGCCGATCGCTATTATTTTGCAACTACTAATAACATATCTCAAAATGTTTTTAAATTTTTGTTAAAATGTGTTCAACAATAATTTGTCGCTTGTCGCTTTTACTTGTCGCTTTGATTTTTTAGCGCCTTAAGCTCTTATTTTGGAACTATTAATAAAATTTCTCAAAATCTTTTTAAATTTTTGTTAAAATGTGTGAAAACATGATATGTCGCTTGTCGCCTTTACATTACAGATTTAAGTTTTTAGCACCTATCGCTTTCATTTTGAAACTACAAATACGATTTCTTCAAATCAACTTAAATTTTCTTTAAAATGTATGAAAATGAAATTTGTTGCTTGTCGCCTTAACTTTGTCGCTTTATGTTTTTAGCGCCTAAATCTCTTATTTTGGAACTATTAATAAAATTTCTCAAAATCTTTTAAAATTTTGTAAAAATGTGTTAAATAATAATATGTCGCTTGTCGCCTTAACTTTGTCGCTTTAAGTTTTTAGCGCCTAAATCTCTTATTTTGGAACTATTAATAAAATTTCTCAAAATCTTTAAAATTTTTGTTAACATGTATTAAAAAAAAATTTTTTGTCGCCTTAACTTTGTCGCTTTAAGTTTTTAACGTCTATCGCTCTTATTTTGCACCTACCAATAAAATTTCTCAAAATCTTTTAAAACTTTTGTTGAAATTTGTAAAAAAATGATAAGTCGTTTGTCGCCTTTACATTGTCGCTTGCAATTTTTAAAGATTGTAGCTCTTAACAATAAAAGTTTTTAAAACCTTATACAATTTTCATATAATTCTATATAATTTTGTAACTTTTACAGTTTGTCGCTTGACGCCCGTCGCTTTTATTCATATTATTTGTATAGAGTACCGAAATTCTTATTATTAGAAAGTGTTTTCAGTGACAAAAGGGAAAAATAATTGGTAGAGCATATATATCTATATGTTCATTAAAATTTTTAGACTTTTGTTGAAATTTAATTTGTCGCTTTGTCGCCTTCTTTAATTTTTCGAAAAATATTTAAAATTTTTTAGTATTTGTTAATTTTCTTTATTAGTTTATTAAAATAACAATAATTTTAGATTGTCGCCTGTCGCTTTCACTACAATTTTGTTGTCAAAATAGGAAATTCTTATTTTTTTTTGCTTTTTACACTTGAAATTCGCTTTAAGTGTTAATTTTTTTTTATAAATTCATTAAAGTTTTTATATTTAGAATCAAATTTAATTTGTCGCTTTGTCGCCTGTTTTATTTTTTCTCAAAATATTTAAATTTTTATAATATTTGTTAATTTATATCAATAGTTTCAGAAAATAAGAAAGATTTTATTATTTTTAAATTGTCGCCTGTCGCTTTTATTAAATTTTCCTTTAAATTTAAACAAAAAACACTAAATTTATTTAAAAATATTGAAAACTAATTTAAGAAGATTTATATTAAACACTTTATTACGACGTCTGAAGTTTCGCTGCCAGAAAAAGCCATTAATTTATAACTCATTTCTCTGGTACGTGTGCAATATATTGACTCTCCTAGCACTAGAACAATTTTATTCTGTGTTTTACATAAATTAAAAGGCAGAAAAAAAGCGCAAAAGGTATGTGGTTTTTAACGACCCGCATAAATTACCAGGCAAACAACCTCCGAAAAAAAGCATAAAATAAAAAAAAAAAAAAAAGGAAATTGTTGTAATTTATATGCTCAAAAACAATTTAACATCATTCCTAGTCTCACCCACCAAACCCTAACGCACCAAGAAAGGCGCATATTCTACTCAAAATGCAGTTTATTAAGAAGCAACAAAAATACTGGCAAAATAATTTACATAGCAAATAAATAAGCTATTTGAAGGCTCACACATTTCCTTACAAATTTTTTAAAGTCGCTATATTAAAAGAATTATTCTTTTTTTTTCTCCTATACTTAGAACACTTATCTTAAGAGTTTCTATTGATTTTTAAAACCCAAATCATGTATTTTCTTATCTTAAATTGAATTTATTGCCGAAAAAAAAACCTTTTTAATCTTCAACATAAAAAATCATCAATATTTGTTCAACACGCTGAGATTGCCGAAATGGGGAGAAAAAAACAAACGGTTATTTGATTTTTGTAACAAATAAATTGTTATTCATTTCAATACTTTCTTCTAAAGAAATGTTAAGACAATATCGTTTTAACAAATAAGAAATAAACTTTTTATAGAAATTCAATCAACAAATGTTGAATGCAAACAAAGCAGACTTTGCAAAACAGCTACAGTAGCCTCAATTCTACAGCAATTCTAGTTCTTTTCTTAATGCGCAATCTCTTGATGCTATGTTCCAGATCAGCTCTCGATCTTGTTCTATTTTAATTCTGTTGTATTTCTGTTTTAGTTCTGTCCTAGTTCTGTTCTATTTCTGTTCTAGTTCTGTTCTAGTTCTGTTTTAGTTCTGTTCTACTTCTGTTCTAGTTCTGTTCTAGTTCTTTTCTAGTTCTGTTTTATTTCTGTTTTATTTCTGTTCTGGTTCTGTTCTAGTTCTGCTTTAGTTCTGTTCTAGTTCTGTTCTAGTTCTGTTCTAGTTCTGTTCTAGTTCTGTTCTAGTTCTGTTCTAGATCTGTTCTAGTTCTGTTCTAGTTCTGTTCTAGTTCT
>NC_060951.1:4229395-4230501 GCF_022045245.1 Lucilia cuprina
TCTAGTCTATATTCTAGTCTATAGTCTAGTCTATAGTCTAGTCTATAGTCTAGTCTATAGTCTAGTCTATAGTCTAGTCTATAGTCTAGTCTATAGTCTAGTTTATAGCCTATAGTCTAGTCTATAGTCTAGACTATAGTCTAGTTTATAATATTATCTATAGTCTAGTCTATAGTATAGTCTATAGTCTTGTCTATAGTCTAGTCTATAGTTTAGGCAATAAACTAGTCTTTAGACTGGTATATAGTCTAGTATATAGTCTAATCGACTCAAATTTTTTTAATGTTTTTATTAACTAGACTGTAAGATCAATTATGTTTAAAATACACTATGGTGAAGGGTATATAAGATTCGGCACAGCCGAATATAGCACTCTTACTTGTTTAAATTCACATACTTTAGGGCATAACTGAGGTTTTATGAGCACGTTTTTAGGTAACAGAGTAGAGGAATCAAGGGAGGAATGAATGAAATTTAAACTAGCTTAGTATGAAAGTGGTTTTTCAAAAATGGGGGAATACAAATATGAAGTACTTTTGAGGTTTTAATTAGGGGTTTATAGGATATGACATAGAATTTATAAACAAACGAGGGTCTGGAATTAAAGAAAGGTATTTTACTAGACAGAAATACTTAAAACATATCCACCTTCGTAAACAATTGTGTAAATATTTATATTTCAGATTTAATTCTTTCCTGTTGAATAAATTTAATTGTTTTTTATCCCCAAATTGCAGCTACATTTAATTTTTAACTGAAGCACCATAAAGTATGCCTTAGTTCTAATATCAATAGTAATACAAATTTAATTTTTTTATATACAAAATTGTAATTTATTTTTTTTAGAAAATTAAGTTATCTGACTAGACTATAGACTAGACTACCTACTAAACTATCTACCAGACTATAGGCTGGACTATAAGTTAGGCTAAAGCTTATTGACTAGACAGCAGAGTATACACTAGACTATAAACAGTACTATAAGCTAGACTATAGAATAGACTATAGACTAGACTATAGACTAGACTGTAGACTAGACTATAGACTAGACTATAGACTAGACTATAGAATAGACTATAGACTAGACTATAGACTAGACTATAGAC
>NC_060951.1:4230601-4232348 GCF_022045245.1 Lucilia cuprina
TAGAACAGAACTAGAACAGAACTAGAACAGAACTAGAACAGAACTAGAACAGAACTAGAACAGAACTAGAACAGAACTAGAACAGAATTAGAACAGAACTGGAACAGAGCTAGAATTGAACTAGAACACCACTAAAACTGATTAAGGTTTTCCACCTCTTTTTAATAGGGTCCTTTAAAGGATTTAAATAAGTTTTATGTGGTTTATGTCTTTGATATATTATTATTCAATTTTGTCTTTAAATATTGTTTATTTACATTATTCTATAATTATAACAGTTTGACTATGTATGAAAGTGTATAAAACCCGTTTTAAATTCGTCCTTTTCATCCCTTGTATTTATTAGTTTAAGTTGCTTAGCAACTCGCCTAAATGTGTGCATTTTATCCTTTTAAACATTTTCAAAGGATAAAAAAACTCTACAATATAAAAGTAGGGTTGTGTTATAAGATAAAACCTTATTTCAAAAAGGAACCTTTATGTGAAAAGTTTTCACATAAAGAGGGCGCTAGGACGAAATTTGTGCGGTATTTAATTAAGGATTTTTTTAAATTGCTTGTAATTTGAAACAAAAACTTTAATTTAGCTAAAATTGTTGAATTTTTATTAAAGGATTCGTAGAGGTGTTTATTCAACTCTGTTCTAGTTTGATTGGGGTTCAGGTTTTGTTGTGGTCCTTGTTGTGCTATTGTTTCCTTTTGGTATTTTTTATAATCAGGTTAATCTAAAAACCTCCAACTTCGTTTCATAAATATATTTATTTCCCCTAAAAACTCATCAACTTTTGCCACTAACGACTTGTTTATTACAATCGAATGTTAGTTGTTGCACTCGTTTAAGTTTTCTTTTAAAGTTTATACTTATTCTATTTAATTTATTTATTTAGTTGAATGCGTGTTTATGTCTCATAAAGGACACATCAGATAGTAACTTTCATTTAAGAACCTCACTACTACTACCAACATCATAATCACCACTACTACCACCATCATCAACAATATTATTGTTATTTCATGTTTAACATGTTTCCTTTTTCCGCCATTTGGCGGATATAACTAGACAATCTTGTAAGGATGTGGGAATTTTTCAATATGTGTACGAAAACGTTGTGTTTGTAAAAAGTTTGAAAAGAGTGTTTTTAACAACTTGACAATTTATTTTTGTGTTATTTCTTTTTGTTGTTGTATTTTGTGATTTCTTTTTAAAGATCACTGAAGTTAACAAAAAAACATCCCAGTAAAATATATTTTTTATAAAATCTTTTCATTGTCTATAGTTTTTTTAAAGAAACATTTTGCTGGGTAATATTAAATTGTATTTACTTTTATACAAAATTTAAGCAATTTCTTTGTATGTCTAAATACTAAGTAAATAAAAAATAACAACTATTATAAAAATGTTATTATCTGTCAAACTGTTTTTGACAGTTAAGCGAATTTTGACATGACATTGCAGGGACAATGAATTTAATATACAAATCAAACTAAAATAATTAATTAGCCCCGTTCTATTACTTTTCTAGTTAAGTTCTATTTGTTCTAGTTCTGTTTTAGTTCTGCTGTAGTTCTGTTCTAGTTCTGTTCTAGTTCTATTTTAGTTCTGTTCTTGTTCTGTTCTATTCTAGTTCTGTTCTAGTTCCGTTCTATTCTAGTTCTGTTCTATTCTAGTTCTGTTCTAGTTCTGTTCTAGTTCTGTTCTAGTTCTGTTCTAGTTCTGTTCTAGTTCTGTTCTAGTTCTGTTCTAGTTC
>NC_060951.1:4232448-4235209 GCF_022045245.1 Lucilia cuprina
GACTATAGACTAGACTATAGACTAGACTATAGACTAGACTATAGACTAGACTATAGACTAGACTATAGACTAGACTATAGAATAGACTATAGGCTAGACTATAGACTAAACTATAGACTGTATACTAAAATATAGACTATACTATATGCTAAACTATAGACTGGAATATAGACTAGAATATAGACTATAACGATTAGACCGTACACTAGATTATAGATTAGAGTCAAGACAGGGGTATGGGGCGTACTATAGACTATAAACTAGGCTATTGACTAGGCTATATACTAAACTACAGATTATATTGTAGACTAGACTGTATACTATATTATAGGCTAGACTATAAACTAGACTATAGCCTAGACTAGACTATAGAATAGATTAGGGTACAGACTAGACTTTAGAGAATACTGTAGACAAGACTGTAGACTAGAGATAAGACCGGAGTATAGAAAATAATATAGACGAGACTATAGACTAGGCTATTGACTAGACCATTTAGTCCTGATAAGACTAGAGGCTATATAAAAGACTAGACTTTTATAGACTAGACTAACTATAGATTTTACTATATACTGGACTATAGGCTAGACGAAGAAGTGGGTTATAGATTGGATTATAGACTAGATTAAAGACTAGACTATACGATGAGTGGATTAAGACTATACTATACTCGACTATAAGTTAGATTTATATATAGTAATTAAAAAAAGGTAGTTAATTTTTTTTTAATTTCAATTTTATTAATTTCACTTTTTCAATCAATAACTATACATTAAATGTACATTTTTTTTGTTTAAATTAATAATTAATTAATTTTTGTTTTCGTTTTTAATATAAATATAAAGGAATAAAATATAATAATGTAATAAATACGTGTGTTGTGTTTGTGTGTGTTTTTTTATATATATTTTGTTTATATTTAGGCAATTATTATTAATAAAAAAAATTAACAAAATAATGTAACAGTGTTTTTATTATTAAACAAAAAGATTAATTCATTAATTTTTCTTTTTTTTTGCATACTAAACTATTATTATCAAAAAATTTAAAAAAAAACTTTTTAAAAATTTTTATTTTTCTGAATTATATAAAAAATATATAATTTATTTATTATTATTAAGCCAATAGAAAACTATGGATTTTTTATGCTAAAAAAATTCAAACTTAAATTTAGATAAAATGGAAATTTTTTTATGTTTTTATATATTTTAAAAACTAAATAATTTTATTTTAGAAAAAAATAGTTTTAGCCAAATAATTTAAAAAAATGTAATACTTTTTTGCTTTTGTAAACAAATTTGTTTAAAATTTTTAGTTTTTTTTTCTTTTTTTTTTAAACAAAATTATTCGAAATTTTCGATAAATTTGAAATAAATTAGTTTTAAAGTTTTCAAACGTTACTTATTTTATATGTAACATGTTTTAACTTAGCATTCAGTTTTTTTATTTTTCTAAAAAGTAGTTTGATTTTAAAGCCGGTTTTTTTCTTTTTTCTTTCTGTTGTAAGCCTAACGTTTAAAAGCTTTTTTTTAATTTTAGTTTATTTTTTTAATTAAGCTTTAGTATGTAGTTTAGTTTATAATAGCTTTGAAATTGAAGTTATATTTTAAATAATTTTGGCTTTTGAAGAACAAGTTGATTTGTTTTAAACGTTTTATTGAGTTTTTATTTTGTTTACACCAAAGTTTTAAACCAGAAACAGGTAACAAATGATCTGTAAATAAAATATTTCAATTAAGAAAGCACTAGACTAGACGATATATTAGATAATTAACAAGACTTTAGAAAAAACTTTAAACTAGGCAATGGACTAGACTATAGACTAGTCAAAAGATTAGACTGTAGTGTAGACAATAGAGTAGTCCATAGAAAAATCTACAGATTAGACAATAGACTAGACTAGACTAGAGACTACACTATATATCAGACTAGACAATAGGATAAATAATAGACTAGACAACAGACTATTGAATAGACTATAGACTAGACAATAGACATGACAATAGACTAGTCAATATACTAGACTATAGACTTGATAATAGACTAGACAATCGACTAGACTATAGACTAGACAATAGACTAGACTAGACTATAGACTAGTCAATAGACTAGACTATCGACTAGACTATAGACTAGTTTATAGACTAAACTATAAACTAGACTATGGGCTCGACTATAGACTATACTGTAAACTTAACTATAGACTAGACTATAGACTAGACTATACACTAGACTGTAGACTAGACTATAGACTAGACTATAGACTAGGCTATAGACTTGGCTATAGACTAGACTACAGACTAGACTATAAACTTGACTATAGACTAGACTATTATCTAGACTATAGACTAGACTAAACTAGACTATAGACTAAATAGTCTAGACTATAGACTGGATACTAGACAATAGACTAGATAATAGACTAGACAATAGACAAGACAATAGACTAGGCTATAGATTAGACAATAGACTAGGTAATAGAATAGATTATAGACTATACAATAGAATAGACAATAGACTAGACTATAGATTAGACAATAGACTAGATAATAGAATAGATTATAGACTAGACTATAGACTAGACAATAGACTAGACTATAGACTAGACTATAGACTAGACTATAGACTAGACTTTAGACTAGACTTTAGACTGGACTATAGACTAGACTATAGACTAGACTATAGACTAGACTATAGACTAAACTATAGACTAGACTATAGACTAGACTATAGACTAGACTATAGACTAGACTAAAGACTA
>NC_060951.1:4235309-4257793 GCF_022045245.1 Lucilia cuprina
AGTTCTGTTCTAGTTCTGTTCTAGTTCTGTTCTAGTTCTGTTCTAGTTCTGTTCTAGTTCTGTTCTAGTTCTGTTCTAGTTCTGTTCTAGTTCTCTTATAGTTCTGTTTTAGTTCTATTCTAGTTCTGATCTAATACTGTTCTAGTTCTGTTGTAATTCTTTTCTATTGTTGTTACTTTTATTTTATTTTTAAATAATTTAAATTTTTATTTTTGTTTTAAACTATTTTTTTATTTATTTAAAATCTTAAAGGTTTTTTGTATTATTATAGAATTTTGTTTTTTTCTGTTTTTTTTTTTTTATTTTAAATTGTTTTTATATATTAATTGCACAATAATTACAGCTAAAAAAAAAGAAAAAAGGGGGTAAAATTGTTTAGGATTAAAAAAAACCTACAAAATTTTAAAGAGAACTTTTGTTCCCGATTTTATTTTGTGGCATTATTTTACTTTATACGCTAATATTTTGTATAGAAACAATTTAAGAAAACAAAAAAAAATACAATTTGTTTTTAAATCTAAAAAGAACTAAACTAGAGATAAAATCAAAGAAACATTTGTTAAAACATTTACAAATTAATGTTTTATTAAAAAAAAACAAATTTAAACTACAGCTAAAAAATAGACCAAAAAAATCATAAAAATAAAATAAAATATTTATATAAAACTTATATAAAAAGTTTAAGGTTGTTAGCTTAATTTTCGAAGTATTTTTTTTTTTTTAATTTTTTTGTGTAAAGAAATTTTGCAATTTTTTTGGGGATTTTTTTGAAAAAAAAATTTTTTTGTATGAGGGGGTAGGGGGGGCTTAAAAGTTTTTTACAACGAAACACAATAAAACAAGAACAACTAAATTGTACGAATGTCTGACTTAAAAAATAATTGAAAATATATTTTTTTTGTTGATGAAGTTGTAGGCGGAAAGGGAAAATGAAAAGAAAAACACTTGAGCCTTTATTTGTTTTCTTTTTTTGTTAGAAGAAGAAAAAGAAGTTTATAGTTTAGAGAAGGTAGAGATAGGAGTTTATAGTTTTTGTTAAAAACAAAAAGGAATTTAAAACAATTTGACTTCAAATTTTCTAATTTTATTGAAAATTTTCTAAGTTCGAAATTTGTAAAATTCTAGAAAACCATTTTTAAACCTTAAAAAAAATCTTGACCTATTCTTAGACAACAGTCGGTGGATAACAATCTGGCAGTTTTAAAATTGTATCAAAATTAAGTTTAAGTTTTCGATTTTTAAAAAAATCTGAAAAAAAATTTTAAATTTTATTTAAAATGTCTATTTTCGAATTTAATTTATGCTGGATATAAGTAATAGATTAAGAAATTTTCTATATAATCATAATCCTTAGAGTCTGATAAACATTTGGATAATTTTAAAAATTTTTCGAACTTAAGTTCGAATTTTCGAACATGACAAAAAACTTGGAATTTTGCAAAAATACATTAGAAATTTATATAAAAACAATAAAATTTTTAATTTATAAAGAAAATTTCAAAGTTTAAAATTGAAAATTTCTTGAAAATTGTAAAAAATTTCAAAATTTTTATAGAAAATTTTAAATTTTTTTTTCAAAATATTTTTGAATATTCGTTTTAAACTTTACTCATATAACGTTTATTCAAAATTTTATAAATAATTTTAATTTTTAGTGAAAATTATCAAGTTCGAATTTGAAAATTTTTAAAAAATTTTCGAAATTAAGTTGGAATTTTTCGAACAGGAAAAAAAAACTTGAAATTTTGAAAAAAAAACATTAGAAATTTGTATAAAAACTACAAAATTTTTAATTTTCAAAGAAAATTTCTAAGTTCGAAATTGAAAATTTCTTTAAAATTGCAAAAAAATTTCAAAATTTTTATAAAAAATTTTAAATTCAAATTTAGTTTAAAACTTCACTTTCTTAACACTTTTTCAAAATTTTATAAAAAAATTTTAATTTTTTTTAAAATTTTCCAAAATCAAAATAAAAAATTTCTTAAAATTTGCAAAAAATTTCAAAATTTTTATAAAAAATTCAAACTTATTTCAAAAATTTTTAAATATCCGTTTTAAACCTTACTTTTATAGTTTATTTAAAATTTTACAAAATTTTTTAATTTTTAGTGAAATTTTTCAAAATCGAAATTAAAAATTTCTTGAAAATTGCAAAAAATTTCAAAATTTTTAAAAAAATTTCAAAATTTTTATAAAAATTTCAAAATTTTTCAAATTTAGTTTTAAACTTAAATTGTTTAACATTTATTCAAAATTTTTTAGAAATAGTTTTCAATTTTTAGTAAAATTTTTCAAAATCGAAATTGAAAATTTCAAAAAAATTCCAAAAAAATTTCAAAGTTTTAATAAAAAATTTCAAATTTTTTTCATAAATTTGTAAATTTCAGTTTTAAACCTCACTTTTATAGCCTTTTTAACAAATTTTTAAATTTTTGATGAAATTTACCAAAATCAAAATTGAATATTTTTTAAAAAATTTCAAAATTTTTATAAAAATTTCAAAATTTTTTTCAAAAATTTGTAAATTTCAGTTTTAAACTTCACTTTTATAGCCTTTTTAACAAATTTTAAATTTTTGGTGAAATTTTCCAAAATCGAAATTGAATATTTTTTAAAAAATTTCAAAATTTTTATAAAAATATAAAATTTTTTTTTAATTTGTAAATTTCAATTTTAAACTTCACTTTTATAATGTTTATTCAAAATTGTATAAATAATTTAAAATTTTTAGTGAAATTTTCCAAAATTGAAATTAAAAATTTATTGAAAATTTCAAAATTTTTATAAAAATTTCCAATTTTTTTTTTTCAAAAATTTGTAAATTTTAGTTTTAAACTTTTGTCAGAAGTGTTTTAAACTTCAATATCTTGAATTTTGTTTGAAATTTTATAAAAAAAAATTTTGATAATTTTTCAATTTTGTTGCAAAATTCTATGTTCGAATTTGGTTTATGCGGGATATAAAGGAGCAATCAAAAAACTGTTTTTATAATCATAATGCTTAGACTCTAAATAATATTTTGGCATTTTTAAACATTTTCGAACTTAAGTTCGACTTATCGAACATAAGTTCGAATTTTCGAATATGACAAAAAACTTGATATTTTTTATATTTATAATAAAATATTTATAAAAATGAAAATTTTTTGAAATTTTAATGAAAATTTCCATGTTCGAAATTCGAAATTGCAAGAAATCTTTAAAAAATTCTAAACATTCTCACAAATTTGAAATCCTCAGACTCTAATTAACATTTTGGCATTTTTAAATTTTTTTCGAATTTAAGTTCGAATTTTCGAACATTGCTAAAAACTTAATAAAATTTAAGAAATAAAACATGAAAAAAACTTTGTTTAAAAAACTTAAAAAAAACATACCTTGTTGTTTTTTTGTTCTTACAAATTACTTGCAAAATTTGTTTTTTTCTTGATAGAGAGTTGTTTAAATTTTCGAACAGATTTCATATTAGGTTTTGGATAATTTCCTTAAATCCTTGATAAATTGTTTTAAAATCCTTACGTTTTACTTAAAACTTTAAAAATTTTTTCTTGGTTCCATATTTCAAATAAAACACTTGTGTTTTTAACGAACAATTTGTTTTAAAAAGTTTTTGATTAGAAAAAGAACTAAAGAGTTTTTTCCTAGGGCGGGTTTAAAAAGTCACATATTGTTTTGTTTTTGCGTTTTTCTTTTTTTATCTTAAAATGAAGTTTTTTTCTATTACTTTTTTCTTGTTTGTTTGTTTTTTTTCTTTTCATTCAAAAATAGAAGGGAAATTGCAAGAAATTTATAAATGGATTTCAAAAACGCTGTGGCGGTACCAGTGTAGCTTTAGTGGTACCCTTAAGAGCGTGTTTCTTTTTGCGATGCGTTGACAGATTGCAGGACTGTTTAAAACTGGCACCACATATTTCGCAGGCAAAACGTCTCTCCTTACTATGCACACTGCGATGTAATTCGAGACGTGATTGATATTTAAACTTAAGACCACAATTCTCAAAGTCACAGATATACCAACGTTCTCCGTCATCGGAGGAGACAGCACTACTGGCACTGGCGGTGGTGCTGTTGTTGGTTGATTCTTTGTGTTGTTGCACCTCTTGCTTGTACTGCAACTCTTGTTTGTATTGCAGTTCTTGGGGCAATAGAGCGGCCATTGAGGATGGCACTTGATTGGAGGCTACAGCGGCAGCAGCAGCGGCCACTGACATATTAAGGGTATTTATGGCTGGGGCTTGAACTAAGGCTGCGTATGCACTGACTGGTGGGTGTACTTGGGGTATTTGATACATAAGCGGTGTGCTGATTTCAATTTGTTGGGTCTGTTGTTGTTGCTGCTGTTGTTGCTGCTGCTGTAGCTGTTCTTGTTGTTGCTGCTGCTGTTGTGCCTGTACTGCGGACTGTTGACTTAACGACGAGGGTTCCAATTTTATATCTATGGCCACGGCTGCCTGTTGCTGCTGCTGTTGTTGCTGTTGCTGCTGTTGTTCCTGCTCATGGACACGCATTTCTGTATAGTCTTTTGGTTCCTTTTGCATATCCTCATCCTCTGTCGAGACCACATCATCACGCTGTTGATCATTTACACTAACTTTGCGGTATAAAGGCATCATGGCCACAGCCTCAGCCGCCTCCATATAAGCTTGTGCAGCTGTGCGACTCTGTTCCTGTCGTACGTATAAAAAGAAAAAACACAAAATTGGCGCGTTAATTCTGACAACTCATACCAACAGCCGCTAAAGGCCATTTACCACACTGCACTCTCCCCCCTCCAACACACACACACTTAAACTAAACACAAACACTTTTCCCCACATTCCCATAAAACATTTTCACTTACTCGCTTAATACCATGCATAAAATTGTGTTCATCTTGTATGTGCTTCCAGAATTTATCTTGTGTCTGCAATTCCTCCTGGCAGGTATGACAAACAATCCAAAATTGTTGGCCGTCGGCCGATAAACAAAACTCACCCAGTTTAGTATAGATTTTATTATTTTTACTTATAATACGTGGAAAACCCATGGTAAACAATGTGTTTATTGCAATAAGAATATTTTAATTACAGTTTGTTCGCACGTTTGGCATAAAAACACAATAAAGTTTTAAGTTATGTTTGAGTTTTTCGAGCGAAAAAAAGCGTTGCTCAATAAAAATATTTTTGTTTACCACTAGTTGTTTGACATTTGTTATCAGATGTTTTTTTCTCTTTCACAATAAGTGACGTAGGTGTCATTTTATGCTGACGCCGTTATATTTTACTGTGACGCTGTTATCTTAGTAGTGGCAGCATTAAGCAGAGTTGCATTTTGATATGATTCTTATAGGAGGCGAATTTTTATGGTAAAATTTTATTTTCTTTCAAGTTTTTGTTTTAAATATTTGTCATTTAATGTATAAACATATTTTTTCTCTAATTAATAATAATTATTATTAAATACATTAATGGATTTCTAGATTTTTTATGAAAAGTTTGTAAAAATGCAAATATGTTAAAAAAGTTATATAATATCTGTGAATTGTATTAAAATTTCATCAAAATCAAGTTTAAACATAGACATTTTCAAAAGAATTTCAATATTTTTTAATATTTTGACGTGTTTGAAAAATAAATAAAAAAATACTAAAATTCTAAAATGTTATGTCAGACCTGCATAAAATAGGGTCTCAGGAGATTATTAATATATGTATAAGAATTTTCTACTTGTAACTAATATAGAATTTTTAAATAATTCATTATTTTATAATTAATTGTTACCACTTTTACCATAAAAACGCTTATTTTTATAAAATCTGGTAACTCTTTTAATGACTATTGCAACTCTCAGATGACGTTAAAATGTCAGCACAAAACAAAAAGCTAAAATCAAAAGTATGATTGTTAATTTTTTTTCAAGTCTATGCATGAAAATTGTATACAATGATCAGCTGGGCTAATTATGTCACCTTGCATTCAGTTGTTTTATATGATCTGATTAGTTTACTTAGAGGGGGTATATGAAAAAAGTCTTCTACGTGGGGCATGTACTTGTTTGTTTGTCAATCCGAGCACAGATAGTGTTGCCACTTTGGATATTTTTTTTAACAAATTTGGTAAGAATTTCTTTTGGAACTGTGGCAACTCTTTTCGCAGACACAGCAACAAAGTGGAAAAAATATAAAAAAATTAAAAATAATCAAGAAAAATTATTAAAAATATTTAGTAAATAATTATTTAAACAAATAAAAGTGTTGAAAGTAAAGTTTAAACTTAAAATAATGGCTTTGTTGTTATAAAGTCTAGCAGAGAGCAAGAAAGCGAAAAAAACGTAAATAATAGAAATGAGCAGACAATAAGTTTTTTTTCTTGCTTTTTACTAAATTTTTATCAACAATTTAACAATAGAAAAGAAGAACAAAAATTTATCTATTTTTTTGGGCAGTAGTCTACTTTTTTATGCAGCCAGCAGCGAACAACAATAAAAACAACGGTATTTTATGATTATATTAAAAGAATATTGTTTTTTTCCATTTTTGCTTTTTTTCGAAAGAAATTAAGGGCGTTTGCATTTATGTTTAAATTTAGTAATGTTTTTTGTGTGTTTGTGCTTTATTTTTAGTTTCTAACTAACTACCGGATATAAAAATTAATTATTTATGCTGATCACATTTGCCAGAGTCAAGTTTATTTGCTAACTTTTTGGTGCAGCCGAGGGTTTTGTGTGTGTTTGTCTGCCGGAGCAGGGTGTTGCAGCTGAACAACAACAACTTTTGTTATTAAACTGTTACATTATTGTTAGAAAAAAATTAACCCAAATAATGTCTGCCACAATGTCCGATCAACGTAAACGTAATACCTTTACCAGTTACGTTGCCCCGCCGGCCGGAGATGTTTCCTCTTTGATGGGTGATGATGAATGGTGTATACCCAGTGATATGCGTGATGTACACATGTCTCAGCCTCGTTTACTGGCCCATGAATTGGTAGTGGCCTCGGCTCCTGCTTATTTATACACTACCATATCCCCGGTGGATACTAATTTAGAAATGAATTGTGCTAGAAACTCTAAGGAAGCGGTATTTGGTTTATTAAGTGTTACCAACTTTAAATTATCATTTGTGCCTCATCAACGTGATGCTGCTACAGTTAGCCTCAGCAATTTGGGCCAAGAACATTTGCTGTTGGCCAGACATGATATTACCCTCAATAATATCGATCATGTTTACCAGGTGGCGGAGACGGGAAGAGCTGTTAGTGCCTTGCCGGGTAATGCTGGACGTCGGAGAAAAAAACTAGATGCCCAGCAGAAACTAATGAACGGCCGCATAGCTGCTTTGCATATAATTTGTAAAAATTTTCGTTTAATGAAATTTGGTTTTCAATATTCTAAAGGTGGTCGTGATTGGGGCAAATTAATAGCCTCTGCTTTGGCACGTTTTGCCTTTCCCACACGTCATGATTTAAGTTTTGCCTTTTGCTATAAGGAGCCTTACTATTCGACTTTATCCAAAACCTCGGTCAGTATGTATAATACAAAAAACGATTGGGCTAGAGAGCTTATAAGATGTGGCTCTACCAACTGGCAGGTGGTTAGCTGTGATTCTGTGCCTCTTATACAGGCGGAACGTATAACAGCACGCTATACTCTACCGCCACATTTCGTCATACCCAAGGCTTGTGATATAGAAAAGTTTTTGAATTTATCACGAGCCTTTTGGGATTCTCGTGCTGCTTTTTGGGTTTATGGTTATGGCAATGCTTCATTGGTACGTTTGGCTGAGTTGAAACCCTCGAATCAACAGGATACTACTTTGGAGAATATTATGCTGGAGGTGGTGCGTTCGGCTAATGATGAAAAGAAGTTACATTTGTTACATTTAACCGATCATTTACCTTCGATACAAGATGTTCTGAAAGCCTATCAAAAACTACGAAGGCTATGCTGTCCAGAAACGGCCCAACATTTTGTGTTAGAAGATTCGAAATTTCTCTCGTTACTCGAAAAATCCAATTGGTTGTTTTACTCTTCCTTATGTCTACGTTATGCTTGTGTGGCGGCCGAGAAACTAAGAGAAGGTGTTTCTTGTGTTCTACAAGAATCCAATGGCCGTGACTTATGCTGCATTATTTCGTCTTTAACACAAATAATTCTCGATCCTTTATACCGTTCCATAGATGGTTTCCAGTCGTTGATACAAAAAGAATGGGTGGCTTTGGAGCATCCTTTTCAACGGCGCTTAGGGCATGTGCGTTTGCCTGCCGATTCCACTGTCCTACAAGAAGAGAGTCCTGTGTTTTTGCTTTTCCTCGATTCAGTTTGGCAATTACTGCAACAATTTCCCGATGAATTTGAATTCTCTCAAACCTACTTAACCACTCTGTGGGATTCTTGCTTCATGCCCATTTTCGATACCTTCCAATTCGATACAAATGCCGAGCGTCTTAAGGCTCTTAAGGAGAACAAATTGGTATTGCGCCCCGTCTGGGATTGGTCGGAACAATTTTTGGAAAAGGATAAACTCTTCTTTAACAATCCCTTCTATCAAAAGCAAAAACAGGAATTGCCCTGTAGACGTTCTATAGCTATACCGGCTGGTGCTGTTATGCTGCCGGGTCTGGCCAAACCTGGCCTACAGCTAAATCTTCCCCAACATCAACGCAACACTATGGTTCCTCAGAATTTCATAGCCAAATCTTCTATACCCAAAGATAGATATTTACTACCCGAACATCGCATGTCTTCTCTCCAAATCTGGGAACAGTGCTATTATCGTTTTATGCCCATTCTAGAAATCAAACGTGGTGGTTTTCCCCAAATCGAACTACAACATCGACTATTACTGAGTAACATAGGGAAATTACAACGTTGTCTCGAACTGCAAGAGTACGACGATTTGCCAGATGTATACTACGATTTAACGAAAGAACCCAAACCTTCGGTGAGTCAAGAGAGAAGATCCTCTCAAACTACGTCCACAGATGGTGTAGAATTCATAGAAGGTGTAGAACGCCGCAGACGTTCTTCTTTGGCTGGTGGAGCTTCGGTTACAGCGGCCGATGCTGGTGTAGCCTCTATTCTGCCCGAAATATCTTCCTTCTTTCCGTTTAGCAATAATACGGGTGAAACGCAACAATTACATGATATTTTATCCAGTAGTCAGGAATTTTTATTGGAAGGTTCCATTATGGATCGTTTATCGATTGCCTAGCATAAGGATCAGGCCTTAACATTGGCCGAGGTACAGGAAGAAGAGAACAGTGCCCTTTAGTAGTTGTGAGAACAATAATAATAATAATATAAACAAGGATAAGAAAAAGGTAAGTTTAAGTTGGGAAATGATGTTAGTTTAAGGCTATAGTTTGTATCTAAAATTTAGTCTATAGTTAAGTTTACAGTCTAGTCTTTAGTCTAGCCCATAGTCTAGTTTATAGTTTAGTCTATAGTCTAGTCTATAGTCTAATCTATATTCTAATCTATAATCTAGGCTACAGTCTAGTCTATAATATGGTCTATAGTCTATTCTATAGTCTAATCTATAGTCTAGTCTATAGTCTTGTATATAGACTAGTAAAAGCCTAGTTTATAGTTTATTTTATAGTCTATTGTCTAGTCTATTGTCTAGTCTATTGTCTAGTCTATTATCTAGTCTATTGTCTAGTCTATTGTCTAGTCTATTGTCTAGTCTATTGTCTAGTCTATTGTCTAGTCTAGTCTATTGTGTAGTCTATTGTCTAGTCTGTTGTCTAGTCGATTATCCATTATATAGTCTAGTCTATTGTTTAGTCTATTTTCTAGTGTATTGTCTAGTCTATAGTCTAGTCTATAGTCTAGTCTATAGTCTAGTCTATAGTCTAGTCTATAGTCTAGTCTATAGTCTAGTCTATAGTCTAGTCTATAGTCTAGTCTATAGTCTAGTCTATAGTCTAATCTATAGTCTAATTTAATGTCTAATCAAGAGTCTATTGGCTAGTATATTTCTTAGTTTTTTGTCTTGTCTATTTCTTAGTCTTTTGTCTTGTCTATTGTCTAGTCTATTATCTAGTCTGTAGTCTAGTCTATTTGTCTAGTCTATTGTATAGTCTATAATCTATTCTATTATCTAGTCTATTGTCTAATCTATAGTCTAGTCTATTGTCTTGTATATTATCTAGTCTTTTATCTAGTCTATTGTCTAGTCTAGTATCCAGTCTATAGTCTAGTCTATTTAGTCTATAGTTTAGTCTAGTCTATAGTCTAGATAATAGTCCAGTCTATAGTCAAGTTTATAGTGTAGTCTATATTCTAGCCTAGTCTATGGCCTAGTCTATAGTCTAGTATATAGTCTAGTATATAGTCTAGTATATAGTCTAGTCTATAGTCTAGTCTACAGTCTAGTTTATAGTTTAGTATATAGTCTAGTCTGTAGTCTAGTCTATAGTCTAGTCTATAGTCCAGTCTATAGTTTAGTATATAGTCTAGTCTGTAGTCTAGTCTATAGTCTAGTCTATAGTCTAGTCTATAGTCTAGCCTATAGTCTAGTCTATAGTCTAGTCTATAGTCTAGTCTATAGTCTAGTCTATAGTCTAGTCTATAGTCTAGTCTATAGTCTAATCTATAGTCTAGTCTATAGTCTAGTCTATAGTCTAGTCTATAGCCTAGTCTATAGTCTAGTCTATAGCCTAGTCTATAGTCTAGTCTATAGTCTAGTCTATAATCTAGTCTATAGTCTAGTCTATAGTCTAGGTTATAGTCTAGTCTATAGTCTAGGTTATAGTCTAGTCTATAGTCTAGTCTATAGTCTAGTCTTTAGTCTAGTCTATAGTCTAGTCTATAGTCTAGTCTATAGTCTAGTCTATAGTTTAGTCTATAGTCTAGTCTATAGTCTAGTCTATAGTCTAGTCTATAGTCCAGTCTAAAGTCTAGTCTAAAGTCTAGTCTATAGTCTAGTCTATAGTCTAGTCTATAGTCTAGTCTATTGTCTAGTCTATAGTCTAGTCTATAATCTATTCTATTATCTAGTCTATTGTCTAATCTATAGTCTAGTCTATTGTCTATTCTATTGTATAGTCTATAATCTATTCTATTACCTAGTCTATTGTCTAATCTATAGCCTAGTCTATTGTCTTGTCTATTGTCTAGTCTATTATCTAGTCTATTGTCTAGTATCCAGTCTATAGTCTAGACTATTTAGTCTATAGTCTAGTTTAGTCTAGTCTATAGTCTAGATAATAGTCTAGTCTATAGTCAAGTTTATAGTCTAGTCTGTAGTCTAGTCTATAGCCAAGTCTATAGCCTAGTCTATAGTCTAGTCTATAGTCTAGTCTACAGTCTAGTGTATAGTCTAGTCTATAGTCTAGTCTATAGTTAAGTTTACAGTATAGTCTATAGTCGAGCCCATAGTCTAGTTTATAGTTTAGTCTATAAACTAGTCTATAGTCTAGTCGATAGTCTAGTCTATTGACTAGTCTATAGTCTAGTCTAGTCTATTGTCTAGTCTATAGTCTAGTCGATTGTCTAGTCTATTATCAAGTCTATAGTCTAGTATATTGACTAGTCTATTGTCATGTCTATTGTCTAGTCTATAGTCTATTCAATAGTCTGTTGTCTAGTCTATTATTTATCCTATTGTCTAGTCTGATATATAGTGTAGTCTCTAGTCTAGTCTAGTCTATTGTCTAATCTGTAGATTTTTCTATGGACTACTCTATTGTCTACACTACAGTCTAATCTTTTGACTAGTCTATAGTCTAGTCCATTGCCTAGTTTAAAGTTTTTTCTAAAGTCTTGTTAATTATCTAATATATCGTCTAGTCTAGTGCTTTCTTAATTGAAATATTTTATTTACAGATCATTTGTTACCTGTTTCTGGTTTAAAACTTTGGTGTAAACAAAATAAAAACTCAATAAAACGTTTAAAACAAATCAACTTGTTCTTCAAAAGCCAAAATTATTTAAAATATAACTTCAATTTCAAAGCTATTATAAACTAAACTACATACTAAAGCTTAATTAAAAAAATAAACTAAAATTAAAAAAAAGCTTTTAAACGTTAGGCTTACAACAGAAAGAAAAAAGAAAAAAACCGGCTTTAAAATCAAACTACTTTTTAGAAAAATAAAAAAACTGAATGCTAAGTTAAAACATGTTACATATAAAATAAGTAACGTTTGAAAACTTTAAAACTAATTTATTTCAAATTTATCGAAAATTTCGAATAATTTTGTTTAAAAAAAAAGAAAAAAAAACTAAAAATTTTAAACAAATTTGTTTACAAAAGCAAAAAAGTATTACATTTTTTTAAATTATTTGGCTAAAACTATTTTTTTCTAAAATAAAATTATTTAGTTTTTAAAATATATATAAAAACATAAAAAATTTCCATTTTATCTAAATTTAAGTTTGAATTTTTTTAGCATAAAAAATCCATAGTTTTCTATTGGCTTAATAATAATAAATAAATTATATATTTTTTATATAATTCAGAAAAATAAAAATTTTTAAAAAGTTTTTTTTTAAATTTTTTGATAATAATAGTTTTAGTATGCAAAAAAAAAAGAAAAATTAATGAATTAATCTTTTTGTTTAATAATAAAAACACTGTTACATTATTTTGTTAATTTTTTTTATTAATAATAATTGCCTAAATATAAACAAAATATATATAAAAAAACACACACAAACACAACACACGTATTTATTACATTATTATATTTTATTCCTTTATATTTTATTATAAAAACGAAAACAAAAATTAATTAATTATTAATTTAAACAAAAAAAATGTACATTTAATGTATAGTTATTGATTGAAAAAGTGAAATTAATAAAATTGAAATTAAAAAAATTAACTACCTTTTTTTAATTACTATATATAAATCTAACTTATAGTCGAGTATAGTATAGTCTTAATCCACTCATCGTATAGTCTAGTCTTTAATCTAGTCTATAATCCAATCTATAACCCACTTCTTCGTCTAGCCTATAGTCCAGTATATAGTAAAATCTATAGTTAGTCTAGTCTATAAAAGTCTAGTCTTTTATATAGCCTCTAGTCTTATCAGGACTAAATGGTCTAGTCAATAGCCTAGTCTATAGTCTCGTCTATATTATTTTCTATACTCCGGTCTTATCTCTAGTCTACAGTCTTGTCTACAGTATTCTCTAAAGTCTAGTCTGTACCCTAATCTATTCTATAGTCTAGTCTAGGCTATAGTCTAGTTTATAGTCTAGCCTATAATATAGTATACAGTCTAGTCTACAATATAATCTGTAGTTTAGTATATAGCCTAGTCAATAGCCTAGTTTATAGTCTATAGTACGCCCCATACCCCTGTCTTGACTCTAATCTATAATCTAGTGTACGGTCTAATCGTTATAGTCTATATTCTAGTCTATATTCCAGTCTATAGTTTAGCATATAGTATAGTCTATATTTTAGTATACAGTCTATAGTTTAGTCTATAGTCTAGCCTATAGTCTATTCTATAGTCTAGTCTATAGTCTAGTCTATAGTCTAGTCTATAGTCTAGTCTATAGTCTAGTCTATAGTCTAGTCTATAGTCTAGTCTATAGTCTAGTCTATAGTCTAGTCTATAGTCTAGTCTATAGTCTTGTTTATAGTCTAGTCTATAGTCTAGTCTATAGTCTAGTCTAGTCTATAGTCTAGCCTATAGTCTAGTCTACAGTCTACTCTATAGTCTAGTCTATAGTCTAGTCTACAGTCTTGTCTATATTCTAGTCTATAGTCTTGTCTATAGTCTAGTACAGTCTATAGTCTAGTCTACTCTATAGTCTAGTCTATAGTCTAGTCTATAGTCTAGTCTATAGTCTAGTCTATAGTCTAGTCTATAGTCTAGTCTATAGTCTAGTCTATAGTCTAGTCTATAGTCTAGTCTATAGTCTAGTCTATAGTCTAGTCTATAGTCTAGTCTATAGTCTAGTCTATAGTCTAGTCTATAGTCTAGTCTATAGTCTAGTCTATAGTCTAGTCTATAGTCTAGTCTATAGTTTAGTCTATAGTCTAGTCTATAGTCTAGTCTATAGTCTAGTCTATAGTCTAGTCTATAGTCTAGTCTATAGTCTAGTCTATAGACTAGTCTAAAGTCTAGTCTATAGTTTAGTCTATAGACTAGTCTAAAGTCTAGTCTATAGTCCAGTCTAAAGTCTATAGTCTAATCTAAAGTCTAGTCTATAGCCCAGTCTATAGTCTAGTCTATAGACTAGTCTATAGTCTAGTTCATAGTCTACTCTATATTTCAGTATACAGTCTATAGTCTAGTCTATAGTCAGTCTATAGTCTAGTCAAAAGTCTAGTCTATAGTCCAGTATATAGTCTAGTCTATAGACTAGTCTATACTCTAGTCCATAGTCTAGTCTTCAGTTTAGTTTACAGTCTTATCTATAGTCTAGTATAAAGTCTAGTCTATAGTTTGGTCCATAGTCTTGTATATATTCTTGTATTTAGTCAAGTCTATAACCCAGTCTATAGTCTATTCTGTAGTTTTGTATATATTCTAGTCTGTGATGCAGTCTTATCTGTAGTCTAGTATATTGTCTAGTCTATAGTCTATTCTATAATCAAGTCTATAGTCTATTCTATAGTTAAGATTAAGTATTGTCTAGTCTACAGTTTAGTTTATAGTCTAGTCTATAGAATGTTCTATAGTTTTCTCTAGAGTCTAGGCTTTAGTCTAATCTGAAGTCAATTCTAATCTATAGTGTTGTCTATAGTCTATTGTAATGTCTAGTGTGTAGCCTAGTTAAAAGTCCAGTCTAGTCTATAATGTAGTTTGTAAGCTATTCTAAAAACTAGTCTATATTCCAGTCTGTTGTTGTTGTAACAGGTCGGCTGTAACTGAATGTTCTTCTTCTGTGGTGAAAAAATTTCCGGTTGATAGTTGTGGCTGACTTGTCAATCTTTGGCCGATTGAGAATCGGTTAGTTCCCGAGCGGAGATACGATTGTCGTGGGAACGTTATGTTGTAGCAGCGACACATGTAAAGTCGGTGTGGCTGGGTTGACAATCCTTGGTCGTTGTTTGTTGAACTCCGAATCGTTCCGGTGCAAAGAACCGATTGTCGTGGGAACTTTCCAGTCTGTAGTTTAGTCTAGTATGTAGTCAATTCTATTGTCTCTGAACTATAGTTTATATTGCAGTTTTTTATTATAAATAATTTTTTTACATTATTTTTAACTTTATTTGCTTAAATTCAACTAATTTTCAATATTAACAAATATTTTTAGGTTATACTTTACTAAATTAAATTATTTAATAGTAAAAGTAACTTAATTTTAAACTTATTTTTATGTAAATTGTTAATTTTTATTAAATTCATATAATTTTGGCAAAAACTCAATAGTTTTTTTAGGTTATGCTGGTTTTACTTATTTTAAATATTTTAAATAAAAAAGATGTTTAAAAGCTGTAACAAATTTTGAGGTTAGTTTTAGATTTACAAATTTTAATACTTATTTTAAGGTTAGGTTTCTTATTTGTAAGATTTAAACTTTTAGTCCATCTTTTATTTTTCCTTAACCAAAAGTCTTTTTAATTCTTTTCCGTTTATTGCCCTTTTCCTTCTCCGCCTCCTCTCGTTCTTTATCGATTTGCTGTAAAACATGTAAAATACGTGCCTCAGTCTCGGCCATATCTTCCATTTGCAAGAGATCCTTACAACGTTCTTGCAATTCTTTACTAACCATGTGCTTAATAATTCTTGCCATAGCTGAGGCTATACAACGTTGTCCGGACTCCAAAGGAATCATGCGGGATTTATAAGTTCTTTTAGATTTTTGCGAGGATGTTAAGAGTTCAGTGGAATTAGATTCATCGGATGACATGATGCGTGAGAAGAATTTTGTGATTTATTTAAAATGCTGTTTTAAAGATAATGGCGTTTTTAACGGAAATGATGGAGGAGAATGTTTTTTTGACAAACAAGTGGGTAATTTTTCTTTAAAGGGAAATTTTACTTTGTCAAACAAAATTTTCCCTCTTGTGAGACAGAGAATTGAGATTTTTAATGATTTTATTAGAATGATAAAATTTTCTTTGTATTTGTCACTTATTTGGTTAAATTTATAATAAATTTCTCCGAATTTCTTTAAAATTGTATATTAATTTATGAATTATGCAAATTTTATAAAATTAATTTACAGTTATTTCTATTTTATTTTATTTTCTCTTTGTTATGAATATGCCCAACAAGAACAGTGACAGTCATTTGATCGGTCATTTGACTGGCACTACTGATGTATTATTTCTATCACAGAGTAAAGCAAAGTTTCTATCAGTTTCTTAAGGCAAATGGACAAAAGTGATGGAAACATTTGTGTACATGTGATTTTTCTTCTCCCTTGCACTTATGAATTCTATCGACTTTAAAACATATATTTGAGCTGCTCACTCTTTTGCTTTTTACCAATCAAGGATGATGGAAATGTTAGTCACGATTGACTAATCATTCTTTATGGATATATCCATCACAGTTGACCAATCACACTTGATGAATTTATCCGTCAAATCTGACGGCTATACCAATTTATAATAAAACACAATTTATTAACATTTTGAGATATATATTTTTTAATTTTATTAATATACATAGTAAGCATATACATAAATTAACTATCATTTTACCATTTTACATACCTCGCAAAATGTAAAATCCTCTTATACTCCTTTTAATTTGTGGAAATAAATTGTCTGTAAAGAAATATATATAAATATTGAAATATAAAAATTAAAAGTAAATATGTATTCATATTACCAAAGATAGAAAAATCTTCGAAGAGTATATTCTCAGCTCCACTTCCTGCACCGTTTTTAAATTCAGTTTATAATAAATCTATTTACTTTTAATAATTTTAGTCTCAAATTTTTTAATTTTTCGCTTCTTGATCTTTGGCTTTCACCGAAATAATTAATTTATAAGACGGAAAACACAGTAACTGTCAAATGCAGTTGTTACACTCTTTCATATGTAAATGAAACCCTTTATTACACATTGTGTATATCAACAGTCATTTTACCGGTCATTTGAACATCATTATTGATGGAATTATCCGTTAACTCTTTTTTTTAGCAATTTTTAAAGAAAAATGTTGCAAGTGTGTTAGTAAAATCATTTTGTACGTGTTAGTTTCGGTCATACATTTCTTGTAGGGTGGTAGCTCTTTTCATAACACTCATCTGGCATCTTTTGCATTGTTTACATTTTTGAGTATCTATATGGCAGCTCTCTGTATAGAAAGAAAGCTTTACATTTGGTAACTCTAAATTTGTTTTTTTTTTGCAAAAAATATATTAAAAATTAGTATAAAAAATAAGCAAATTTAACATAATTTAATAAAATAATATAAAATTTTATTTATTTTTTAAGAAATTTCCTAAATTTTATTTTGTTTTTGCTTTTATAAATAAATAAATTCGTTTTTAAAAATCACTTATATACCATTTTACAAGTGGCAACCTTTTCATATTTGTTTACATCTGTTCGCTGTCACTTTTTTGACAAATGTCATTGTTGTTGCAAAGCAAATAAATAAAAACACGCAGTTTTTATTTTGAAATTTAAAAATTGTGTTATTCTTACAATTTTAAGTAAATTTCCTAAATTATATATTAAGAAAAAATAAAAACCAACATGTCCACCCCCTCTCCTTCACCTTTGGCAGTAGAAAATGGTCCTCAATCCACACCGATTTGTATGATTGTGCTCGGCATGGCTGGCTCGGGGAAAACCACATTTGTGCAAAAGCTTACACAAACCTCTTTTGATAAATTCAAACCTTATGTGATAAATTTGGATCCTGCTTGTCGGGAAACACCTTACCATTGTAATATAGACATTAGGGATACTGTTAACTATAAGGAGGTAATGAAACAATATAAATTGGGTCCAAATGGTGGTATAGTAACCAGTCTTAATTTATTTGCCACTAAATTTGAAAAAGTTGTTGAATTAATAAGAAGAGCCGGACAACAGGGACACAAATGGTGTATTATTGATACACCCGGTCAAATAGAGGTATTCACTTGGTCTGCTTCGGGTACAATAATAACGGAGGCCTTGGCCACCATGTTTCCCACCATAGTAGTATATGTTATGGATGTAGTAAGGTCTGTAAGTCCTACCACCTTTATGTCTAATATGTTATATGCCTGCTCAATACTCTATAAGGCTAGATTGCCATTTGTGGTGGTAATGAATAAGGTAAACAACTTATTTCCAAATGCCATTAAAATTTTTGTATTTATAACAAAAGTTAACTTTTTTTAGATTGATATACAAGATCATGATTTTGCTGTAGAATGGATGACAGACTTTGAGGCATTCCAGGAGTCTTTGGAAAAGGAACAAAACTATATTAGCAATCTAACACGCACCATGTCATTGACTTTGGATGAATTTTATAGTGATTTAAAAACTTGTGGTATTTCTTCTAAGACTGGAGTAGGATTTGATCGATTCTTTGCTTTGGTGGCTCAGGGAGCAGAGGAATATGAAAAGTATAAAGTCATAGGTAAAATTTTTCGGTGTTTTTTTAAAAGTGAGAAATGATTTTTTCTTGCAGAGATTATAAATCGGAGTACAATAAACTGCGTGAGGAAAAATTAGCTGAACAGGCTAAGAAAACCGAACAAAAGCTAGAGGAAATCGCTAAAAGTAAAGGCAGCGGCAGTGAGGTTATGCTGACTGGGTTTGTGGAAGAGGTAAGGAATGAATAGAAAAAGGAACAAAAAAGATACTACAGGCCTGGGTAAGTCAATAGTACGGACTAAAGATCAATCTATAGTCTGGACTTAGATCAGTCTATAGTCAGGACTATAGATCAGTCTATAGTCTGGACTATAGATCACTCTAAAGTCTGGACTATATATCAGCCTATAGTCTGGACTATAGATTAGTCTATAGTCTGGACTATAGTGGAATCTATAATCTGGACTATAGTTGAATCTGTAGTCTGGACTATAGTTGAATCTATAGTCTGGACTATAGTTAAGTCTATAGTCTAGACTATAGATCGGTCTATAGTCTATTCTATAGATCGGTCTATAGTCTATTCTATAGATCAGTGTATAGTTTTGATTATATATCAGTCTATAGTCTTGACTATAGATCAGTCTATAGTCTGACTATAGATCAGTCTATAGTCTGGACTATAGATCAGTCTATAGTCTGGACTATAGATCAGTCTATAGTCTTGACTATAGATCAGTCTATAGTCTTGACTATAGATCAGTCTATAGTCTGGACTATAGATCAGTCTATAGTCTGGACTATAGATCAGTCTATAGTCTGGACTATAGATCAGTCTATAGTCTGGACTATAGATCAGTCTATAGTCTTGACTATAGTTGAGTCTATAGTCTGGACTATAGTTGAGTCTATAGTCTGGACTATAGTTGAGTCTATAGTCTGAACTATAGTTGATTCTATAGTCTGGACTATAGTTGAGTCTACAGTCTGGACTATAGTTGAGTCTATAGTCTGGACTATAGTTGAGTCTATAGTCTGGACTATAGTTAAGTCTATAGTCTGGACTATAGTTAAGTCTATATTCTGGACTATAGATTAGTCTATAGTCTTGACTATAAATCAGTCTATAGTCTTGACTATAAATCAGTCTATAGTCTTGACTATAGATCAGTCTATAGTCTGGACTACAGATCAGTCTATAGTTTGGACTATAGACTGATCTGTAGACTATAGTTAACTCTATAGTCTGGACTATAGTTAAATCTATAGTCTGGAGTATAGTTGAGTCTATAGTCTGGACTATAGTTGAGCCTATAGTCTGGACTATAGTTGAGTCTATATTCTGGACTATAGTTGAGTCTATATATTGGACTATAGAAGAGTCTATAGCCTGGACTAAAGTTGAGTCTATAGTCTGGACTATAGTTGAGTCTATAGTCTGGACTATAGTTGAGCCTATAGTCTGGACTATAGTTAAGTCTATAGTCTGGACTATTGTTGAGCCTATAGTCTGGAATATAGTTGAGCGTATAGTCTGGACTATAGTTGAGTCTATAGTCTGGACTATAGTTGAGTCTATAGTCTGGACTATAGTTGAGGCTATAGTCTGGACCATAGTTGAGGCTATAGTCTAGACTATAATTGAGACTACAGTCTAGACTATAGTTGAATCTATAGTATGGACTATAGTTGAGTCTATATATTGGACTATAGTCTAGACTATATATGAGTCTTTTGTCTTCACTTTTGATAAGCTTTATATAGTATGAACTATAGATCACTTTGTAGTGTGGACGACAAGGTAGATTACTGTATAGTCTGGACTATAGATTTGTTTATAATTTGGACTATAGATTAGTCCTTTGCCGTTAGATATATCAGTATATATTCTCTTGTTTTAACTATTTTTTTTTTTTTTTTGCCTTTCAGGTCTCCTCAGGACGTGAACTTTCCGATGTCTATTTAAAACATCCTGGCAATGAAAGTTCCGAAGACGAAGAAGGTCAAGAGGAAGAAGCTCCCACTTTCAATGAAGACCACGTGGAAGAACAAAATTTTCAACAATTCGTGCAACAACATAAAGATCATTTGGCTTCGAAGAAATAAATATTTGTTAAAAAAAAAAAAAATGAGAAAAGAAAAACTATATAAAATAAAACACTTGTTTAAATAAATGTCTGTTTATTTGATTTCATTTTATAATGTTTTCTTAATTTTATTTATTTAGGCGGTTGTTTGTTTTTTTTTTTCTTTTTTTTTTTTTGTTCACTTTTTAATTTTATTTTCAAATTTGCAAGCAAAATTTGCAATTATTTAATTGGGTGTGTGTGGAGTTTGTTTTATTAATAAATACAATTAATAATTTATTTGTTTTTCTTTTCTTTTAGGAATACGAATGACAATCTATTTAACGTGTGTGTGGGTGTTTTTTTAGATATTTTTTTTCTTTGTTTTACGGCCTGGCTTAAAAGCTAAAATTATAAATATATACGATTAAATACACATGTATATAAATACTTATTTAAGAACTTACATTTAAAAATAGTTATTTTTGTTTTGTTTTTTTTTTTTTTTTTCTTTCGGGGGCTATTTGTTAAAAAGTTTAGTGATAGTTGTTGGTTACAAAAAGCAGCTAAATTATTAATTTTTTTTTGGGGGGGGATTACAGGTTTTCTTTATATTTATAACAATTCATATTGTTTAGTATATAGTTGATTTTCTTTAACAAGCTTTTAAATATAGAAATTTCAATTAATTTTCTTTATTTTTTATTTTCTATATATTTTAAAAAACAAAATTTCAAAGCAAATGATATAAAAATTTAAACATAACCTCAAAAACTCTTTAATAAATAAAAAATTTTCAAAACCTTTAAGAGTTTTTAAAACTGTTTACCATTTTTATTTAAATTTTTTTTCCATTGTGTGCAGATTTTTTTTTTAACATTTTAAATCGGTTTAACCGATTTTCTATTTCATTATTTTCTTTAATTTGTATATAATTTTTATTTTTGTACGCTTAAGCTTAAACTAAAAAATAGTTTTTAGATTGTTTTATTATTTATATATATATTTTTTTTAATACAATTAAGTATTTTTTCTTTCATATAATTTGTGCTATTTTTTTTTTTCAATAATATTTGAAGCATTTTTTTGTTATTGGACATTTTTTTTGCTTTTTTCTTATATAAAAAAAGTTTGAGCTTAAAAAGCTGTTTTATTTTAAAGAAAAAAGAAAATTTGTTTTATTAAAAAAGTTCTATGTCATATATTCTTTGTTAATATAAAGTTATTATAATAAAATAAATGCAAAGTTTTTAGATATCAGGAAACTTAAAACAAGCAATAAAGGAGTAATAATGACTTTTATAACCTCAAAATTACTTTAAACAAGCCTTAAGGTTATAGATTAGATATAAACTAGACTATAGTCAGGTATATAAACTATATTTTAGATTAGATTTTTGACTAGACTTTAAACAAGTCTACAGACTAGACTTTAGACCAGACTTTAGACTAGACTTTAGACTATACCATAAATAAGACTACAGACTAAATTATAGACTAGACTAAAGACTAGATTATAGACTATACTATAGACTAAATTTTAGGCAAGACTTTGGACTAGCCTATAGACCAGACTACAGACTACACTATTGACTAGACTATGGACGATATAATGGACTAAACTATGGACTTAATATACTATTGATTACACTATAGATCAGACTATAGATCGTACTATAGACCAGACTATAGACTAAATTATAGACTAGACCTTAAACTAGACATCTAAAGTCTAGTCTAAAGTGAAGCTATTGGCCAAGCTTGACTATAAACAAGACTACATAATAGACTTTAGACTAGACTGCAGACCAGACTATATATTAGTTTATCTATTAGGCTCTATAGTATAGTCTACAGTCTAGTCTATTGTCTAGTCTATAGTCTAGTCTATAGTCTATAGTCTAGTCTGTAGTCTAGTCTATAGTCTAGTCTATAGTCTAGTCTATAGTCTAGTCTATAGTCTAGTCTATAGTCTA
>NC_060951.1:4257893-4263635 GCF_022045245.1 Lucilia cuprina
TGCCTTAAGAAACTGATAGAAACTTTGCTTTACTCTGTGATAGAAATAATACATCAGTAGTGCCAGTCAAATGACCGATCAAATGACTGTCACTGTTCTTGTTGGGCATATTCATAACAAAGAGAAAATAAAATAAAATAGAAATAACTGTAAATTAATTTTATAAAATTTGCATAATTCATAAATTAATATACAATTTTAAAGAAATTCGGAGAAATTTATTATAAATTTAACCAAATAAGTGACAAATACAAAGAAAATTTTATCATTCTAATAAAATCATTAAAAATCTCAATTCTCTGTCTCACAAGAGGGAAAATTTTGTTTGACAAAGTAAAATTTCCCTTTAAAGAAAAATTACCCACTTGTTTGTCAAAAAAACATTCTCCTCCATCATTTCCGTTAAAAACGCCATTATCTTTAAAACAGCATTTTAAATAAATCACAAAATTCTTCTCACGCATCATGTCATCCGATGAATCTAATTCCACTGAACTCTTAACATCCTCGCAAAAATCTAAAAGAACTTATAAATCCCGCATGATTCCTTTGGAGTCCGGACAACGTTGTATAGCCTCAGCTATGGCAAGAATTATTAAGCACATGGTTAGTAAAGAATTGCAAGAACGTTGTAAGGATCTCTTGCAAATGGAAGATATGGCCGAGACTGAGGCACGTATTTTACATGTTTTACAGCAAATCGATAAAGAACGAGAGGAGGCGGAGAAGGAAAAGGGCAATAAACGGAAAAGAATTAAAAAGACTTTTGGTTAAGGAAAAATAAAAGATGGACTAAAAGTTTAAATCTTACAAATAAGAAACCTAACCTTAAAATAAGTATTAAAATTTGTAAATCTAAAACTAACCTCAAAATTTGTTACAGCTTTTAAACATCTTTTTTATTTAAAATATTTAAAATAAGTAAAACCAGCATAACCTAAAAAAACTATTGAGTTTTTGCCAAAATTATATGAATTTAATAAAAATTAACAATTTACATAAAAATAAGTTTAAAATTAAGTTACTTTTACTATTAAATAATTTAATTTAGTAAAGTATAACCTAAAAATATTTGTTAATATTGAAAATTAGTTGAATTTAAGCAAATAAAGTTAAAAATAATGTAAAAAAATTATTTATAATAAAAAACTGCAATATAAACTATAGTTCAGAGACAATAGAATTGACTACATACTAGACTAAACTACAGACTGGAAAGTTCCCACGACAATCGGTTCTTTGCACCGGAACGATTCGGAGTTCAACAAACAACGACCAAGGATTGTCAACCCAGCCACACCGACTTTACATGTGTCGCTGCTACAACCATAACGTTCCCACGACAATCGTATCTCCGCTCGGGAACTAACCGATTCTCAATCGGCCAAAGATTGACAAGTCAGCCACAACTATCAACCGGAAATTTTTTCACCACAGAAGAAGAACATTCAGTTACAGCCGACCTGTTACAACAACAACAGACTGGAATATAGACTAGTTTTTAGAATAGCTTACAAACTACATTATAGACTAGACTGGACTTTTAACTAGGCTACACACTAGACATTACAATAGACTATAGACAACACTATAGATTAGAATTGACTTCAGATTAGACTAAAGCCTAGACTCTAGAGAAAACTATAGAACATTCTATAGACTAGACTATAAACTAAACTGTAGACTAGACAATACTTAATCTTAACTATAGAATAGACTATAGACTTGATTATAGAATAGACTATAGACTAGACAATATACTAGACTACAGATAAGACTGCATCACAGACTAGAATATATACAAAACTACAGAATAGACTATAGACTGGGTTATAGACTTGACTAAATACAAGAATATATACAAGACTATGGACCAAACTATAGACTAGACTTTATACTAGACTATAGATAAGACTGTAAACTAAACTGAAGACTAGACTATGGACTAGAGTATAGACTAGTCTATAGACTAGACTATATACTGGACTATAGACTAGACTTTTGACTAGACTATAGACTGACTATAGACTAGACTATAGACTGTATACTGAAATATAGAGTAGACTATGAACTAGACTATAGACTAGTCTATAGACTAGACTATAGACTGGGCTATAGACTAGACTTTAGATTAGACTATAGACTTTAGACTGGACTATAGACTAGACTTTAGACTAGTCTATAGACTAAACTATAGACTAGACTTTAGACTAGTCTATAGACTAGACTATAGACTAGACTATAGACTAGACTATAGACTAGACTATAGACTAGACTATAGACTAGACTATAGACTAGACTATAGACTAGACTATAGACTAGACTATAGACTAGACTATAGACTAGACTATAGACTAGACTATAGACTAGACTATAGACTAGACTATAGACTAGACTAAAGAATAGACTAAAGAATAGACTATAGACTGGACTATAGACTAGACTTTAGACTAGATTATAGACTAGACTAGACTATAAAGTAGAATATAGACTAGACTATAGACATGATTAGTTTATAGGAAAACCTATAGTCTGTTCTGTAATTTTGTTATCCCCTTACTTTCAACAAATTTCTTTTTCTTGCCCGCAAATAAAACAACTTTATCAATATTAAACAAAAAAGGAAAAATCAAGTAATATAAAAGAAAATGAATTAAAAACGCTTATTTATTAAATTATAAACAAAAAAATAAGAAAACAGCTCATATTAAGCAAAAGAAAAACACTAAAGCAGCATTATTTAAACAAAAAATTATAATTAAGAGAAAATTATAACAAAAAACCAAAGTATTAAAAAAAACATTTTCAATAAATTTTATAAAAAAAGTATTAATTTTGAAAAAAAAACTAGATTTACATTTTTCCCCAAATACACCTAAACACACACAATCCTTAACAAAACAATAATTTTGATAATTTTTTAAAAAAATAATTAAAAAAAATTTAGTTTTAATTAAGAAAAAAAAAACAAATTGGGCAAGATTTTTATAAAATACAAAGGGACAAGGTCCGGTTGTTGTTGTAACAGCTCGACTGTTTCCGATAGTTCTTTCCCGGGGAAAAAACTTTCGGTTGATACAGCTGTCGCTGGGTTAACAATCTTTGGCCGAGTATGACTCGGGTCGTTCCGGAGCGAAGATCCAAAAGTCTAAACTAAAAATTGGTTGCTGGGAGTTGTTTACTTTTCTTTTAATATTATTTAAGGCCATTAGGGACAAAAAATCCGTCCTAAAGTTTTATTTTTAAAATTCTTAATATAGATTTTATAAAAATCTTGCCAAAAACCCGATTTTCTTTAAACACACCCCACAAGTATCCACAAAAAAGACTGTTTCCTTAATAATTGTTAAATTTTTAAATAAATTTTTAAAACAACAACACATTTTCTAACATTTTCTTTTAAACCCCAACAAATTGGCCAGAGATTTTGTAAATTCTTTTGTTTTCATTTCACTCAAGGTTTTTTTAATAAATTTTTTATAGAAATTTTAAAAAAATACACCCTTAAAAAGCTTACAATAGGGTTCTATAGTTGAAACGAAAAGTCGACTTTTCGACTTTTTGCATTTCATGACTTTTCGACTTTCGACTTTTTACATTTATTAAAAAGTCGATTTTTCGACTTTTAATATTTTATAAATAGTCGACTTTCCGTCTTTTCGACTTTTTGACTATTTTCGACTTTTTCCGACTTTTCGATTTTTTCCGACTATTTTTGACTTTTTCCGACTTTTCGCCTTTTTTCGACTTTTTTCCGACTTTTTTCGGCCATTTCCGACTTTTTTCGACTATATTCGACTTTTTTCAACTTTTTTCGACTTTTTTCGACTTTTTCCGACTATGTTCGACTTTCGACTACATATATTCGACTTTTTTCAACTTTTTTCGACTTTTTCCGACTTTTTGACTTTTTTCGACTATTTTTGACTTTTTCAGACTTTTCGACTTTTTTCGACTTTTTCCGACTTTCGACTATGTTTGACTTTTCGACTTCTTTCAACTTTTTCCGACTATTTTCGACTTTTTCCCACTTTCGAGTATATTCGACTTTTCGACTATTTTCGACTTTTGTCCGACTTTTCGACGTTTTTCGACTTTCGACTATATTCGACATTTTTCAACTTTTTCCGACTATTTTCGACTTTTTTCGACTTTTTTAGACTTTTCGATTTTTTCCGACTTTTCGACTTTTTTCGACTTTCCGACTTTCCGACTTTTATTTACAAAGTCGACTTTTCGACTTTTTTTCATAGACGATAGTCGAGTTATCGACTTTTTTGGAACAAAATAGTCGACTTCGACTTTTCGACTTTTTTCGACAAAAAGTCGATTGTTCGATTATTCGAAAGTCGATTTATAGAACCCTAGCTTACAATCACTTGAAAAAGTAAAAACGTTTAAAATCGAACATAAATTTAATAAAAATCAACATTTAACAAAAAACATTCAAATTTTTTATCCTTCTTTAATAAACAATAACAAAATGTAAACAAACCACAGCATTGTAATAAAATGTTAGTATTTTTTCACCAATCAAATAACACAAACACACGTGTATACATAACTGTATAAAAAGAGTAGTAGCAGAGAAAACCTTTTAAACAAAAAAAGGGTTTCTTTTTTTTCAAAAAGTATTAGTTTATTATTTTGAATTAAAATAAAAAACAAATAAGTAAATAAAATAAATCAGAGAGAAAATTTAACTATTTTTGTAAAAGTGTGATTGTTGTAGAGAAATCAAACCAAAAACAATTGTAGTTAGTGTTGTGTACAACAAAAAATAAATTAAAATTTAGATGAAAGAAAGATAGAAAAAAAACAAAAAAGGTGAGGCTAATAACAAATAACGGTATTTCACAAACCAAATACATCAGTTTAGATGAGATATATGTAATAACAAAAATAACATAAAATATTTCTTTATTTTGGTATAGATATTAATTAATTTTATAATTTAATGCAGCTAAGCAAAACAAATTTTTTGATTTATAATAATATAGACTAAACTTTGCACTACACTTGGGTTAAAACTATAGACCATAATTAAATCTAGTTTATTGGCCCCTATTTTGCATTTCAATTTGTATCGAAATTTTTAGACTATAGACTAGACTATAAACGTCATTACAGACTAGCCTATAGCAGAAACTGTAGACTATATTACTGACGTTTCTATAGACAAGACTACAATAGTGTAGCTTATAGATTAGCTATAGACTATAATGTAGACCAGACTTTAGACTGGACTACAGACTAGACCAGTCTATAAAATAGACTAGTCTAAACAATAAACTATAGTCTGGACTATACATTACACTATAGACTAGACAATATCCTGGACTAGGCTATAGACTAGACTTAAGACAAGACTATAGACTAGGCTTGACTATAGAAAATAGACTAGGCTATAGCCTAGACTATGGAACAGACTATAAATTAGACTATAGACTAGACTATAGATTATACTATAGACAAGACAAGACTATAGATTATACTATAGACTAGACTATAGACTAGAATATAGACTTGATTATAGACTAGATTATAGACTATGCTTTTGTCTAAACTATAGACTAGACTATATAATAGATTATAGACTAGACTATTGACTAGACTATAGACTAGACTATAAACTAGACTAGACTATAGATTAGACTATAGACTAGACTATAGACTAGACTATAGACTAGACTATAGACTAGACTATAGACTAGACTATAGATTAGACTATAGACTAGACTA
>NC_060951.1:4263735-4266826 GCF_022045245.1 Lucilia cuprina
GACTATAGACTAGACTATAGACTAGACTATAGACTAGACTATAGACTAGACTATAGACTAGACTATAGACTAGACTATAGACTAGACTGTAGACTAGACTATAGACTATACTATAGACTATAGACTAGATTATAGACTAGACTATAGACTAGACTATAGACTAGATTATAGACTAGACTATAGACTAGATTATAGACTAGACTATAAACTAGACTATAAACTAGACTAAAGACTAGACTAAAGTTTAGACTAGACTATAGTCTATTTTATGTTTCCTTCTTTTATATGGCAACCCATCTATTACTCTTACTGCACAGCATTGCCATCGTTAATTACTAACTTAACATTATTTTAAGCAGTGTTGCCAGTGATAAAAACTAACATCTGTTTTTGTTGCCGGTTGTCAAATTAACACCCTTAATTACATGAAATAGGACCGCAAGAACGAAACATATGTTACAAATTAAAGATTTTTGTGCAAAAAAAAGAGCAAAATTTAAGAGAATTTTATATTGCAGAGCAAATAAAAGGATGTACTACAGGTACTTTTTATTGATTTTTAACAAAAATATTTACGAAGAATGACAGTTTAACAACTGTCACTTTAAGTTATAAAGGAAAGTAAAAATGGGGAGTTAAAAAAAGAAAACAGACAACTGTAATAAAAACATACAAAAAAAATTCTAAAGAATAGACACAAAATTGTAATAAAAATAAGTAAAGTTTTGATTTTATTTTAATAAAAAAATAAATTATAATAAATAAAATTAAAGTGTTTATGTTTAATAAAAGAAAAATTAAAAGAAAATAAAGAGAATTTTAAAGAATTTGTGGGGAAAAGAAAAGAATAGTTTTGCAAGAACTTTTAATTAAAGAAATAGAGATTATTTTGAAAAGTTTTTGAAAGTTTTAAAAGATTTAAAGAATATTTATAAAAAAATTAAAAGAATTTTGTAAAAGTTTTTTTAAAAAGTGAATTTAAAGTGAAATTTAAAGTGTGTGTGCAAAGATTTTTACGATTTCGTGAAAAAGTTTTCTTAATATTTTTTCATTATTTTCAAGGATATTTGTAACCTACCCCACTTTTTCCATGGGTTTTTATTAGAACAAATCAGAAAAAAAGAAAGAAAAAACGACAAAATATCAACGTCATTTTTACACACGCACATTGGAATTACAATTTCTTAGCATTAGACTTTAAAAGGATACTAAAATAACAGGATTTAATTAAATCCTTAAGTGTGTTTTTAAAAAAATTTAAATATTAAATCAATAAACAACTTTAAATTTTAATTTGCTAGAAAAAACTGTTAACTTTACACGTTGCTAAGCAAAACATTAGAATCCTTAATTATTGCCATATGTTTGCAATTATTTTTTGAAAATTTTCGAATAGAATTGTTTTAGGAAATCCAACATTATTAAGGCCATTATGTATAAAACCATAAGGCACGGTGAGAATAGTTTGCAATATACGATTTTACCGCAAAATGATGATTTTCGATTGGAGGACAAAATAAAGGCGGCCTCAGGTGGGGGTGGTGGGGGTATAAAGAAATCGAAAACTAAAAAACCCAAAAGAAGATCCTTTTTTGCCTATTTGGGTCTGCTGTTTGTGTGCACCGTTATTATAGGGGCCGTTTTGGTGCCTTTTCTAGTGTCCGCCGAATGTCTACCTAATCCTACGGAATGGTTTCTAAAAACTAAAAATGCTTTTAGCCCTAAACCTTTGGAACTTAAGGATCATGTGCCCACTCATTTATCCACACAAAATAATATCCTTATAAATAAAGGCAATTTGGCTTTAAATGTTGGTAAACCGGTGAAAATTATCAATAAAGATGGTGTTGAAAAGTTTATTTTGAAAGTTAATAAGTCACTTAGCACAGAAGCTCCTAACCAGCTAACTGCTAATGTAAACAACTCTAATAAAGATCTACAAAGCTCTACAACTGACAAAATTTCCATAACACATTTAAACCTAAATGCAGACACCAGCTCAACACAACCCTCTGCCACAGAATCGAAAACAGCTGATGCTAATCTTCTTAAAACCCCAATAACTCAAACTACTTTAAGTCAAGCAGCCACTACTACCGTTGCTGCTGCTGCCACCACTACCCCCCTTCCCACTACTCTCTCAACATTCCTCAATCGTCCTTTGTCATCGGCCTCTGCTGTACCCAGCGTACCGAGAGCCTCTTTACAGTCAGCTTTAAATCAAAATATCAATAGTTCTTCAACACAACCCACTATTACGACACGTATAATGCAGGTGCCTCTTTTAAAATCGACCGCTAAGAAACCTGCTATACCACCAGTTTTAGTTAAAAATCTCTCACCTATACAACCTACACCTGATAATAGTAATTTAAATGATATTTTACCCGTTAAAACGTTGGAAAGTGTTAATGGACATGGCAAGGATGAAAAAAATTCAGATTGGATACATTCTCATTGGCCGTATATAGATCCGTCGACATATTTTCAATGGAATGTAAGTACGAAATATTTGATATCAAACTAAAAAAAAACGATTATAGGACAGAATATGGACTAAACTAGAGGTCAGAATAAAGTGTAGACTTCGGACTATTCTATAGTTCAGACTATAGACAATTCTATAGTCCAGACTATAGACAATTCTATAGTCCAGACTATAGACAATTCTATAGTCCAGACTATAGACTATTCTATAGTCTAGACTATAGACTATTCTATAGTCCAGACTATATCCTATTATATAGTCCAGACTATAGACTATTCTATAGTCCAGACTATAGACTATTCTATAGTCCAGACTATAGACTATTCTATAGTCCAGACTATAGACTATTCTATAGTCCAGACTATAGACTATTCTATAGTCCAGAATAAAGATTATTCTATAGTCCAGACTATTCTATCGTCCAGACTATAGACTATTCTATAGTCAAGACTATAGACTATTCTATCGTCCAGACTATAGACTATTCTATAGTCCAGACTATAGACTATTCTATAATCCAGACTATAGACTATTCTATAGTCCAGACTATAGACTATTCTATAGTCCAGACTATAGACTATTCTATAGTCCAGACTATAGACT
>NC_060951.1:4266926-4285092 GCF_022045245.1 Lucilia cuprina
ATAGTCTAGTCTATAGTCTAGTCTATAGTCTAGTCTATAGTCTAGTCTATAGTCTAGTCTATAGTCTACTATATAGTCTAGTCTATAGTCTACTATATAGTCTAGTCTTTAGTCTCGTCTATATAGTCTAGTCTGTTGTCTAGTCTACAGTCTAGTCTATTGTCTGAACTATAGTCTGATCACTTGTCTCGTCTATAGACTAGTCTAGTGTATAGTCTAGTCTACGGTCTAGTCTAAATTCTATAGAGTAGTGTATAGTTTAGTCTAATGACTTATGTTTAGTCTACTACAGTCTAGTGTATAATTTAGTTTATAGTCTTTGTAATAGTCTCATCTATAGTCTAGTCTTTGGTCTAGTCTAAATCCTAGTCCCCATTTTATTTCAACAAATTTCTTTAACAATTTCCTTTATTATTTTTAATACTTTCTTTTTCTTTTTATTAAAAGTGTTTTTATAAATCAAAAATGGACATTTACTGTGATTTTTTGAAATATATATATTTTTTTTTTAAATTATGAACCTAATAAATTATTGTATATATATATATATATATATATGTATATATATTTTTTAAATCGGTTTAAGCAATATTTATTATAAAAAGAAAAAACCTTTTTAGTTTGATATTTTGTCTCTTGACGCTTTAAGTGTTTTTTTAAATTATTGTTTTTTTTTTAGAAAATTTTAAAGTAAATTAAAAATTTACGACAAAAATTTTGAAATGTATGAAATAAATAAATTTACCTTAAAATAACTTTAGTGAAGGGGGGGGGAAGAAAAAATATCCCTTTTACTTAATCTTCATCTGATAAATTGGTATTAGTTAATAAGGTGGTATTATCCTCGGCGCCAGTTTCTTCTAGATCCTGGAAAAGAGACAACATTTTTTGGAAATTTTTAATTTATTTTTAAGAATTTTTTTTTTTAATTTTTAAAAGTACTTAATCATACCAAAAAGTACTTGATTTAACAAAAGTACTTTTTTCAAAAAAAAGTACTAAAAGTTATTAAGTGAGAAATTTGATATTTTTTTCTTAATTTTTATATAATATTTGCAGTAAAAAGTACTTTATTTGATATTTTTGTAAAAAGTACTTAAAAGTTTCAGTTTTTGTGAAAAGTACTCTTTTTGTAAAAGGTACTTTTTAAGCAAAATATTTGTTTTTTAAAAAATGCTTAAAATTTTACCTTTTAATCAAATTTCTTTTCACTATGATATATTACTCTCTATGGAAAAAGGTACTAAAATGATACTTTTTCAAAAGTACTTTTTTGCAAAAAGTATCAATTTTGAATAAACTTTGTTTTTAATTTTGTTAACATAAAGTAGAATTTTTCTTTTTATATATATATCCTGTTGAATAGTACTAAATTTAGTATTTTTTTTTTTAAAGTACCAAAAAGTACTTTTTTCAAAAGTTTTAAAAATTAGTTAATTTTGTTAAAATGAATTAAATTTTATCATTTTTATAAATTTTCATGCTAAAAAGTACTTATTGGGAAATAGTACCAAAAAAGTACTTTTTTCAAAATGTTATAAAACTTTAAAAATTAGTTAATTTTGTTAAAATAAGGCAAATTTTATGGTTTTTAATTAATTTTCTTGCTAAAAAGTACTTATTTTGGAATTTTTTTGAAAAAGTACTTTTTAGTACTTTTTTTCAAAAACTTTCAAAAGTTTGCAAATTACTTAATTTTGTTAAAATAAGGTAAATTTTATCATTTTTAACTAATTTTCATGTTAAAAAGTACTAAATTTAGTACTTTTTTGAAAAAGTACTAAAAAACTACTTTTTTCAAAAAGTTTCAAAAGTTTGCAAATTAGTTGAATTAGTTAAATTAAAGTAAATTTTAACTTTTAAAACTAAATTTCATGTAAAAAGTACTAAATTTAGTATTTTTTGAAAAAGTACCAAAAAAACTACTTTTTTCAAAAAGTTGCAAAAGTTTGCAAATTAGTTGGATTTGTTAAATTAAAGTAAATTTTAACTTTTTAAACTAGTTTTCATGTAAAAAAAAGTACTAAATTTTGTATTTTTTGAAAAAAGTACTAAAAAACTACTTTTTTCAAAAAGTTTCAAAAGTTTGTAAATTACTTAATTTTATTTAAATAAACTAAATTTTAATATTTTAAACTAGTTTTCATGTAAAAAAGTACTAAATTTAGTATTTTTTTAAAAAAGTACTAAAAAACTACTTTTTTTCAAAAACTTTCAAAAGTTTGCAAATTACTTAATTTTGTTAAAATATTAATAATTAAAACTAGTTTTTATGTAAAAAAGTACTAAATTTAGTACTTTTTTGAAAAAAGTACTAAAAAACTACTTTTTTAAAAAAGTTTCAAAAGTTTGAAATTTTGTTTATATTGTTAAAATAACATAAATTTTTTACTTTTTTTTACAAAAATTTGTTGATTTTTGTATTAAATTTTATATGTTTTCTGTGAAAACTTTAAAACTTATAAAGAAATCTGTTATTTTCTTGAAAAATTTTTAACTTTTTTTGTGATTTGTCTTATCAAAAACCTTTTATTTTGTTACACCTTTCATTTACTCATTTAAATTTTATAATTTATACAATTTGTTGGCATAATTTAGAAAAATTATAACAGACATTTAAAAAAAAGGCCACATAGGCAAATGTATTTATAAACTATTTATAAACTGGTTTAGTTTTAGTAAAAAAAAAATCATAACCTTGAGCTTCATAGACTTTCTAACTTACCTTTGTTTTTTTATAAAAAAAAAAACAATTTTTTTTTAAATTTTTTTTAGTTTTCTTTTGTTTTTTTTTTTATTTTTGTAAAAAAATATGTTTATTTGTTTATTTAAATATTGTTTCGTTTTGTAGGTTTTTTGTGTTTGTTTTTCTTTTAAGTTTAAACTAAAATTAATAAATTTAAATTTGTCATGTTAAGTTTTAAAGGGAAGGGGGTGTTGTTTAAGGATAGAGGGAGTTGTTGCCAAGTTGTACTTGGAATGTTTTTTTGTTGTTTTTGTTTTAAGCAGAAAAAGATGTTATAATTCTTAAAATTATAGTTTTTATTCAAACAAAACTCAAAAGTTTAGTTTAAGTTTAAGGTTTTTGGGGGCAGGGGGAGGGGTGTTTAAACCATCTTTTTTTTTAACAAAAATTATGATTTTTTTATTAAATTTAAAAATAATATTACACTTTAGAAAACTTATTTTTTAAATAGAAAAGATAATTATAAACTTATAATGTTTGTTTTAGTTTTTTTTGTTTTTTTTAGTAAAAAAATATATTTTTTTATAATATAAACTTTATATTAGTTTTTTTTATAAATTTTTTTATAAAATAAAGGAAGCATATTGTTTATGTGTTTTTCTTTTCGTCATGAGAATGTTTGGAAGTTTTCTAAAAAACTGAATAACAAAGTTTGTATTTTTATAAAAAAAATTATTGTAGAAAATATAAAAAAATAAAACAAAAATAAAAATTAAAAAAAAATCTAGAAAAAAATTGTGTTTAACTGTTAGATGATGTTTTTAAATGCTTTTTTAAAAAGTAAGAAACGTTTGTAACACACAAATGAAAGGGATAATTGTCAAGGACTTAAGTCTAAACTATAGTCCAGACATTAGCCTAGACTTAAGTCTAAACTACAGTCAAACTTTAGCTTAGACTTAAGTCTAAACTAAGGTCAAACTTTAGCCTAGACTTAAGTCTAATCTAAAGTCAAACTTAAGCTTAGACCTAAGTCTAAACTATAGTCCAGACATTAGCCTAGACTTAAGTCTAAACTACAGTCAAGCTTTAGCTTAGAATTAAGTCTAAACTAAGGTCAAACTTTAGCCTAGATTTAAGTCTAAATTAAAGTCAAACTTAAGCTTAGACTTAAGTCTAAACTAAGGTCAAACTTTAGCTTAGACTAAAGTCTAAACTACAGTCAAACTTTAGCTTAGACTAAAGTCTAAACTACAGTCAAACTTTAGCTTAGACTTAAGTCTAAACTAAGGTCAAACTTTAGCTTAGACTTAAGTCTAAACTACAGTTAAGCTTTAGCTTAGAATTAAGTCTAAACTAAGGTCAAACTTTAGCCTAGATTTAAGTCTAAATTAAAGTCAAACTTAAGCTTAGACTTAAGTCTAAACTAGAGTCAAACTTTAGCCTAAACTTAAGTCTAAACTAAAGTCAAGACATTAGTCTAAATAAAACACTTTAGTACGCTCTCTTTAAGCTGCACTTTAAGCCAAAACATCTATACCCACTCCTTTCTCTTACAATTATCCTTTTCATTTATGTGCTTTCCTTTTAAGATCGATTGCAAAGAACAAAGAGAAAAGGGAAAAGAGATGCAGTAATTGAAAGTAATTTCAAAAACAATTTCACTCCCCAGGAGTTGTTAACATTTCAAAAAACACTGCCATTACTGCTCTACTCCACCAACTCCTCATTCATTCTTTTGCAATAGAAAAATTGTTGTAAATTTGTTGTTGTTGTAGTTTATATAAATCCTTATAAAATACAGCTTTAAACTTATTTAACCTTAACCTTATGGTTAATAGGAGCGTTAGGCGATTGATCAGCTTCTGGTAAATCGGATTCACGTTTACGTTTTGTCTTCTCCTTGGGTGATTTCTTCTTTTGTGTCGACGATTGCAATTTGGCCAATTGTTTAGCCTCACGTTTAGCCTTTAGCTGTTCGGTGATAAACGAGAAAATCAAATAGCCCTGCAAGGCCATTAAAGAGACCAAAGCCAAAAAGCCACGTAATTTACTGGAAGTGGTAGCCACTACACCATAATATAAAGTCAAGACACCTATGACCATGGTGGTGAAACGTACAAAAACAAAGACAGCTGAATTGAAAATGCGAGCACTGGCTAGTTTTTCATCCTTATCGAAAACACCAATCAATTGAAAGATATGCGAAACAATTTCACTCAAATAGTGTAGAGTCAAAAGGACAACAGCAATGCGTTGGAAGCCAAAGCTATAGGCCAAGCAGATAACCGAAAAGCCGCAAATGGAGTGAATAATTTTGGGTTGTTGTTCCTCTTTACGCACCTTTTGGAAATACAATTCCGGCAACATGTGCAGATAGTAGGCCAATTGTATGATGAAATAGAACTTGTGCAAAAAGGTCATAGGGTGATTAGGGAAATCATCCCATAAAAGAGAAAATTTACTGAAATAGGCCTCCTTTAGAATGATGTTGGCACCCCACAGGAAAGACATAACATAGAAGGTAACCAATTGACCACTTTCATTGAACAGTGACAGCTTAAACTTGGATAAATGTAGTTTCTTGGAGATTTTATCCAAAACAAACTCCTGGATAATGGCATGCATAATAATGCAGGTAATGGTGTAAAAAAAAACAGCACAATAATCCTTAATGCCAGCCATATAGGTATAAGGTTTGCCATAAGGTTGTTCACGTGTAGGCTCCTCTCCCGAGACATTGTGATGCAAAGAGATAAAAGCACTAGCAAAGGGTGCCGTCGATTCATCCATTAAACCCAAAACAAATACCATAGCCACACAGGATATAATATCAGCATGATTTTGTATAACAAATTCATGACTTAAGATAGGAGGATTCTTTGAAGACGACTTACGTCCCATACCAGGTTTAATGGCCATCTTTTCTTTTTTGTTCACCCAAACTCTGTTCAATTAGTTTGTAAGCTCAAACCAGCAGCAATAAAAGCTTTCGTTTTAGTTTAATGTGTATTTCTTTTATACACAATCAATTTTCTTTTGATTAATTTGTTTATTCTTGCAAAAAGTTTTTTCTTTTCCAAAATTTTTTTTTCTTTTTTTCTTTCCCAATCTTCTGCCAACACTCCTCCAGTCACTTTCTTGTTACGTTTACTTGTGTTAAGTGTGGAATTTAAAAAATAACTAAGATTTTTTCTCTGGTCTTACTTATTTGCTACTAAATTTTAGTTTTCTTTCAGTATCTTTTATTTTTTTTTTACACGTCAAATTGTATAGTAAAATGCCAGAAAAAAATGCCACGCAGCAAAACCGACGTTTTGTCAATGCAGTCGCTATTTAAGAGTACATAAACAAAAGATACTCTCTCCTCTCTCTCTCTTGCAAAACAACACTGACAAACAAACACACAAACTCATATAAATACTCTTTTATTTGTTCATGACACAAGAGTACACACGTACACACTCGAAAATTTGACAATTTGACATTAGAAATGGCAAAACAAAACAACAGGGTTGCAAAAAAATGGTAGTATAAAGTAATAACAAGTAAACATAACCGTTAAATAAACAACAAATCAAATATTTTTAAAAAAATACTTATTTTTTAATAAAAAACAACAAATATAAAACAAACCAATTAAGAAAACAAATAAAATCTATAGAAATTTTTAAACAAAAATCTGTAAAATTTTCATTTATAATCAAACTACTTACATTACGATTACGTTTCCTCACCGATGTAACTATTGTCCTTTTGTTGCGTGCCACTAAACAGACAGTGATTATGAGTATAACACCAATTAAAGCGAAACCCAAGAGAGCGGGTAATAAAACACTATCCTCTGTTTTGTAACCCTAAATTAAAGAAATTTGCAAAATGTCATAATCTGGACTATATAATAAACTATAGTCAAGAATATAATTGAAATAGACTGGACTATAGGATAGTCTATAGAATAGTTTATAGTCTATTGTCTAGACTAAAGAATAGTCCATTGCCTGGACTATAGAATAGTCTATAGTCTGGACTATAGAATAGTCTGTAGTCTGGACTATAGAATAGTCTGTAGTCTGGACTATAGAATAGTCTGTAGTCTGGACTATAGAATAGTCTATAGTCTAGACTATAGAATAGTCTATAGTCCGGACTATAGAATAGTCTATAGTCTGGACTATAGAATAGTCTATAGTCTGGACTATAGAATAGTCTATAGTCTGGATTATAGAATAGTCTATAGTCTGGACTATAGAATAGTCTATAGTCTAGACTATAGAATAGTCTATAGTCTAGACTATAGAATAGTCTATAGTCTGGACTATAGAATAGTCTATAGTCTGGACTATAGAATAGTCTATAGTCTGGACTATAGAATAGTCTATAGTCTGGACTATAGAATAGTCTATAGTCTGGACTATAGAATAGTCTATAGTCTGGACTATAGAATAGTCTATAGTCTGGACTATAGAATAGTCTATAGTCTGGACTATAGAATAGTCTATAGTCTGGACTATAGAATAGTCTATAGTCTGGACTATAGAATAGTCTATAGTCTGGACTATAGAATAGTCTATAGTCTGGACTATAGAATAGTCTATAGTCTGGACTATAAAATAGTCTATAGTCTGGACTATAGAATAATCTATAGTCTGGACTATAGAAATAGTCTATAGAAAATAGACTATAGAAAATAGAATAGTCTATAGTCTAGACTAAAGAATAGTCTATAGTCTGGACTATAGAATAGTGTATAGTCTGGACTATAGAATAGTGTATAGTCTGGACTATAGAATAGTCTATAGTCTGGACTATAGAATAGTCTATAGTCTGGACTATAGAATAGTCTATAGTCTGGACTATAGAATAGTCTATAGTCTGGACTATAGAATAGTCTATAGTCTGGACTATAGAATAGTCTATAGTCTGGACTATAGAAAAGTCTATAGTCTGGACTATAGAATAATCTATAGTCTGGACTATAGAATAGTCTATAGTCTGGACTATAGAATAGTCTATAGTCTGGACTATAGAATAGTCTATAGTCTGGACTATAGAATAGTCTATAGTCTGGACTATAGAATAGTCTTTAGTCTGGACTATAGAATAATCTATAGTCTGGACTATAGAATAGTCTATAGTCTGGACTATAGAATAGTCTATAGTCTGGACTATAGAATAGTCTATAGTCTGGACTATAGAATAGTCTATAGTCTGGACTATAGAATAGTCTATAGTCTGGACTATAGAATAGTCTATAGTCTGGACTATAGAATAGTCTATAGTCTGGATTATAGAATAGTCTATAGTCTTGACTATAGAATAGTCTATAGTCTGGACGATAGAATAGTCTATAGTCTTGACTATAGAATAGTCTATAGTCTGGACGATAGAATAGTCTGGACTATAGAATAATCTTTATTCTGGACTATAGAATAGTCTATAGTCTGGACTATAGAATAGTCTATAGTCTGGACTATAGAATAGTCTATAGTCTGGACTATAGAATAGTCTATAGTCTGGACTATAGAATAGTCTATAGTCTGGACTATATAATAGGATATAGTCTGGACTATAGAATAGTCTATAGTCTAGACTATAGAATAGTCTATAGTCTGGACTATAGAATTGTCTATAGTCTGGACTATAGAATTGTCTATAGTCTGGACTATAGAATTGTCTATAGTCTGAACTATAGAATAGTCCGAAGTCTACACTTTATTCTGACCTCTAGTTTAGTCCATATTCTGTCCTATAATCGTTTTTTTTTAGTTTGATATCAAATATTTCGTACTTACATTCCATTGAAAATATGTCGACGGATCTATATACGGCCAATGAGAATGTATCCAATCTGAATTTTTTTCATCCTTGCCATGTCCATTAACACTTTCCAACGTTTTAACGGGTAAAATATCATTTAAATTACTATTATCAGGTGTAGGTTGTATAGGTGAGAGATTTTTAACTAAAACTGGTGGTATAGCAGGTTTCTTAGCGGTCGATTTTAAAAGAGGCACCTGCATTATACGTGTCGTAATAGTGGGTTGTGTTGAAGAACTATTGATATTTTGATTTAAAGCTGACTGTAAAGAGGCTCTCGGTACGCTGGGTACAGCAGAGGCCGATGACAAAGGACGATTGAGGAATGTTGAGAGAGTAGTGGGAAGGGGGGTAGTGGTGGCAGCAGCAGCAACGGTAGTAGTGGCTGCTTGACTTAAAGTAGTTTGAGTTATTGGGGTTTTAAGAAGATTAGCATCAGCTGTTTTCGATTCTGTGGCAGAGGGTTGTGTTGAGCTGGTGTCTGCATTTAGGTTTAAATGTGTTATGGAAATTTTGTCAGTTGTAGAGCTTTGTAGATCTTTATTAGAGTTGTTTACATTAGCAGTTAGCTGGTTAGGAGCTTCTGTGCTAAGTGACTTATTAACTTTCAAAATAAACTTTTCAACACCATCTTTATTGATAATTTTCACCGGTTTACCAACATTTAAAGCCAAATTGCCTTTATTTATAAGGATATTATTTTGTGTGGATAAATGAGTGGGCACATGATCCTTAAGTTCCAAAGGTTTAGGGCTAAAAGCATTTTTAGTTTTTAGAAACCATTCCGTAGGATTAGGTAGACATTCGGCGGACACTAGAAAAGGCACCAAAACGGCCCCTATAATAACGGTGCACACAAACAGCAGACCCAAATAGGCAAAAAAGGATCTTCTTTTGGGTTTTTTAGTTTTCGATTTCTTTATACCCCCACCACCCCCACCTGAGGCCGCCTTTATTTTGTCCTCCAATCGAAAATCATCATTTTGCGGTAAAATCGTATATTGCAAACTATTCTCACCGTGCCTTATGGTTTTATACATAATGGCCTTAATAATGTTGGATTTCCTAAAACAATTCTATTCGAAAATTTTCAAAAAAAATATTGCAAACATATGGCAATAATTAAGGATTCTAATGTTTTGCTTAGCAACGTGTAAAGTTAACAGTTTTTTCTAGCAAATTAAAATTTAAAGTTGTTTATTGATTTAATATTTAAATTTTTTTAAAAACACACTTAAGGATTTAATTAAATCCTGTTATTTTAGTATCCTTTTAAAGTCTAATGCTAAGAAATTGTAATTCCAATGTGCGTGTGTAAAAATGACGTTGATATTTTGTCGTTTTTTCTTTCTTTTTTTCTGATTTGTTCTAATAAAAACCCATGGAAAAAGTGGGGTAGGTTACAAATATCCTTGAAAATAATGAAAAAATATTAAGAAAACTTTTTCACGAAATCGTAAAAATCTTTGCACACACACTTTAAATTTCACTTTAAATTCACTTTTAAAAAAACTTTTACAAAATTCTTTTAATTTTTTTATAAATATTCTTTAAATCTTTTAAAACTTTCAAAAACTTTTCAAAATAATCTCTATTTCTTTAATTAAAAGTTCTTGCAAAACTATTCTTTTCTTTTCCCCACAAATTCTTTAAAATTCTCTTTATTTTCTTTTAATTTTTCTTTTATTAAACATAAACACTTTAATTTTATTTATTATAATTTATTTTTTTATTAAAATAAAATCAAAACTTTACTTATTTTTATTACAATTTTGTGTCTATTCTTTAGAATTTTTTTTGTATGTTTTTATTACAGTTGTCTGTTTTCTTTTTTTAACTCCCCATTTTTACTTTCCTTTATAACTTAAAGTGACAGTTGTTAAACTGTCATTCTTCGTAAATATTTTTGTTAAAAATCAATAAAAAGTACCTGTAGTACATCCTTTTATTTGCTCTGCAATATAAAATTCTCTTAAATTTTGCTCTTTTTTTTGCACAAAAATCTTTAATTTGTAACATATGTTTCGTTCTTGCGGTCCTATTTCATGTAATTAAGGGTGTTAATTTGACAACCGGCAACAAAAACAGATGTTAGTTTTTATCACTGGCAACACTGCTTAAAATAATGTTAAGTTAGTAATTAACGATGGCAATGCTGTGCAGTAAGAGTAATAGATGGGTTGCCATATAAAAGAAGGAAACATAAAATAGACTATAGTCTAGTCTAAACTTTAGTCTAGTCTTTAGTCTAGTTTATAGTCTAGTTTATAGTCTAGTCTATAATCTAGTCTATAGTCTAGTCTATAATCTAGTCTATAGTCTAGTCTATAGTCTAGTCTATAATCTAGTCTATAGTCTATAGTATAGTCTATAGTCTAGTCTACAGTCTAGTCTATAGTCTAGTCTATAGTCTAGTCTATAGTCTAGTCTATAGTCTAGTCTATAGTCAAGTCTATAGTCTAGTCTATAGTCTAGTCTATAGTCTAGTCTATAGTCTAGTCTATAGTCTAGTCTATAGTCTAGTCTAGTCTATAGTCTAGTCTATAGTCTAGACTATAGTCTAGTATATAGTCTAGTATATAGTCTAGTCTATAGTCTAGTCTATAGTCTAGTCTATAGTCTAGTCTATAGTCTAGTCTATAGTCTAGTCTATAGTCTAGTCTATAGTCTAGTCTATAGTCTAGTCTATAGTCTAGTCTATAGTCTAGTCTATAGTCTAGTCTATAGTCTAGTCTATAGTCTAGTCTATAGTCTAGTCTATAGTCTAGTCTATAGTCTAGTCTATAGTCTAGTCTATAGTCTAGTCTATAGTCTAGTCTATAGTCTAGTCTATAGTCTAGTCTATAGTCTAGTCTATAGTCTAGTCTATAGTCTAGTCTATAGTCTAGTCTATAGTCTAGTCTATAGTCTAGTCTATAGTCTAGTCTATAGTCTAGTCTATAGTCTAGTCTATAGTCTAGTCTATAGTCTAGTCTATAGTCTAGTCTATAGTCTATAGTCTAGTCTATAGTCTAGTCTATAGTCTAGTCTATAGTCTAGTCTATAGTCTAGTCTATAGTCTAGTCTATAGTCTAGTCTATAGTCTAGTCTATAGTCTAGTCTATAGTCTAGTCTATAGTCTAGTCTATAGTCTAGTCTATAGTCTAGTCTATAGTCTAGTCTATAGTCTAGTCTATAGTCTAGTCTATAGTCTAGTCTATAGTCTAGTCTAAAGTCTAGTCTATAGTCTAGTCTATAGTCTAGTCTATAGTCTAGTCTATAGTCTAGTCTATAGTCTAGTCTATAGTCTAGTCTATAGTCTAGTCTATAGTCTAGTCTATAGTCTAGTCTATAGTCTAGTCTATAGTCTAGTCTATAGTCTAGTCTATAGTCTAGTCTATAGTCTAGTCTATAGTCTAGTCTATAGTCTAGTCTATAGTCTAGTCTATAGTCTAGTCTATAGTCTAGTCTATAGTCTAGTCTATAGTCTAGTCTATAGTCTAGTCTATAGTCTAGTCTATAGTCTAGTCTATAGTCTAGTCTATAGTCTAGTCTATAGTCTAGTCTATAGTCTAGTCTATAGTCTAGTCTATAGTCTAGTCTATAGTCTAGTCTATAGTCTAGTCTATAGTCTAGTCTATAGTCTAGTCTATAGTCTAGTCTATAGTCTAGTCTATAGTCTAGTCTATAGTCTAGTCTATAGTCTAGTCTATAGTCTAGTCTATAGTCTAGTCTATAGTCTAGTCTATAGTCCAGTCTATAGTCTAGTCTATAGTCTAATCTATAGTCTAGTCTATAGTCTAGTCTATAGTCTAGTCTATAGTCTAGTCTATAGTCTAGTCTATACTCTAGTCTATAGTCTAGTCTATACTCTAGTCTATATTCTAGTCTAGTCTATAGTCTAGTCTATAGTCTAGTCTATAGTCTAGTCTATAGTCTAGTCTATAGTCTGGTCTACAGTCTAGTCTATAGTCTAGTCTATAGTCTAGTCTACAGTCCAGTCTATAGTCTAGTGTATAGTCTGTAGTCTAGTCTATAGTCTAGTCTATTGTTTAGGCTATAGTCTAGTCTATGGTCTACACAATAACAATCATCATAATAAAAAGGAATAAATTACAACAACAAACAGTTTGCTAAAACAAACAAGTGCTAATGCACTAATTATTACAAACAGACAAAAACTCGCACAAATACCACTAAACATAAACTAACAACAACAGTAGCAAAAAGCTTCATCTAATAACTCCCCACCAACCCTATACAATTATAGCAACAAACATTAAGTAAATGAAAAAATGAGTAAAGAGAGTTGTAGAGTTTATCAATGAAAACAACAACAGTATTTAATGCAAAACAATGACAATGACAAAGCAAAAAAATTAAGACAATTGCACACAAAATTCTTATAAATAAAAGGAAAATGCTTAATACTTAATAAAGTTTTAATAAATCTTTGTAATAAATTACACTAACCTTTAACTAACAGCAACAAAAACAAGAATATTTGTTTTATTAATTAAATTTAAAAAAGCACATACACACGCACACACGCACAAGCGAAAACGAATTACATACGAATTTATGCAAAAATTTGTTGATAAATTACCATTTAAATAATAAACTTTTGAATTTTCATAATTTTTTTCTTATTTATTTATTTTAAAAACACTTGTTTTACAAAGATAATTCTATTGTTTTTTAATTAAATTCTAAAATTTTTTTAATTTTTACCAAAGTTCCTTTAGTTACACTTAAAACCCGTCACGCACTGTTAACACTTCAATAAGGACTGAAAAGAGAAATAGAAAATAAAGATTTTATTAGTTTCATTACTTTCATTTACTGTTGTTTTTATTTACATAATTTGCTTTTTATGTTATTTTGATATTAACATACTGTTAACACAATTCCCCTTTGCCATTTATGTTATTGTCCCTTTAACACTCTGTTAACTGCTAAATTCTATTATTACTGCTTTGTTCGGTTTATTTTCTATTTCTCTTGTCAGTCCTTATTGCAGTGTTAACAGTGCGCGACGGTTTTAAGTGTAACTAAAAATTTTGTTAAAAGTGTTCAAAATTTTGTAAATTAATATAAACAATATAGTTTTCCAAGTAAAACAAGTGTTTTAAATTAAATGAATTAGTTTACTTTATTAAAATTTAAAAGTTTATTCTTTTTAAAGTTTATTTGTTAACAAATCTTTGCGTATTTTCGTTGGTAAATCGTATACGAGAGTGTGTGTATGTTTTTTTTTTTAATTTAGTTAATAAAAGAAATATTTTTATTGTTGCTGTTTGTTAAAGGTTAGTGTTCAGTTTTTAAGTTTTGAAACTAATTTGTTAATAACATTTATTAATATTTGTTAAAAATTAACTTTTTTACTTCAATTTATTAGAATTTTCTGTTTGTGTAAATGTCTTATTTTTTTTTTGCATTGTCATGTTCATAAACTCTACAACTCTCTTTACTATTTTTTCTTTTACTTTATGTTTGTTGTTATAATAGTGTTGGGTTGAGTGGGGTGTAATGTTTTGTTGTTGTTATTTTATTTCTTTATTTCGCATTGGTGCAGACTTTTGTCTCTTCGTGGTTTTGAGTGCATTTGCACTTGTTTGTTTTAACAAAGTACCAATCTGTTGTTGTTGTTCTTAAACATGTTGGGTCTTGTATTAAATACTGTTGTTGCTTTCATTCATAAACTCTACAACTCTCTTTACGTTTTTGCTCTTACTTTATGTTTGTTGTTATAAATATGTTAGGTTGGTGGGGTGTTATGTTTGTTGTTGTTATTTTATGTCTTTACTTCACATTCGTGCAGATTTTCGTCTGTTCGTAGTATTTAGTGCATTTGCACTTGTTTATTTTAACAAAATACCAATCTATAGTTGTTGTTGTTCTATTTTCTTATTGTGTGTGTTTTTTTGTGCAACTTTTTTAATATTTTGTTCTTTGACATGTTTTCATTCATAAACTCTATAACTCTCTTTAGTATTTTTTTTCTTTTACATTATGTTTGTTGTTATAATAGTGTTGGGTTGGTTAGGAGAGTTAAATTTTATGATTTGTTGATGTTGTTGTTATTTTTTTCTTGGTGAGGTTTGTTGTTGTTTTGCGTAACAATTTTTAGTTTATGTTTTCATGTTGTTTCATTTAGCGAAGTGTTTTTGTTGTATTTTATTATTGTCATTATGATGTTTGACATTGTTTTGTTGTTATTGGCCAGAGGGTGATGGAGTTTAGAGTTTTTAGAATATTTATGTAATTGGTTTATGTTGTGGATTTCTGCTGTTGTTATTGTTTTTAGTTTTTGTTGGCATCTTAGTTGCCTTAGAACATTTGAACTAGTGTTAGTTTTTGTACTCGAAATCAAAGTATTGTTTTAAGTAATGGCAATAGACTAGAATATAGTCTAGTCTATAGTCTAGTCTATAATCTAGTCTATAATCTAGTCTATAGTCTAGTCTATAGTTTAGTCTATAGTCTAGTCTATAGTCTAGTCCATAGTCTAGTCTATAGTCTAGTCTTTAGTCTAGTCTATAGACTAGACTATAGACTAGTCTATAGTCTAGTCTATAGTCTAGTCTATAGTTTAGTCTATAGTCTAGTCTATAGTCTAGTCTCTAGTCTAGTCTATAGTCTAGTCTATAGTCTAGTCTATAGTCTATTCTATAGTCCAGTCTATAGTCTAGTCTATAGTCTAGTTTATAGTCTAGTCTATAGTCTAGTCTAAAGTCTATTCTATAGTCTAGTCTTTAGTCTAGTCTATAGTCTAGTCTATAGTCTAGTCTATAGTCTAGTCTATAGTCTAGTCTATAGTCTAGTCTATAGTCTAGTCTATAGTCTAGTCTATAGTCTAGTCTATAGTCTAGTCTATAGTCCAGTCTATAGTCTAGTCTATAGTCTAGTCTATAGTCTAGTCTATAGTCTAGTCTATAGTCTAGTCTATAGTCTAGTCTATAGTCTAGTCTATAGTCTAGTCTATAGTCTAGTCTATAGTCTAGTCTATAGCCTAGACTATAGACTAGACTATAGATTAGACTATAGATTAGACTATAGACTAGACTATAAACTAGACTAAAGATTAGACTATAGTCTAGTCTATAGTCTAGTCTATAGTCTAGTCCATAGTCTAGTCTATAGTCTAATCTATAGTCTAATCTATAGTCTAGTCTATAGTCTAGTCTATAGACTAGACTATAGTCTAGTCATTAGTCTATGATCTAGTTTATAGTCTTGACTATATTCTAATCTATAGTCTTGTGTATTGTCTAATCAATAATATTTTATTACTTACGTCAACTCTTAATTTTACTTTCATATCATTCATTTACTGTTGTTTTTATTTACATAATTTGCTTTTTATGTTATTCTGATATTAACATACTGTTAACTCATTTCCCCTCTGCCATTTATGTTATTGTCCCTTTAACACTCTGTTAACTGCTAAATTCCATTATTCCTGCTTTGTTCGGTTTATTTTCTCTTTCTCTTGTCAGTCCTTATTGAAGTGTTTATGGTGCGTGACGGTTTTAAGTGTAACTTAATAAAAGATTTGTTAAAAGTGTTAAACATTTTGTAAATTAATATAAACAATAAAGTTTTCCAATGTTAAACAAGTGTTTCAAATTAAATGAATTAGTTTACTTTATTAAAATTTAAAAGTTTATTCTTTTTAAAGTTAATTTGTTAACAAATCTTTGCGTATTTTCGTTTGTGAATCGTATACGGGAGTGTGTGTGTGTTTTTTTTTTTAATTTAGTTAATAAAAGAAATATTCTTATTGTTGTTGCTGTAAGTTAAAGGTTAGTGTTCAGTTTTTACATTTTGAAACTAATTTGTTAATAATATTCATTAATATTTGTTAAAAATTAACTATTTCACTTCAATTTATTAGAATTTTTTGTTTGTTTGTGTAAATGTCTTCATTTTTTTTGCATTGTCATGTTCATAAACTCTACAACTCTCTTTACTATTTTTTCTTTTACTTTATATTTGTTGTTATAATAGTTTTGGTTGAGTGGGGTGTAATATTTTCTTGTTGTTATATTATTGCTTTATTTAGCATTCGTGCAGATTTTCGCCTGTTCGTGATATTGAGTGCATTTGCACTTGTTTGTTTTAACAAAGTACCAATCTTTTGCTGTTGTTGTTCTTAATATTTTGTTCTTAAACATGTTGCGTCTTGTATTAAATACTTGTTGTTGTTGGTTTCATTCATAAACTCTACAACTCTCTTTACGTTTTTTTTCTTTTACTTTATGTTTGTTGTTATAATAGTGTTGGGTTGAGTGGGGTGTAATGTTTTGTTGTTGTTATATTATTTCTTTACTTCGCATTCGTGCAGATTTTCGTCTGTTGGTGGTATTGAGTGCATTTGCACTTGTTTGTTTTAACAATGTACCAATATGTTGTTGTTGTTCTATATTCTTATTGTGTGTGTTTTTTGTGCAACTTTCTTAATATATTGTTCTTTGACATGTTGGGTCTTGCATTCAATACTGTTGTTGCTTTCATTCATAAACTCTATAACTCTCTTTAGTATTTTTTTCTTTTACATTATGTTTGTTGTTATAATTGTGTTGAGTTGGTGGGGAGAGAGTTTAGTTTAATGATTTGTTGATGTTGTTGTAATCTTTGTTTTTTTTCTTTGGTAAGGTTTGTTATTGTTGTTTTGCATAAGCTTATGTTTGTAGGCATTCGTGTAGGTTTTTGTTTGTTCGTTTTAAGTGCATTTGCATTTGTTAGTTTTAGCAAAGAGTTTGTTGTTGTTCTATATTCTATTTTGTTTGTGTTATTTTGTGCAATTTTCTTAAAACTTTGGACTTTGACATGTTGGTTCTTGCATTATATACATTTGTTATTGTTTTCATTTAAAAACAAAATCTCTTTGGTCTTTTTACTTTAACTTAATCATCAAGTCTTAATGATTAAGTTAATTGTTGGTGGGGTTAGTGGTTGGGTTGATGGTGAGTGATTAGTTTAAGGCTTTTGTTTATGTTGTTATTATTTTGTTATTCTCTAGTCAAGTTTGTGGTTGTTTTGCTGCTCATTTATGTTTGGTGCTCACATTCGTGCAGGATTTCGCTTGTTCGTGTTGTTGAATGCTTTTGCACTTGTTTCTTTTAGCAAAGTGTTTGTTGTTGTACTTTATTATTGTCATTATGATGTTGGTCATTATTTTGTTGTCATTAGTAAGGGGCGGGAATGATGTTTAGCGTTTTTTTGCGAGTGTTTGCATAAAACTGTGTCTGGTTAATCCATCTATTCATATATAGGTACATATGTATGTATTTATGTAATTGGTTTATGTTGTGGATTTCTGCTGTTGTTATTGTTTTTTAGTTTTCATTGGCATCTTTGCTGCCTTAGGACATTTGGACTAGTGTTAGTTTTTGTACTCGAAATCAAAGTATTGTTTTAAGAAATGACAATAGACTAGACTATAGTCTAGTCTATACTATAGTTTATAGTGTAGTCTATAGTCTAGTCTATAGTCTAGTCTACAGCCTAGTCTATAGTCTAGTCTATAGTCTAGTCTATAGTCTAGTATATAGTGTAGTCTATAGTCTTGTCTACAGTCTAGTCTATAGTCTAGTCTATAGTCTAGTCTATAGTCTAGTCTATAGTCTAGTCTATAGTCTAGTCTATAGTCTAGTCTACAGTCTAGTCTACAGTCTA
>NC_060951.1:4285192-4291077 GCF_022045245.1 Lucilia cuprina
GTTCTGTTCTAGTTCTGTTCTAGTTCTGTTCTAGTTCTGTTCTAGTTCTGTTCTAGTTCTGTTCTAGTTCTGTTCTAGTTCTGTTCTATTTTTGTTCTAGTTCTGTTCATAGTGTCTCAGATCTGTTCTAGTTCAGTTTTAGTTCTGTTCTTGTTCTATTCTAGTTCTGTTTTAGCATAGCTCTAGTTCCCATTTTAACTAAATCTTCTTTTACAGTACACCTGGACCCGTGAAGACGGCAGCCGTTTGCCCCCCAATGCTCAAATCCACAACAATGAATTGTACATCTATAATGTGCACAAACAAGATGAGGGTCGTTATGTCTGTGAACTCATAGCCAATGGTGTCAGATCTAAACCCTCTTATGCTGAACTCTATGTCAAGCGTGAGTATCAAGCTAAAATGGCCAGAATTTCAAGAAATAGATATAATAGACGTTACAAAAAGTAAACCAAAAACGAAAGAAAGCAAAGCATAATTCGAAAAAAAATCTATTCGAATTTTGTTTTTATTTTTTAACCATAATACAACAAGAACAAATCTTTAAGGAAATTTTAGCAATAATAAGAATAATTGGCATGTTTTTTTAATAACAACAGAAAAAAAATTTCAAAAATATTTTTTTTCTTTTATAAAAGTATAAAACCACCACTGATTTTACTTATTTAATTTTTTTTTTAATTTTGTAAAAGAATTATATGTAAAACTATTTAAATATAAACATTTATACATAAAACTATAAACAAAAACATCCGTTATTAAAACTTGTAAATAGTTTAACACCATCTTACAAAAAAAAAACTCTTTAATGTAAATTAACACATTTTTTTGTATAGTGTTTTTTAATTTTTGTATAAAAATTTCAATATATATAATTTAAAGAAAAAAACGGTGGCGGGTATAAAATTTTTTCTTTTATTAATTTCAAAATAATTTTTAAAAACATACATAATGCATGCCCAATAATTTTACATTTTTTTCTATAATTTTAAGTAAAACTTTTAACTTTTAACAGTCCTTAAATAATATATATATAATTTTTTTGTTTTTAAATGTATAAAAATGTATAAATTTCTTTGTTATAACCTTAAACACCAAACATAAAAATGGCTGCCATTGAATTTTTTTTCTTAACATTTAAGTGTAAATTTAAAATTTTAATAATTACCTAAATCCATTAAAATTTTAATATTAATAAATACATTTGATTTATTAACAATTTTTATATAAACCAAACAAAAATAACCACGTTTTTATTTTTTTATTTGTAAAAAAAAACAAAGTCAATTCCAAAATGGTGATGGTTGTCAGTTAGCCTTTTTTGAAAATAATGTTATTTCAAAATCTTGGTTGTGGAGTTTTTTTTTTTCTTAAAATTATATTCGTTTGTCCTTTAATATAAATAATTTAATTGTTTTTTGTTTTCATTTTATATTTTTTTTTTTTGTTTTTTGTCCTTTTTTTCATTTTGTTTCTTTTTTTTTTTGTTCCAAGTTATAACTTGAAGCCCCAGCGTTGTTTCATTTTACTTCTCTGCCTTTCTTTTCTTTCACCATCAAGTTTTCTTTTCTTTAAAAGCTTTCTTCTTCTCCTTTTGCTTTTTTAACTTAAACTCTTTCTATTCATTTTCTTTCTTTCGGTAAGTTTTCATGCTTTATTTTCTTTTGCTTTATCATAAATATTTCATTAAAACAGAATTTAATATAATTAAATTCTTTAAATCATAGACAAAAGTTCTCATCCCCTCCAGCTTATTCATTGAGTTTACCTTTTGCATAAAGCTACGCTTTTTATGTGATACATCAGTTTCGAAAATTTCTTTAACAATATTTCAGATTTCAGGAAATCCTCCAAATACATACGATAATCAATTACTTTAAGATTATATTAAGCCATGGACCATAAAAACTTGTCTTTAAGAAATTAATTAGATCCATTCGATGAAACAGTTTTGAGCCTCAGAAACTGGCTCAGTTCTTAATCAGTTTAAGTTCTGTTCTAGTTCTTTTCTTGATTTGTTTAAGTTTTCTTCTGTTCTAGTTCTGTTCTAGTTCTGTTCTAGTTCTGTTCTAGTTCTGTTCTAGTTCTGTTCTAGTTCTGTTCTAGTTCTGTTCTAGTTCTGTTCTAGTTCTGTTCTAGTTCTGTTCTAGTTCTGTTCTAGTTCTGTTCTAGTACTGTTCTAATTCTGTTTTAGTTCTGATCTAGTTCCGTTCTAGTTCTGTTCTAGTTCTGTTCTAATACCATTCTAGTTCTGCTCTAGTGAACTCTCAGTTCAGTTAAGTTTTAGTTCTCTAAGTCATACTCGTCTTTTCTTCTGCCTCTAGGACAAACTTCATCTTGCCGATGTTCAGGCTAGTGATGCCGGCACCTACATCTGTACTGCCACTGCCGCCGATGGTCAATCGGTTGACTACCCCACCATCTTAGTGGTGACCGGAGCCATTCCTCAATTCCATCAAGATCCCATCAGTTACATGTCTTTCCCTACTTTGCGTGATTCCTACATTAAATTTAACTTTGACATAACCTTCCGCCCTGAAAAACCCAATGGTTTGATCTTGTTCAATGGTCAAAAGAAGGGTAATGGTGATTATATTTCTTTGAGCTTAAATGAACGTTATCCCGAATTCCGTTTCGATTTTGATGGCAAATCGATGGTGATTATTGCCGAACAACCGGTGGAACTTAATGAATGGCATACCGTTAGAGTGAATCGTTTCCGTCGTGATGGTTATATGCAAGTCGATGATCAACATCCCGTAGCCTTCCCCACCTTATCGCCTTCGAGTTCTTTAGATTTGGTAGATGATTTGTATTTGGGCGGTGTACCCAGTTGGGATATATTGCCACGAGATGCTGTAGATCAACCTGTAGGCTTTATCGGTTGCATTAGCCGTTTAACTTTGCAGGGTTCGATTATTGAATTGATGAAGGAGGCTAAGGTTAAGGATGGCATTACTGCCTGTCAACCATGCCGTGATAGTCCTTGCAATAATGGCGGTATTTGTTTGGAAAGTCAAACTGAAATGGCTTATACCTGTATCTGCCAACAAGGTTGGACCGGACGTAATTGTGCGATAAAGGGTACACAGTGTACTCCCGGAATTTGCGGTACCGGACGTTGTGAAAACACCGACATGGGTATGGAGTGTTTGTGTCCTTTGAATAAGACCGGTGATAGATGTCAATATATCGAACATTTAAATGAGAATAGTTTGGCTTTTAAGAAGAACAGTTTTGCGGCTTATGGGTAAGTTGTCGGGTAGCGCAAATAGAGTTAAAAGTTAATATTTTTTTGGTTTTTTTTCAAGAACTCCAAGAGCCTCCAAATTGAACATTAAGTTCCAGGTAAGACCTAATACCTTGGAAGATGCGGTGTTATTGTATGCAGCCGAAAGTAAGTTACCTAGCGGAGATTTTGTGGCGGTAGTTTTGCGCAATAAACATGTGGAATTGATCATCAATACCGGTGCCCGTTTGAAGCCGGTGGTAGTAAGATCTTTGAATCCATTACCAGTGAATAAATGGACTGAAATAGAAATTGCCAGACGTTTTGGTGAGGGCATTTTGAGAGTAGGCGGAGAAGCTGAACAAAAAGCCAAGGCTGCCGGAGCAGCACGTACTTTATATATTAAGACTCCCATGTATATAGGAGGTTACGATCACGAAAAGATCACTTTGAATAGAGATGTTAATGTGACGCACGGTTTTGATGGTTGTGTATCAAATGTAAGTTTTTTATTTTTTTTGGAAAGAGAGAATTTGTGGTTAGGAAGAAGATATATTTGTTCTCTTTTATCTAGCTTTATGAGGGCTTGAGAGAGATTAACTTAATAGCCGATATAAGCGATGCAGCCAATATACAAAATTGTGGCGAAATAAATGAAATCGATCAAAACGAAACCTTTGCCCACGAAGATCAATTAACTAACGAAAATGACTTGGGTGTATTGGATGCCTGTGCCAGTGATCCCTGTGAGAATGGAGGTCATTGTATGGTCATATATGATATGGCGGTTTGCAGCTGTATGGTAGGCTTCGCCGGCAAACACTGTGAAGAACGTAAGTTGAAAGATTTTTTTTTCTGTGTAAAGAGATTTTTTTTACTAAATTTTACAACTTTTTAGACATAACCCTACAATTTGATGCCAATTTCCATGGTAATGGTTATTTGGAATTGAATAGATCACAATTTGATGAGAATGTCGAACAGAAATACTCCTTTGCTGCCATGGTCTTTTCGACCAGTGAACCTAATGGTTTGTTATTATGGTGGGGCCAACCAAAGGGTGAGGCCTTAAATAAACAAGATTATATGGCTTTAGCTATAACCGATGGTTATGTTGAGTTCAAATTCCGTTTGAATGGTGAAGAAGGTGTTGTACGCAATCCCGATAAACGTGTCGATGATGGTCAACGTCATATTGTTTTGATTAAACGTACCGATAATACTGCCATTTTGGAATTGGATCATTTATTGTATACTGCTGAGGCTGCACCCACCGGCAAGAATACCATGTCTCTGCCAGGTCATGTCTTTATTGGTGAGTTTTATTTAAGATCTTTAGTTTTCGGAATGTTAATAAATTTCTGGTTTCTATTTTTAAGGTGGCGCTCCCGATTTGGTTTCCTTTACCGGCGGCCGTTATACACAATACTTTAACGGTTGCGTTAGGGTAGTGGAAGGTGAAAGTAGTGGTATCATAGATCTAGGCAAAGTAGCTGTAAGCGGTATCAATGTTGACTCTTGTCCAGAGTAAGTATTCTTTGGGAGTTTTTCCCTTAAAACCTTTAAATCTTTCTTCTCTAAACTTTTGATACTAATAAAATGTCTTTTACAACATGCTGCTTTCTGTTCTTATACAGAACTTGGAATCCTTCTAGTTTAGTTTATCATGAATTAGATTATAATGATTTTCGTTTTGATCCCAGCATGTTTGATGCTTTAGATCAACCTCCACCCGTACATATACTATATCCTAGACCAACACTCTCCATAATAAATTCCTATAGCACTAATCGTGCTAATTTACTAAGTTCCTTAAATCTCCCTCTAACTTCTTTAATTATCATAAGCTCAACATTCACCTACTTACTAGAATCGTTTCACTTAACTAGCAAATATTTTAAAATTTATTTTAAAATCAAATTGAAAACATAAAATTTTATTTGAAAATGAAAATGCGTTCATTCTTAGAAGAAAGATTAGTACACATTCTAAATTTAGTCAATTTAGTAGCTCAATTTATTTTAACCGACTAAATAGTCATTTATATTTCGAAAATTTGTAAAAATGTTTGGTTTTTGTACAACATCATATAATCTACAAAAACAAATAGCAACAACAAATTGTAAATAATTAAATAAAAGTTATTGTATAACCTCATATCATTCGGAATCATATATTCCATAAGAAAAAAAGCTTAAAACCACTATCAACATATCAAAATCGCGTTAATAGCTCGAAACTGTTATTAAACCACTAATAATGCAATAATAAGTCGGCCTCAATATCTTAAGTTAGAAGTGAGCTTTACAGTTAAGCTGCTATATGATCTATATTGTGGACTTGAAAGGGACTTTAAACTATAGTTATCTCTGCTGTCTAAAGCAAACGTGAATCTAGTATTTAGTCTGGACGAATCTGAACCAAAGATTAGTCTAAAATCTAGTCTATAGTGTACTTAAGTTGACTAGTCTAGATGTGCTCTTCAATATTGTCTGCATTAGAATAGTCATTATCTGGACTAAAGTCTAAACAATAGTCTGAACTATAGTATAGTCTACACCTTTTTCAATTGTAAATGAGAACTTTTCATTTCAATTCAGAAAATATCAATTGAAATTGAGATTTTCCATTTGATATTCAGAAAATTCCAATTGAA
>NC_060951.1:4291177-4296938 GCF_022045245.1 Lucilia cuprina
ACAGAACTAGAACAGAACTAGAACAGAACTAGAACAGAACTAGAACAGAACTAGAACAGAACTAGAACAGAACTAGAACAGAACTGGAACAGAACTAGAACAGAACTTGGATAGAACATATATGGATCCAGATGTTTACAAGGATCCTGATTTCAAAGTGTAGTTTTCATACTTACATTCAAGATATCAGTACCCATTTGCATTTGACCATATTGACGCGACCACCTATAGCTGGGACCCTCATAGGCATTCTCAGCATTACACATCAACTGAGCACGAGTACCAACATCGGCATGCACAATCTTTGGATGTTTCCATTCATGAACACTAGCCTCAATATCCAGCTCATAGCTGGTGGTATAAAGATCACCCTCATCTGTCTTACACTTGCAGACATAACGACCAGCATCATGAGGAGTAACATGATTAATAATCAAACGATTGCCAATTTGCTAAAAGAAATAGAGAGCATGGATGTTTAAGGTTTTTGGGGAAAAGTCTTAGAGAGAATACTTACTTGTAGATTAGGAGGTAAAGGCTCACCATCAGCTCTTTCCCATATAACATCGGTATAACTGTTATCCGAGGAATAACATTCCACTTCGGTGGATTCACCTACTCTTAATTTTGATTGTTGTTGATCGACTCTTAACATGGCATCACGTACTCGAGGAGTGGTAGAGACAATTGTAGAAGGATAATAGGGTAATGGTCTAATACCAGCTGTTGTTGTTTTTGTTTTAACCATTTATAAAGGATTTTAAATGGATTTTTTTTGATATTTTTTTTAATATTTTTTTGGAGCACAGTGTATATAGTGTTTTGCATTAAGAGTTGGTGGTTTTTTGATGTTTTGAACGTTGAGAGTTTATGATCGAAATTTGAGATGAACAGCATTACATACACATATATAGACACACATATATAGAGACATATGAGAGCACATTAACGTTCAGGTGATTTTTAATTTTGGAATTTTTTTTTTATTTGTTTTTGGTGCGTTTTTGTAACGAATTTCGAAATTTTGGGCCATGATTGAGATTGTGTTTTTTTTTTGGTTTGAATTGATAAGGTGAAAAAAAATATAAAAATAAACATAAATATGTTAGCATTAATTGTTTAAAAAAATTATTTGTTTTTGCTTTTTGTTTTTTTTTTTGTTGCAGCTAAAGACAAACAAATTTAATTTTGGGTAAAAGTGATTTCTAACACATAAAGTTTTTTTAAACTAATTTTACACAAAATGAATACATTTTTTAACAAAATATTACTTAATAGTTTTTTTGTAATTTAAGGAACTTTTTTTTTTTTGTTTAGAAAATAAACCAAATACCAGTATAAATTTTATTTTAACCAATAACATATAATAAGTTATTAAAGTTTTTTTTTCTAGTTTTTACAAGTTATTTACAAAATTTTGGTTGGAAATTTTGTTTTTTTTTTAATAAATAATTAAAGGTTAAGTTTTTAACAGGGGGTTTAGTTAGTTTTTAAGCTAAAAAAAAACATGCAGTTTTAGTATGTTGTTCTTTTTTTCCACAAGTTTAAGAACACAAAAAGCCAAGGTGAAATAAAATGTTGTTGGGGGGGGGGGGGGGGGGGGGGAGGTGAAATGATAAAAAAATAAAACAATTTTAAAATATATTTTTTTTCAAAATTTTTATCCTAAAATAAACCTAAATGTGTAACTTAATATATAACATACAATTTAACATTCAAGTGTTTTATCTGTAACATTTAAAAGTGTGCTCTTTAACAGCAGTGTTGTTGGTTTTTTACTCAGGCGCTTTAACTAGGCCGCATTTAACTTCTCAGTGTAACTAAAAAGTGTTGCTTAAGCGTTGTTTTCTCAAAGGTGTTTTTGTTTTTTTGGTTGTTTTGCACTTTTGCTCTCTTTGTGGGTGCTTAATTATTATTATTAATAATATATTTTTCAACTAACAGTGTTGTTTATATAATTCTTAAATAATTTATATTTAACTACCATCAACTTATTTAAAATGTCTTGGCCAAACCTACTTTTTGTTTGCAAAACTATATTTTTGTAAAAAATAAAATATTAATTAAACAAATTATTATCATTATTATAATACTCCACATTAAAAAGTGCCAACATTAATTAAATAAAACTTAAAACAAAATATTTATATATATTTCAAAACCAACCGCTTAATTTTCCCGCTAAACTCTGATTATTTCTATTCAATTGTTGATATTTTCTTTTGTGTCTTCGTTTGAAAGCATCTAAAGGCTTTAAAGGTTGATTATAGTGTTTCTTCCATCGTTTGTAATTGACCTGTTGGTCTCTTGTACAATTAAATTCATCTGAATGATCGGTACAATCGTGTATACCGTCACACACCATATGCGGCGCTATACAGGTATGAGGATGGGATACACAATTAAAATCGCCCGGCTGACAGCTATAGGAAGTACGACTGGCGGCTGCTGTGGCTGGTGCTTTAGTTTTTAGCGTTTTTAATGGTTTGTAGTCTTTGGAGTGGGTTTTTGAAGTTTGGGGGGTTTTTTGTATTAAAAGGTCACAGTTTTATATTTTTTGCAATTTATTCATTAACAAAGCAATTAATTTTTGTTTTTGTTTCAATAAATGTTTAAGGGATAAAAAATAATAAAATAAAAAATAATTAATATAAAACATAATTAGTTTTAAGAAACTTAGAAAAAGTGCATTTTTCTTGCTAAATGCCTTAAATACTAGATCAATTGGAAAATGCTTAAAAAAAGGAGACAAAATTAAAATAAAAACGTATTTTTAACTTTAACCAAGGAGATCCAATTAGAACAGTAGTAGAAGAGAACTAGAACAAGACTAGAACAGAACTAGATCTCAACTAGAACAGAACTAGAACTGAACTAGAACTTAACTAGAACAGAACTAGAACACAATTAGAATAGAACTAGAATAGAACTAGAATAGAACTAGAACAGATTTTGAACAGAACTAGAACAGTACATAACAGAACTAAAACAGAACTAGAACAGAACTAGAACAGAACTAGAATAGAACTAGAACAGAACTAGAACTGAACTAGAACTGAACTAGAACTGAACTAGAACTGAACTAGAACTGAACTAGAACTGAACTAGAACTGAACTAGAACTGAACTAGAACTGAACTAAAACTGAACTAAAACTGAACTAAAACTGAACTAGAACTGAACTAGAACTGAACTAGAACTGAATTAAAACTGAACTTGAACTGAACTAGAGTAGAACTAGAATAGAACTTGAACAGAACTAGAACAGAACTGGAACAGAACTAGAACAGAACTAGAACAGAACTAGAACAGAACTAGAACAGAACTAGAACAGAACTAGAACTGAACTAGAACAAAACTAGAATTGAACTAGAACTGAACTAGAACTGAACTAGAACTGAACTAGAACTGAACTAGAACTGAACTAGAACTGAACTAGAACTGAACTGGAACTGAACTAGAACTGAACTAGAACTGAACTAGAACTGAACTAGAACTGAACTAGAACTGAACTAGAACTGAACTAGAACTGAACTAGAACTGAACTTGAGCTGAAGTAGAACTGAACTAGAAATGAACTAGAACTCAACCAGAACTGAACCAGAACTAAATTAGAACTGAACTAGAATTAAGCTAGAACTGCATTGCACAAGAAGTAATCCAAAACTAAAGTAGAAGTGATCCAGTGCTTGGTTAAATTGCTGAAGAACTGATCTAGCCGTGATGTGAAATAGAACTGTTAGTAATACTGATCTATTCTATAATTGTTCTAAAGCTCTTCTATAAGTAATTTTTAAGACGTTTTTATTTCAATTTAAAATTATTTCAACTGACAAGCAACACACTCCCTAAAAAATTTGACATTTTAAAATATAAACGCAAAAACACTTGTTATGAAGTTTACACGATATCTTACTCACTTAGACAAAAGCAAAAGGATAAGAAAGGACAACTATTAAGATTTACATTGCATTAAACGTTATTTATTTTTAAATTAAAATAAAAAACACAAAATGGCTATTAGGGAGAAAAGGCAGCAATGTAAATAAATGCATTCTTTTTTATTTGTTTGTTTATTAATTTGTTTTAATTGGAAAATGCTACTTTTGCTATAAAAAATTTTTACTAATACTGTATATATGGAGGTTTTTAACTAAAATTTTTGTTTTAAATTAGTTGTTGGGGAAATTTTTAAATGATATTTTCTTTATGAAAATGAAACTAATTAAACGACAACAACACACAAAATAATTAAAAGGACAAAAAACAAACATATAAAGTTTAAATGGATTTTTTTTAAAAGGATTTTTTATAATTTTTTTTTTGAAAAACTACTAAAAAAATCCTGGTGCTAGTTAAATAGTTATTAATTAATTATAAAAAAACAACTAATTTCTACGCGTGTAAATGGCTAAAAATATAAAATATAATAATTTAAAAAATAAAAAAAAAATTTTAATAAATAACTAAATAATTGTTTTTTTTTTGTTTTGCAAATTTACTAAGACAATTTGTTTAAATATTTAAAAATAATTAAGAAAAAAAATTATAATTTAAACACACCTGTACAGATATAGAGAACCATGCAAGGTATATCATTTATGCTGTGACCTCCTTTACGATTTTGTTTTTTTTTTTATAAAAAAAATTATTTTTTGTTGTGATGAAAGAAAAATTTATGATTTAGTGGTTAAAAAAAATGATGTTGTAAAGAGAAAAATGTAAAAGTTTGTTTTTGTGTTTTTTTTTTTGGAAACAAAATAATACATAACAAAAAATTATTAATTTTTTTTGGAAAGAACCATTTTTTTGTTTGTTTTTTTTTTTAAAAAAAAAGAACAGGAGAAAACATATATAAAAAAAGAAGAAAAGCAGAAAAATTATTTTAGTTAAAAAAAATTATTTATAAAATATATGTATTTAAAAAAATGCATTAAAAATTATATATAAAGAAATTTAAATGTTTTTTTTTTTTTGGTTTAATAAAAAAAAAGAAACTGATTTAACTTATTGTTAACAAAAAAACTGTTATAAAACAAAGTTATGTGTTAAAATATTTACAAGATTTTTTTAATTTATTAGTGAAAAAACATATTTACAGTGTATTTAGTTTTATGTGTTAAAGTGCATTATTATTTACTTACATTTATATACAAAATGAATTTTAACTAAATTATAAACAAAAAAATCTAAAACAAAAAACAAAGAAATTAAAAATAAACCTGAACTGATACTGATCTCATTTGGAATTATTTGGGAATAGTTTTGGCACTAAAGCTAATTTAGAGCTCAACAGAATCTGAGAATTGATTACAAGATGATCATGTCCAGATCTAATTGGTTTGACACAAAACTAGAATAGAACTAGAACTGAACTAGAACTGAACTAGAACAGAACTAGAACTGAACTAGAACTAAACTATAATTGAACAATAACTAAACAATAACTGAATTAAAACTAAAATAGAACTGGAACAGAACTAATACAGAACTTGAACACAACTGGAAAAGAACTGGGACAGAACTAGAACAGAACTAGAACTGAACTAGAACAGAACTAGAACTGAACTAGAACTAAACTATAACTGAACAATAACTGAATTAAAACTAAAATAGAACTGGAACAGAACTAATACAGAACTTGAACACAACTGGAAAAGAACTGGAACAGAACTAGAACAGAACTAGAACAGAACTAGAACAGAACTAGAACAGAACTAGAACAGAACTAGAACAGAACTAGAACAGAACTAGAACAGAAC
>NC_060951.1:4297038-4298260 GCF_022045245.1 Lucilia cuprina
AGAGGTTCCGTTTTAGGCAATCAATTGTACTCTTACGGTGGAGTTCTCTCCTACCAATTGAACGTGCAAAGCTATGGCCACTATGAACCCGGCACTGATGTCATTCTCATTGGTAACGGCCAGAAATTGTTATGGTCTCGCCCTAGTTCCGAACAGGAAAATGTTGAATACAAAATACGTCTGCACGAAGATGAAAACTGGCAATCCCTACAACGTGGTGTCATGCAACGTGCTTCACGCTTGGACTTCATGAATGTTTTGTCTAATTTGGAGCATATTTTGATTAGAGCCACACCCAAGATACCCACTACACGCACCGCCATCAGTGATGTCATTTTAGAAAGTGCCGTCGAAACACCCTTCCCCGATGCCCAACCTGCTTCCGAAGTTGAAGTATGCACTTGCCCAGCTGGCTATTCAGGCACTTCATGCGAAAGTTGTGCTCCCATGTATTATCGCGATAATAATGGTGACTGTACTCTCTGCCCCTGCCAGGATGAATCGACCAACTCTTGCAGTTTGGATGAACGTGGCTATGTTAGATGTCAGTGTAAATCTGGTTATGCCGGTGATCGTTGTCAAAATCCTGGTAAGTTTAATGGGGCTAGAACGGGGGAAGAGCACACGGATGAAAGTGTGTTATGAAAATAATCAGATATTTATCTTCTTTTTGGCATGTTTCATTTTTTGATTTAGTGTAAATTTTGCTTGATAGTGAGTGAGGGAAAGAATGAGAGAAGAGCATGCTTTGTTTTCGTTTTCATTGATTGGCCGGGAAGTTTATGTTAAGACAGGGATAAAATTTTGAGGAATTTGTTAAAGCAATTTATCGAAAAAAACAAGGTGATTCGAAAGGGTTTTATAAGAAGAAAGTTTGAGGAAACATTTAATAGAGGTAGAGAATAATCTGCACTATATGCTGATCATAATATGGACTATAAGTTGACTAGAGTTTGGATTATAGGCTGACTGAAGTATGGATTATACTACCGTCCGAACTTTAGGCTGACAATAGCCTGCACTATTAGCTGAATTAGCGAAGTGTAATATGGATTATAGGATGACTATAGTCTTGAATATAAATTGACTAAAGTTTGAACAATTGTTTGGACTACTGCCTATAGTCTGGGCAATAGACCGATTACAGTAGAGCATGTATGTTATCTATTATTCGGCCAATAGGCTGACTATAGTCAGCGCTATAGGTTGTCTATATTCTGGA
>NC_060951.1:4298360-4303862 GCF_022045245.1 Lucilia cuprina
TTCTTCTACCTCCACAGCACGAGCAGTGCCCAAATTAGTGGGTGTAGCAATATCCATAACAACTTGGGTTAGAGAACCATCCTTGGTGCTGGTGGTGTAGGTAGCCTTAATGTAGATGGCCTCAATCTTGGAAAGAGCCATTAACAAATGTTGTCTGTTGACAGGTTGACCATCCGAACGGTACCAAGCACTTTCAATAATGGGCACGGAATAAGAGTTGGAGGAGCTGGGGCTAATGTTGCTTCTGCGGTGATGGATAATGGTTAAATCTTCACCAGACTTAATGACCACATCGGGAGAGGTGCTGCGTGACATGAGACCACCAGGCATGGCAGTGTAGCTCAAGGTATAATTCAATTTACCACCATAGGCAGTGATCTTGTTGCCCAAGAATTGGGCGGGCAATTGCCAGTATAAAGTTTCCGAAGTTCTGGGTTCCGAGAATGTCAAGAAGTTGCCGGACTGAATGAATCTGACACTGGTTGGCTTATCGGTATTGTAGTTGGTGACCAAACCGAAGCCATGAGGAGCACTGGAGCGGCCAAATGATGAAGAGATTTGATCACGGTACCAGGAACTGCTGCCACAGCTAGTGGGCAAGCCACTGCAGAAGCACTCAATGCAGCCGGTGTATGTGAAGGCATTCAAGTGGAAGGAATCAGCCTTGCAGCTGTCACAGCGAGGACCTGTAACCAAAGGTTTGCAGGTACAGCTGCCATCGGCATTAACAGAGTAGGTGCCTTCAGCATTGCAGGTACTTTCGGGTATGGGATAGCAGCGACCATCAGGAGTCAAAGGATGACCAGAATAGCCAGGAGCACATGATTCACAACGTCTGCCGGTATAGCCTTCATTACAGTTGCAGGTAACTTCATTGTCGGGACCCAAAGAGCAGCCAGAAGCAAAGTTCTTAGAACCAGTCTGAGGGCAAGGACATTCACGGCAGGGTATGCCACGGCGAGGATCACCATAAGTGCCGGGCTGGCAAGGTTCGGGAGTATATGGTACACAACGACCCAACCAGGGACCGCCAGCTTGTCTAACAAAACCAGGAGCACAAGTTTCGCAAGAATCACCCACATAACCGGTAGGACAAGAGCACTTTTCAATCAGCGAAGCTTGACCTAAGCCTTGATCATGTTCACCAGCTGAGTTCATTAAGATATTGGTCAATTCTACTTGTCTTTCGGTGGCATCAATATAACTCAAACGTATCAATACATTTTCAACATTAGCCAAAATCATCATGATTTCTTCACGAGTGGCTACACGACCATCGGGTTTCTTCCATTGGCCAGGAGCGAATTGGATTTCCATATGATTGACAACATTGGGTTGAGGTTGCATGCGAGAACGGTAGGTAAGAGTGAAGCCATTGCCAGTAACAATAACATCAGGAGTATTGGTGGGGCGACCAGTACCCATAAAGCTGACATCGTATTTAATAAAACCACCATAAGATTTCAATTGATTGCCCATATAGTCCGATGGCAAGGCCAAGTAAGGAGCACTGCGGCTACCATACAAAACATCAGTAGCACGGAATTGAACACCATGTCTTAAATTCATAATACCCGAAGTGGGAGCTTCATTAATGACAATGTTGCTGTAGGGACTAAGTTCCACATCAACAACACGATGAGAGGTAATTGGGGGCTGTATGGCATAGTTGAAAAGTTCAGCAGATTTGCAAGTCTTGGTAATGCCAAAGCAGAAACAGTTGATACATTCCTCAGGACGACGAGCCAACATATTGAAGAAACCGGCAGGGCAAACACCAGGGCGAGAGGGAGCTTCGACGGTAACCAAAGTATCGGTAGCGAATTTACTGCCCTTGGTATTGATGATTTCACAAGAGTAGGCACCACTGTCACCCACCTGCATATCGGGACAATAGATCGAGCCGGTACCGCTGAAACTCTTGGTAACACACTTTTCGGGAACATGACCCCAATTCAAACGCCAAACAATAACTGGAGTGGGAGTACCAACACCAACACAAGTCAAGTTCAAAGATTCACCCTGTTTCAAGATGGCAGTTGGTGGAGGATCACGGATCTTATCGGGGGCCACTAGAAATGGGAAAAGTAATTAGTTTTGAAATGGAGAGGAGAGATGACATGTATATACTTACTGCAACCGATTTCGTCAGAACCATCGCGACAATCATTGGTATCGTCACACTGGAAGGATTTGGGAATACAGTGACCACTGCGGCATTGGAATTCATCATAACGGCAAGGAGCTCCAGAAGGTTCGGGATCACAACTTTCTTCATCGGAATTATCACCACAATCATCTTCACCATCACAACGCCAGACACGATCAACACACTTAGAGTTACGGCATCTAAATTGATTGGGATGACATTTACGACCATGTGAACAGCTATGTTCATCAGAACCATCCGAACAGTGAGGAATACCATCACAAATTTGAGACTTATCAATACATTCACCATTCAAACAGGTGGCTTGAGTATTGGAGCAGGCTGAGGGCAAACGATCATCACGAGGATTGACTAAATAAAGTGAAAAAGGAGTAATTAGTATCAAGGACTTTCCTTAAAATATCTAACAAGGTTTTGGGGGTAAAATTCTACCAGGAATACTACTGTATTTACCATTTAATTGATCCATGTTTTTTTTTTTATAAAAGTTAAGCATTTTCAAAAGGTGAATAAGAAAGGGAGTTTTTAATAATTATTACATTATCGGGGGATTTATCTATATTTTATGGAAAATTTTATTTGTGAAAACAATTACCTAAGCCAAAAAATTCCAAATCTATATGAGGCACAGTGCCATATTTGATTTTATTCGAAGGTATAACATATCTATTTGATCCCCAAGCTTTGGCATGCAAAATTTAAAGAAAGATTATATAACTCTCTCTTCATATTAGTAAAACTCAAGACCCCAGACTTTTATACTTACATTTCTCTACGGTCAATTGTACGGAGACTTGTTGTCCAGCAACATGGCGTGGATAACCCACAGCTTCACAAATATAAGTGCCAGAATCTTCAACACGAATATTGGGAATTTCCAAACGACCATCCTTATCACGAGCACCCACGGGCAAAGCACGGCCACCGGGTCTAGTCCATCTAACCTTGGCACGTAACATACCTTCGTCACGACAACGGAAGATAACTTCACGGCCTGTTTAAAAAAATAAAATATTAGTTCAAAATAATAAAAGAGGTTTTGGGTATAAATATATATAGCAGGCATTTCTGGGTGGATTTTGTATATCGGTGTTGGTATTTACAGTTTTATATATATATTGTTTAACATTTTTGGGAATTTATCAAGTGCTCTATTTATATAACAGTGTTCGTAGGTGTTGAATAGCAGACGAACATTCAATATTTGTTCGGAGAATCTGGGAAATTATCTCTTGGAACTGAAATAGAATTGAACTAGAACTGAACTAGAACTGAACTAGAATTGAACTAGAACTGAACTAGAACTGAACTAGAACTGAACTAGAACTGAACTAGAACTGAACTAGAACTGAACTAGAACTGAACTAGAACTGAACTAGAACTGAACTAGAACTGAACTAGAACTGAACTAGAACTGAACTAGAACTGAACTAGAACTGAACTAGAACTGAACTAGAACTGAACTAGAACTGAACTAGAACTGAACTAGAACTGAACTAGAACTGAACTAGAACTGAACTAGAACTGAACTAGAACTGAACTAGAACTGAACTGGAACTGAACTAGAGCTGCATTAGAACTGAACCAGACCAGAGCTGGAACAGAAGTAGAATTTATATAAATCCCTTTTAATTTATATTTGAGGATTTGTCCTAAACCTTTTGGGAATTCTTAGATTTAAGAATAATTTAAACTTTTAAAACGATTTGTAAAACATTCTGGGATTTTCGGAAAATTTATGGGATTTGGGAAAAGTTTAAAATTTTCAGATATTTAAATTATCCTGATTTTTATACAGTTGTATTTATATTTACAAAATCGTTCAGATATATAATCATATATTTTGAGGTGTTTTATATAGTACAATTGCTCAACATTCGCTTCGGTGCTTTGGGTCTTTGTGTGTGTTTTTTATAAATTGTTGTTCATTCTAATGTTTTTTTGTTTTAATCAAGGATCACTTACCCTCCCTGATATATCCTGTTTTATATTTTTTTTATATATTTTTGTTTAAGGCGCATGTTTTTAATGGGTTAAAATTTGGGGGAAGCAAATTTTACGTATTGTTTATTAGGAAATTTTTAAAATTGTTTTTTAAGTTAAAAAATTTGTTTAAATTTTTATTTTATTAGAAAATTTTACTTACTTTCTTTGATGATTTGATTATCGGGATAAGTCTTCAAGTTCAATTGGGGACTGGCTGTGGTGGGTACAGAAGCTAAGGAAATTGAAAAACAAAAAATGTTATTAACAAACAAAATTTAAATGATTTTTTTCTAAAATTAATAACTGTAAACAAATGTAAATGTTAAAATGATAATGTTTTATACATAATAGTACTTTGACCAAGAAATTAGTACTAAATGTAGTACTTTGTACCTAAAAATGGACGTTTTAGCGGACATATTAGAAAATTTTAGTAAAATTTCTTATAAATGATCGAAAGTTTTAGAACTTTTTTTTAATTTTCAGTTTAGTATCAGTGCTTCCTTTTTCCTATTAAAAGTGCTTTTTTAACATTTAGTACTTTTTGGACGGTTCAAAATATCCCTTAAGAAAGGAATATTTTCTTCCTAATTTTAGTAGCATATAGTGCATTCTTTCCTTCAACCACCTCAAGTGCTTTTTTACAATATTAATCTTTTGTTTTCCTCTCTTCCCACTTCCTCCACAACTTACTATCTATACCATTGTCCATATCTGGACAATCTAATTCATCGCTTATATCATGCGGACAATCAAAATTTCCATTACAACGTAATGCTAATGGTATACACGGATCATTCTCACAACGATACATATTCGGGCCACAGGCTTTTGATGAAGAGAAGGAAGAGGAGACCGGTGTTATCATGGTTGCAATAGTCGGGGTAGTGCCAGTAGTTGTGGTAGCTTGTGGTGTAGCAAGTCCTTGAAATGCATAATAGGATTCTTTTAAATTAAATCCTACGAGGATTTTTGAAGAGCGCGCGATCATTATATGTTTCAAATGTGGTTTTTAGATGTGTAAAGTAATTGATGATAATGATGATCGATATGAAATATATATATATTTATAAATAAGTTAAGAACTAATTTTAAATAGTCGGGGCTATAGACTGGAATATAGTTAAAAATCTGGTCTTTAATGAAGTCTATTGTCTATCCGACATTGGACTTCTAGTCTTAACTGTAGTCTTATATAAAGTCTACGTCTAGTTTAATGTCTAGTCTATAGTGCAGTACATAGTCTAGTCTATAGTCTAGTTTATAGTCTAGTCTATAGTCTAGTCTATAGTCTAGTCTATAGTCTAGTCTATAGTCTAGTCTATAGTCTAGTCTATAGTCTAGTC
>NC_060951.1:4303962-4310223 GCF_022045245.1 Lucilia cuprina
AACTAGAACAGAACTAGAACAGAACTAGAACAGAACTAGAACAGAACTAGAACAGAACTAGAACAGAACTAGAACAGAACTACAACAGAACTAGAACAGAACTAAAACTACAACAGAACTAGAACAGAACTACAGCAGAACTAGAACAGAACTACAACAGAACTAGAACAGAACTAGAACAGAACTAGAACAGAACTAGAACAGAACTAAAACAGAACTAGAACAGAACTAGAACAGAACTAGAACAGAACTAGAACAGAACTAGAACAGAACTAGAACAGAACTAGAACAGAACTAGAACAGAACTGAAACAGAACTGGAACAGAACTAGAACAAAACTAGAAAAGAACTAGAACTAGAACAGAACTAGAACAGAACTAGAACAGAACTAGAATAGAACTAGAACAGAACTAGAACAGAACTAGAACAGAACTAGAAAAGAACTAGAAAAGAATTAGAACAGAACTAGAACAGAACTACAACAGAACTAGAACTGCCTTAGAACTAAAATAAATTAAAGCCATTCTTGAATAGAAAAATAAATCTTTCCAAAAATACTTACAAAGACATCACCACGAATGGGAGCATATGATTCAACATCACAGGAAATCCGTACAGTTTCACCTTCATTCAATTCGTAGCTCTTGGCTTGAGGACGGGTTTCATAGCTAGTACCACGATTAACAATAACTTCAGCCATTTCGGTAGTATTACCATAGCTATTTTTGGCAGAGCAATAGTAGCGACCGGCAGCGGCTGGAGTAATGGCAGTAAAGCGCAAATATTTGCCCTCAATGCTAACAGAACTATAGAAAGTAAAAGTATAGGAAATGAAAATGTATTCAAAGAAGTTTCATCAAAATAAAACTTACGCAGGCAAAGGTCTATTGTTGTCGGTATGCCAGGACACTACAATGGGTTGAGCACCCTCGGTATCACAAGAAATATCAATATTATCATTGGCATTCACATGTAGGGGCATTCTGGGATTTAGGGTAATATGAGGAATGGGTACGTACACCAATTCAGCCAAGTGATAGGTAATGATCTCGCCACGATTATCATAGGCATTACATCTGTAAATACCAGCATTGTTCTCTTGCATGTGATGGATAATCAAGCTGTTACGTTCAAAGTAGGAATTGGTGGGCAAGGGACGACCATCTTCACGTACCCATAAAGTCTCATAGGCGGCATCTGGTTAAAGGAAATATTTAGTTAAAATCAGGGATTTTCTAAGAAAAACCAACAAAACTTACTTAAATCACATCTCAAGGTGACATTATCACCAGGCTTGGATTGATAAACATTTTCAACTTGGGGCTGAGGAGTGGCTGGACGATAGTTAGGATAGGAGGGTTGTGGAGGATATGAAGGACGAGCGCCTTGTCTGTCATAAGGATAAGGTGAACGATCAACATCACTATCTTCAGGAGCATCACCGCGTCTAGGCTTGACATCCAAAACAATATAACGTTCATCAGTACCGGCTTCATTGGTGGCCACACATTTATAGGCCTTGCCATTTTGCATGGATACACGATAGAATTCCAAGAAGGCTTGATTGTAATGTTCAGATTCTGGAGCATAATTGAAAGTGGCTACCGAGCTATCTTCTACCCAACGTACACTGGGATTTGGATGACCAGTAGCGGTACAGGTTACCTTAACTTCATCACCTTCGGTAACAGTTAGAACTTCTTGACTGGGTTCCAACTGAATAACGGGAGCTTCAATAACACGTATGGTAGCAACAGCGGTAGCATTGCCAACTTCATTTTCGGCCACACACTTATAGTCACCAGCATCCACCAACATAACATCATTGATACTGGGAAAATTTAAAAGATAATGGATTTTAAGTTTAGAATGGATTGTTTTGTTCGTAAAATTAAGAAACCTACATGATATAACCGGGTTCATTTTGTTGAATTTGATGTCTGGGCGATAGGGGCTGACCATTGACACGTAACCATTGTACTCTAGGTTGTGGTATACCGGTGGCCGAGCAATACAATATACCCTGGCCGCCAACAGTTATAATTTGTGGTTCTTTAGGATCAATATCAACGACGGGATGTTCACGAGCTGCAATCAATGATATAATGATGGTTGTACATATTAGTAGTAAAACTAGTAAATTGTTGGGAACGTTCTTATTACCGACTCCTTTTTTGTAAACTTTTTTCATTATTTTTTTTCAAGTTTAAAGCATTTTAAAGTTAAATTTAAATTTAAAAATATAAGCAAAATAGAAGTAATTTAAAAAAGAAATTGAAAGATAAAAGTAGTTGTGATTAACTGATTTAAAAGACTAGAAATTCCCGTTTTAATTAAGTGGTAATATTAGTGTTAGAAGAAAAACTTACGTTCAATATCAATGAAAGTGCTGGTCTGATCGGTACCGGCTTCATTTTCAACAATACACAAGTAAATGCCACGGTTATCGGGACGAGCATTCATAATGCGCAAAACATTACCCGATTGATGGACATTATCGCCTAAAGATTCATGGACCTTGGTCCATCTAATGGTTGGATAGGGAGTACCGGAGGCTTCACAAGTGATGGTGAAATCATGACCTTGGATAACGCGATTTTCTTCGGGTAAACGTTGTACAGAGGGAGCAATGCTGTAAAGATACATTACAGTTATAATTCAAATTGTCTTCCCTTTTAAAAAAATCCTACTTACCTATTCGATGATGGAATTATAACGTTAGGTCTAGTCTCTTCAATATGAACTTGAGCATCTGAGGTGTAATTACGTCTTCCTCTATTATCAATACCAATGCAAGTGTAAACACCTGAATCACGTGGTGTAGTTTCACGAATCTCCAACATATTACCATTGATAATCAAATTGTGTTGACGATACAGTGGATAGCCATCCTTGGTCCATTCGTATTTCAAGATAACAGGTGTTGTAGGTTGACAGGTCAAACGTACATACTGGCCACTTTCACCGGAGAAGGATGGAGGTTCTATGTATACCAATTCACGTGGTGCTGGTGTGGATACTGGTGTCGAGGGTCTTATACGTATCTGAGTGTATTTCTCCTCATAGCCGACACCATTGTTGGCCTGACATCTGTAGCTACCCTCATCGGATTTGCGTGGCATTTCGAAAATTAAACGGCTGCCATCGACACGAGCTTCACTGGACATTTGACCATCGACACGTGTCCAGATGACACTGGGTGCGGGATTACCGCTTACTTCACAGTTAACTTCACTGGGTACATACTCTTCGAATGTGAAGTAGGGTGAGAGATTGTCAATCTTGGCAGGAGTACGACGAGAGCTTTCTGCGATGGGGAGGAGAGATAGAAATTAGTAGGTTTTGAAATTTTGGATTTGAAATATCGTTTTTCTTTTTTGCTATGGAGTTTCTATAGTTAAGAGAGCATATAGTACAGGCTATAAATAGACTATAGACTACCTATAGTCCAGACTATAGATAACCTATAGTCCAGACTATAGACAACCTATAGTCCAGACTATAGACAACTTATAGTCCAGACTATAGACAACCTATAGTCCAGACTATAGACAACCTATAGTCCAGACTATAGACAGCCTATAGGGCAGACTATAGTTCAGACTATAGACAGCCTATAGTCCAGACTGTAGACAGCCTATAGTCCAGACTGTAGACAGCCTATTGTCCAGACTAAGACAGCCTATTGTCCAGACTAAGACAGCCTATAGTCCAGACTATAGACAGCCTATAGTCCAGACTATAAAAAGCCTATAGTCCAGACAACATATAGTCCAGACTATAGACAACCTATAGTCCAGACTATAGACAGCCTATAGTCCAGACTATAGACAGTCTATAGTCCAGACTATAGACAGCCTATAGTTCAGACTATAGACAGCCTATAGTCCAGACTATAGACAGCCTGTAGTCCAGACTATAGACAGCCTATAGTCCAGACTATAGACTGCCTATAGTCCAGACTATAGACTGCCTATAGTCCAGACTATAGACAGCCTATAGTCCAGACTATAGACAGCCTATAGTCCAGACTATAGACAGCCTATAGTCCAGACTATAGACAGCCTATAGTCCATACTATGGGCAACCTACAGTCTATATAATAGTCAGCCTATAGAACGGTTTATAGACAGTCTATAGTCCAGATTATAGACTACCTATAGTCTAGACTATAGACAACCTATAGTGCAGACTATTGACAGCCTTTAGTCCAGACTATTGACAGCCTTTAGTCCAGCTTATAAACATCCTATAGTCCAGATTATAGACAACTTATAGCCTAGACCTATAGTTCAGACTATATTCCAGTCCATAAACCCATATAGTCTAGACAATCGACAGCCTACAGTCCAGACTATAGTTCAGACTATAGAACGACTATAGTCCAGACTAAACGACACATAGTCCAGATTATTGACAGCCTATTGTCTAGACTATAGACAGCCTATAGTCTAGACTTCGAGCAGCCTATAAACTGGATTGTCAGTCAAAACTTATCCTTCTTGTTAAAAAGTGCTAAGATTTTTGTGTTTCGTATTCAAATCCTACCGTATTTTGCCAACATTTCTTTAGCATATCCTTTGTTTTTCGAAAAAAGGCAGCATTTAAAAAATTATATAGTTTTTAGGAAATTTTTGTCTAAATACTAAGATCTTTGGAACTTACCAGTAATAGTAATGGTAATCTTATCTTCAAAAACACGTCTAGTTTCATTGTTAGTTGCGCGACAAATGTAAACACCAGAGTCATGGATTTGCAAGTCATACAATCTCAAGACACCGTTATTTTGTTCAACACCATAGGGCATATGATCATTCAACTTATACCAGCTTACAATAACGGGGCTCTAAAGTTCAGAAAAAGAAAAAAAAAATAATTTTGTGGAAAATTGGGAATAAATTTTCTTTTTACAATACTTACGTTATTCCAAACTAAATGACCACTGCAAGAGAGTGTAATGGAACCACCTACGGGAATTATGGATATCTCGGGTGGTGCAATCGAAACGGTTATTTGAGTTCTAATATCGCTATCGGGGGCAGGAGGACGTGGTGTAGATGTTGCAGTACCATAGTCTTCTACACGCAGAGAAATATACATATATATATATATATGTTTATATATTAATAAGGTTACTTTGTTTGAAAGTTAACAAATAGTTTAAACATTAACTAAAGGTTAGTGACAATGAGTTTTTGAGTTTTTATTTTCTATAAAACAAAAATATATTTTTTTTTAAACTACTAACAAAAAACTACCAATATTTTATAAAATGTTTTTTTTTTTTTTTTAATTTATACACAAAAAAATTGTTGTTAGTAAATGGTATTGGTGACTAGAGAAATAATTTTTTGGGGGAAAATTTTGAATTTATACAAAAAAATTTTGTTTTGTTTTAAAAGGAGTTAAATAATTGTTGTTGTAACTAATTGTATAGAAATTAGCTTAAAACTGAGTAGACACACAAAACATAGATTTAGATAAATTTAATTTTTGTTAAACTATTTAAAAAAATTTGTTTTAAAAACCCAAAATCTAGTTAAAATGTTTTTTGTACACAAGTTGTTGTTTTTTTTTGTAAGATAAGTTTTGCTAAAACACAGAGTTGTTTGTTGTTGTTTGGTAAAACTAAAATTATTTTACAAAAAATTTATATATATATTTTCTTAAATACCTAAGGACAGACATTAAAAAACAAGAGGATTTTTTTATATAATTCTTTCTTGTAAAAGAAAGAAAAAAATTAAACAAAAAACTACTTTGGAAATTTTTATTTGTTTTTAAAAAGTTTAGATTTCACTACCAATTTACAAACACAACATAGTTTTGTAGTAGTAGTAGTAGTTAGAAAAGTAAAAAAAAGTAATTCAAACCCACAGATAAAACATTTTTTTATTGAAACTAAACTAAATACCACACAAATTTTGTGTGTTTTAATTTAAACGCATCGAACCTCTGATATTACAGCCATAACGTAATTTCGTTAAATTTCCTATGTACTGGCGACCCCGATATATAAGCAAGGTTTCATTATAGGAGATGCTTTGATTGGGTTCTATATTAAATTGAAAACCACTACAACAGAATCCTCGGGGTATATCGCATATCATTTCAGTGGTCACTAGGATTTTTTATTTTGGTTTTTTATAGATTTCAATATGTGAAGAAATTAGAAAAAATAGAAATATTTTGTTTAAATATAATCGTTTTTTTCAGTTTAACAGTCTCTACAGCGATTCGAAAGGATTTATAAACTTTTAT
>NC_060951.1:4310323-4320267 GCF_022045245.1 Lucilia cuprina
TATAGTCTAGTCTATAGTCTAGACTATAGTCTAGTCTATAGTCTAGTCTATAGTCGAGTATATACTCTAGTCTATAGTCTACTCCTTAGTCGATTCTATAGTCTAATATATAGTCGAGTATATAGACGAGTCTACTCTATAGTCTAGTCTATAGTCTAGTCTATAGTCTAGTCTATAGTCTAGTCTATAGTCTAGTCTATAGTCTAGTCTATAGTCTAGTCTATAGTCTAGTCTATAGTCTAGTCTATAGTCTAGTCTATAGTCTAGTCTATAGTCTAGTCTATAGTCTAGTCTATAGTCTAGTCTATAGTCTAGTCTATAGTCTAGTCTATAGTCTAGTCTATAGTGTAGTCTATATTCTAGTCTATAGTATAGTCTATAGTCTAGTCTACAGTCTAGTCTATAGTGTAGTCTATATTCTAGTCTATAGTCTAGTCTATAGTCTAGTCTAGTCTATAGTCTAGTCTATAGTCTAGTCTATAGTCTAGTCTATAGTCTAGTCTATAGTCTAGTCTATAGTCTAGTCTATAGTCTAGTCTATAGTCTGGTCTATAGTCTAGTCTAGTCTATAGTCTAGTCTAGTCTATAGTCTAGTTTATAGTCTAGTCTATAGTCTAGTTTATAGTCTAGTCTATAGTCTAGTCTATAGTCTAGTCTATAGTCTAGTCTATAGTCTAGTCTATAGTCTATTCCTTAGTCTAATCTATAGACTAGTCTATAGTCCTGTCTGGCTAGAGTTTCATCTTTAGTCTGCTTTCTTGAAAGGTCCTTTTTAAGGACCTTCAAAGACGGATTTATTTGAATTTTTTTTATTATACTTACTGCAATGTTTCTCATCAGAAGAATCAAGACAATCAGTGTAACCATTACATCTGGCCAAAGCACTAACACACTGACCACTGTCACAACGGAATTGACTAGCCGAGCAGCGGCTGGGATAAGCTGGAATAGGATCAGCACAGTCTTCTTCATCAGAGCGGTCAAAGCATTCAGTACGACCATTACAGTGGGCATAACCGGGTACACAATCACCGTTACGGCAACGGAATTGATCAGCAGCACAGCCTTTATTAAGACAATTTAATAAGAAAAAATATTAGCTTTATAAAGAACATACAAAAGCTTTACAAAAAAAGCTTTCTAAAAAACTTTTTTTAAACAAATTTAAGATTTTTTTTAAAAAGTGCTGTATTACACATGAACATGCCTTAAAAATTAGACAACTACTTAATTTTATATAAAAAATATAAAACTTAAGAAAAAAGCTTTTAATTTTAGAATAAAAAAATATTCTACTAAATTATAAATTTTCTTTAAATCTAAGTAATAAAACTTTGATTTTTTTTAAACAAAGATATTAACCAATGCAATTTTGTTCATCAGAAAAATCTTTACAATCATAGAATCCGTCACAGTGTTGGGTCTCATTGATGCAAAATTTACGATCGAAACAGAAAAATTCATCATCTTTGCACGTCAAACCTTTTAAAGTTTATGATGAAAATTTGCATAAAGTTTGTGTTTTTTTTTTGATAGTGATTAAAAAGCATTTTTGTGTGTGATAGAGAAGAAAAAGAGAAAAAGTTTTCGTATTTTTTTTTGTGTTTACAAAGAGCTGGGGGTGGTGATGAAAAGAAAAAGCTTTTGTGTGTTGGGTGGTGGTGTATTTAAGTGCTTTAAAGTGAGAAATTTTTATGCAAAAAAGTGAAATTTTGTAAAGCTTTTGTTAAGTAATGTAAAAGTTTTTCGGAAAGCTTTTTGGAATGGCTTTTAGAAGAGCTTTGAGAAAAGCTTTTGGGAAAGCTTAATGAATAACTTTTAGGAAAAGCTTTCCAAAACTATCAAAAGCTTTTGGAGCAAATTTATAAAGCTTTTACAAAAACTTCATAAAGCTTTTAGAAAAGTTTTCTACAGCTTTTAGAAAAACTTCCTAAAGCATTTAAAACAACTTCATAAAGCTTTTAAGAAAACTTAATAAGTCTTCCAGAAAAACTTTATAAAGCTCTTGGGAAAACTTTACTAATTTTTTAGAACAGCTTTTTAAAGTTTTTAGAAAAGCATTCTAAAGCTTTTAGAAAAGCATTCTAAAGTTGATGCAAAAACTTTCTAAAGCTTTAAGAAAAAATTTCTTAAGCTTCTAGAAAACTTTTCTAAAGCTTTTAGAGTATTTGCTAAAGCTTTTAGAAAATATTTCTAAAACTTAAAAAAAACTTTTATAAATTCTTTAAGGATTTTTTAGGAATTTTTTAACAAACTTTTGGAAAAGCTTTTCAAAGCTTTCAGCAATTTCACTTTCTTGTTTTTTTTTTTAAATAAACAAACCATCAACCAATTTCTAACTTAAAACTAAAAAAAGATGGTGCTTTAAGTTTTAATGTGCTTTTAAAGCTTAATATTATATTAAATGAAAATGTTTAGTTTAAGTGAGATTAGTAGAGCTTTTGTTTGTGTTTCTTTTATTTTTTGGGGTGGTGTTAGTGTATAACTTACATTCAGCTTCATCAGAACCATCATCACATTGAGAAATACCATCACAACGTTCATTCTCACTATAACACTGACCATTGGGGCAGGTATGCTGAGGACAGGGATAGGTGGGTGGACGGCGTGTGGGACGAGCACAGCCCTCTTCATCGCTACGATCAGCACAGTCAGAGTGGCCATTGCAACGTATAGTATTGGGATGACAGTCATCATCACAGAAGAATTGATCTTCGTTACAGTCCTCGGGTGTTAAGACGGTTGTGACTGTTTTGTGTTTTTGAGACGAGCGATCGGACGGGCGGTCGTTGGGCGTTCAAATGTGTGCGTGGTGTTGTGTTGGGGATATAGCATGATTATGTTTGTTTTGTTTTTTTTGACAAGCAAGCGTGTTTGACAAGCATGATTTTTGTTTGTTTGTCATGTTATAACATACAAAAAAAAGAGAAAGCGGGGAATAGAAAGAGAGAGAGAGAAAGAAAATACATTTAGTTAGAACATGTTTTGCAATGAGCTTTTGTTTTAAAGCATATGAGGAGATTTTTTTCAATTTTTTTTACAAATTTCTTACAATTTGATATATCACATCAAAAAAGGGGGGTTTTATGGTTTTTTACAGGAAAAATTTTGGACTTACAACTACAAATACCAGAAAAAATAATCAAATACTTAAGAAATTTTGAAATACTTAATTTAAATAATTTCTAAAAATAACTTATTTTTAATCATTATATTACCCTTGCCTACACAATAATTGGGTGCTTCATCGGAATGATCCTTACAATCAAAGTAACCGTCACAAAATCGGTTCTTAGCAATACAATCAGAATTATCACATTTCCATTGATCCGTACGACAGGTGTCATTTTTAAATCTTATTATAAACTGATCTCTGTTACGATCTATTTTTTGTTTGTTTTATTTTTAGTCAAATTAAGGTGTTTTTGTGTTTATTTTTATGAAAATGAAACAGAAATATTGCATGAAAGACAAAAACAAAAAAATGTGTGTAATAAAAGTTTAAATGAAAAGAAAGAAATGAAGAAAATTTTAGCATAAGAGTGGTTGGGTGATATGGATAATGGAGTTTTAGGGGAAAAGTTCTTAAGCTTTTATAAGAATTATATTTCACAAAATTTCAGTAATTTTTTCATTTACAGACTGTATTCAACCTTAACATGTTTTTATTTCAGTTTTATGGTTAAAGCTTTTGCAACTAAAAGCTATTTTAAAGAAAATTATTTTTTGAGATCTTTTTTTACCTAAAAACCATTTTACTAGAAGATTTCTATATTAAACTTGTGTCAAAGCTTCTTGAAAGCTTACACAATTATTTGGAAAAGTTTGAGAAAAAACTTTGATAAAAACTGTTTGGAAATACTTCTAAAGCTTTTTCCAGTTGTATTCTGGAAGCATTTCCTTAAATCTAAAGGTAAAGGTTTTAAAAAAGCTTCCTAAAGTACTATGATAACTATCGCAAAACTTTTGTAATATCCTTAAAAGTATTCGTAAAGCTTTAAAAACAAATTTTTAAAGCTTTCAGAAAAGTTGCTTAAAGTTTTTTGAAGCGATTTGAAAAACCTTTTAAAGTTTTAAGAAAAACTTTGTAAAGCTTTCAATTAAGATAACTAAATCTTTTTGTAATGACAACTAAAGCTGTTAGAGAAGCTTTTTAAAGTTTTTAGAGAAATTTCTTAAATCCGTAAGAAAAGCTTTCGCCATCTTTTAGACAAGAATTCTATAGTATTTTAAAAAGCTTCCATAAGATTTTAGAAGATTATTCTAAAGCCTTTAAAAAACTTCTTAAAGCTCTTCGAAAATCGTTTAAAAAGCTTTTCTAAATTTTAAGAAAAACTTTGTAAAGCTTTTAGTAAAGATAACTAAATCTTCTAGTAAAGAAAACTAAAGCATTTATAAAAGCTTTTCAATGTTTTCAGAAAAGTTTCTTAAAGCTTTAAGAAAAGTTGCTTCTATCTTTTTAACAAGAATTCTATAGTCTTTTGAAAAGCTTCCCTAAGCTTTAAGTAGATTATTTTCAATTTTTTTTTAATTTTTTTAAAAAAGCTTTTTAAAGTTGTAAACAAAACCTTGCAAAGCTTTAAGTAATGAAAACTTAAGCTTTTCAATGTTTTCAGAAAACTTTCTTAAAGCTATAGGAAAAGTTTTCCCCATTTTTTAGACAGGAATTATATAGTCTTTAGCAAAGCTTTTTAAGGTTTCTGAGAAAAGCTTCCCTAAACTTTTATAAGATTATGCTAAAGCTTTTAGAATATCTGACAGCTTTAAAAAAAATTTCTGAAATGTTTCCTAAAACTTTTTGAAGCTTCCAAAAAAGCTTTGTGTAGCTTTAAGCAAAGCTTCTTTAAGCTTTTAGAAAGTCTTTACAAAGCTTTTAAAAAACTTTATAAAGCTTTTAAAAAACTTAATAAAGCTTTTAGAACAGCTTTTCAAAAATTTTCCTAAAGTTTTAAAATAGCTTTCTCAAGTTTTCAGAAAACTATTTTCTAAAGCAAAGCTCTTTTAAACTTTTAGAAAATCTTGTTAAAGCTTAACAAAACTTCATAAAGCTTTTGGAAAAGCTCTCTAAAAAGTTTCCTAAAGTTCGAAGAAATGCTTTTAAAAAACACTTTCTAATGTTTTCAAAGCTTATAGAAAACGTTTTCTAAAGCAAAGCTGTTTTAAGCTTTTAGAAAATCTTTATAAAGATTAAGAGAACTTCATAAAGATTTTAGAAAAGCTTTCTATAAAGTTTCCAAAAGTTCGAAGAAATGCTTTTGAAAAACACTTTCTAAAGTTTTCAAAGCTTATAGAAAACGTTTCCTAAAGCTTTTTAAGCAAGCTAACTAAAGTTCTTAGAAAAGCTTTATAAGGTTTTGGTAAAAGTTTTTTTTTTGGATTTTAAATTTTGAATTTTTTTGTGGGATAGAAACGCCAATAAATGATTCCAATAACAAAAAATATGTTAATAAGATCCAACATATTAGAGGAGTTAAATAGAACGAAAAAAAGAGGGTGAAAGTTTACCATCGCAACCCTGTTCATCGGAGCCATCGTCACAATCATATTTGCCATCGCATTTAAGTTGCTCAGCGTGACAATCTTTAAAAATTTCTTAAAATTTTGGCAGTGAGAAACAAATAAAAAAGAAATCATAAAATGAAAACATTTATAGGAAAAAAACACAAACAAATTGAGAAAAAAAAATTAAAATTGTTTTTGTAAAATAAATTAGTAAAAGCTTCCAAGAAAAAAGCACTAAACTTAAGTAATAACTAAAATACTTCTACTACTCTATTGTGTATAAAACTAACAAAAGGGGGGGATTAAACTACTGGCTACAGTTAAAGAAATTAAGTTGTAAATCTTATTTTGTGATTTTAAAAATTTACAACAACAATACGAGAAACAACTTACCACAATTGTGCTCATCACTACCATCAGCACAATCAGTGTGACCATCACAATGTAATTTATCTAAAATACATTCACCCGTATTGCAACTGAAATAGTTTTTTTGGATTTTCGTTTTGTTTTTGTTTTTTTCCACACAAAGTGTTTGTTTAATTTTATAATGCAGTGTATTAAATATGATTTATTTTATTTTTTTCATTTTGAGTGTAGGGTGTAGGTTTTTGTGTATGGATGAGTTGTTGAGCAATGTTGATGTTGTTGTGGTTGTTTTGAGTTGATGATGTGGATGATGAATGAATGAATGTTGTTGTTGTTTACAAGAAGATTTTTGAAAAAACATTTAAGAAAAAAAGGGAGCATATTTAGTACTCTTTTTTCTTCTAAAAGGACTTTTTTTGGTTTGAAAATATAATGAAATTTGCTTTTTTTGTTGTTAAAATGTTTTAAAGAATTTTTTATTTTTTTTTTTTTGAAAAAAGTACTTTTTCTATAATTTTTTGTCAAATTTTTGAAAAAAGTACTTTTTGGAATTTTTTTTTTTGGGAAAATGTTTAATTTTAACACTTTTAAGCCTTAAAATTTGCTTTAAAACAACTTTTAATAAAAAAGTACTTTTTTGGTACTTTTTTCAAAAAAAAGTACTTTTTGCTAAAAAATATTTTTTTTATTAACAGAATTTAATTATTACGAAAATTAAAATAAAACAATATATTTTTAAACTTGTTTTTCCAAAAAAGTGCTATTTTTGGTACTTTTTTCGAAAAAGTACTTTTTGCTAAAAATTTATATTTTTAACAAACGTAAGCTTTTTTTTAAGCATTAAGTCATTAAAAATTTAAGAAAATTTTACAAACTAAAATCAATTTGGTACTTTTTTTCAAAAAGTACTCTTTTGATAATTTTTTGTTGAAAAGAACTTTTTGATAAAAAGTAGTTTTTGCTAAAAATGCTTATTTTTTAGCAAACATAAACTATTTTGAGCAGAAAAAATAAAATTTAGGAAAATTAAAAAAAAAACAATTTGGTACTTTTTTTCAAAAAGTACTCTTTTGCTACTTTTTTCTCAAAAGTACTTTTTACTAAAAATTTTTATTTTTTAACAAACATAAGCTTTTTCCAGCATAAGCAATTGAAATTTAAGAAAATTTAACAAAATAATACCTTTTCGATACTTTTGTTCAAAAAGGTACTATTTTTGGCACTTTTTCCGAAAAAGTACTTTTTGCTAAAAATGTTTACATTAGCTTCTTTAAACATTATTACATAATTGAAATTTAGGAAAATTTAACATAAAAGTCTGTTTGGTACCTTTTTTTTAAAAAAGTACTTTTTGCTACTTTTTTAAAAAGTACTTTTTGCTAAAAATGTTTATTTTTTTAAAGAAAACATTAGCTTTTTTAAGCATTAGTAATAAAAATTTATGAAAATTTAACAAAAAACTCTGTTTGCTACTTTTTTTTCAAAAAAGTACTTTTTTCAAACTTTTTAAAAAATTTGAATTTTTGCTCAAAATGGAAAGTTTTAGAACTTTTTGATAAAAAAATAAGTAGTTTTTAGTGATTTAAAATGATAAATTTTCCTTGAAATGGTGAAATTTCAAAAAGTACTTTTTTTGGTCCTTTTTTTTGAAAAAATTTAAAATTTTGAAGAAAATTTTTTCTTTTTTAAAAAATTTTGTAAAATTTATTGATTTTCTTACAATTTACTTAGGAAATGTTGGTACTTTTGTTTAAAAAAGTACTTTTTGTGAAATTTGAATTTTTGCTCAAAAATTAAAAGATTTAGTACTTTTTGCTAAAAATAATTAGTTTTTAGTGATTTACTAATAAATTTCCCAAGAAATGGTAAAATTTCAAAAAGTACTTTTTTTGGTACTTTTGGGGAAAATTTAAAAATTTGAAGGAATTTTTTTTTTTAAAGAATTTTGCTAAATTTATAGATTTTCTAATAATTTGCTTAGAAATTTTTGATACTTTTGTTTAAAAAGGGGAATTCTTAGAAAAAGTACTTTTTTGGTACTTTTTGTGAAATTTAAATTTTTGCTCAAAAATGTACTTTTTTATAAAAAATAAGTAGTTTTTAGTGATTTACTAATAAATTTCCCTAGAAATAGTAAAATTTAAAAAAGTACTTTTTTGGTACTTTTTAGTAAAAATTTTAAAATTTGAAGAAAATTTCGTCTTTTTTAAAGAATTTTGTTAAATTTATTGATTTTCTTATAATTTGCTTAGTTTACTTTTGTACTTTTGGTTTAAAAAAGGGTATTTTTGGAAAAATAGTTCTGTTTTTAAAAAAGTACTTTTTTTGGTACTTTTTGAAAAAATTAAATTTTTGCTTAAATTAAGTAGTTTTAAGAGTTTCAAACATAAACTAAGTTATTTACACATAATTATTACAAAAAAACCTTCAATTTCAAAAAGTACTTTTTTTGGTACTTTTTGTTGAAATTAAAAATTCTAGGGAAATTTTTAGATTTTTTTTTAATTTTCTTTTAGATTAAGCAAAATTTCATTATATTTTTTTTATTAATTGTTCTGAAAACTTTTGTGTCCTTACAGATATGCTTGATCGCGACAGAATGTGCAATTTTTCTCATCGGTGCCATCGCTACAATCTTGTACGCCATCACATTGTTGATTACGTAAAATACATAAATTGTCATCACATTCATATTCATTACTATTACAATCTGTTAAAACAAAAAACATTTATTAAACACTTAAACACGATTATAATGAGTTTGGAAAGGGGCGTGTTTGTAAAGGGGCGTGACATCTTGTTTTTATAGTTGTTTGTGTTTCTTGTTTACCTGTAAAAGGTGGACAACCAATTTCATCGGTTTCATCATCACAATCTGGATAACCATCACATTTTTTCTCAATTGGTATACAACGCGAATAATCACATTCAAATTCATAAATATCACAGGAATTCATGGGATCCTCTGGTATAAAATCTTCTTTGTAGATGTAAAATGTTTGATGGTGGTGTGGTGGTTGTTTGTTGTCATAATGAAGGTATGTATGATGTTTGTTTGTTATATGTTATGAATGATATTTGATAGAGAACACATGAAAAATAAATGAAAATGTAAAATTAATTTTTAAAAAATTTTCTTTCAAACAAAATTTCCATATTTTTGTTAAAAAGAAAAAAAACTATTTCAAAAACAAGGGTTTTTTTTAAAGAGTTAAAAAAAGTGCTTAAACTATAACTACAAAAGTTTGCTAAAGTTAGTTTTGGGGGAGCCATTCTTTAAGGATTTTCTGTTTTTACCATAATTAGCTTCATCATAATTGAGGGGACAATTGATTTCATCGGAACCATCTAGACAATCGGTAATGCCATTGCATAATTTATAGCCCGCTATGCAGATGCCATCGGCACATTGAAATTGAAAACTTAAACATTCAGCCAAATTGCGCGTTTTATTAAAATTTGCATTGAAATCTTAGAAATTTTTAAACAAGATTTCAAAAATTTCGTTTTTTTTGTTTAAAGAGCAATAGTTTTTTTAAATAATAGTAGATGCAGTTTATAGTAGTAGTAGTTCAAGATGAAAGCAGAATTTTGAATAAAATGATACATGAAATGAAACAAAATTTGTTGTCATAGAAAAAAAAAAGAAAGAAAATTTTTTTAATGAGTATAATGAGGAGATAATATAAAAAGTAAATGTTTTAAAACTAAACATGAAAACATGAATACATAAAATGACATGAAAAAAATGCAAGTAAATTATGAAAAAAATAATCATGCAAATTTAAAAATTTTAAGAGAAATTTAAAAACTAAAAATTTTTGGGGAAAAATTTTTTTAAAGTAAATTTTTTTTTTAATAAATTTCAATTATTTCTCTTAAATATGTTTAACTTCTAGTTCAGAGCTACTTCAGTTCTAGTTCTGTTCTAGTTGTGTTCTAGTTCTTTTCTAGTTCTAGTTCTCGCCTAGTTCTGTTCTAGTTCTGTTCTAGTTCTGTTCTAGTTCTGTTCTAGTTCTGTTCTAGTTCTGTTCTAGTTCTGTTCTAGTTCTGTTCTAGTTCTGTTCTAGTTC
>NC_060951.1:4320367-4334856 GCF_022045245.1 Lucilia cuprina
CTAATCTAGACTATAGTCTGGACGTTAGAGTAAACTATAGTCTGGACTATAGAATAGACTTTAGTCTGGGCTATAGAATAGACTATAGTGTGGACTATTGAATAGACATATAGACTATATTCTGAACTTTCTATAGACTGCAATCTAGACTATAGAATGGACTATAGAATAGACTATAGTTTGGACTATAGAATAGACTATAGTCTGGACTATAGAATAAACTTTGGTCTGGACTATAGAATAGGCTATAGTGTGGATTATAGAATAGACTATAGTCTGGGCTATAGAATAGACTATAGTCTGGACATTAGAATAGACTATAGTCTGGACTATAGAATAGACTGTAGTCTGGACTATGGAATAGGCTATAGCCTGGACTATAGATTAGACTGTAGTCTGAACTATAGAATATATTATAGTATGGACTATAGGATAGATTATATAGACTATATTCTGGACTTAGTATAGACTGCGATCTGGACTATAGAATGGACTATAGTTTGGATTATAGAAAAGACTATAGTCTGGACTATAGAATAGACTATAGTCTGGACTATAGAATATAATATAGTCTGGACTATAGAATAGACTACAGTCTGGATTATAGAATAGACTATAGTCTGGAATATAGAATAAACTATAGACTGGACTATAGAACAGATTATAGAATAGACTATAGACTGGATTATAGAATGGACTATAGTCTAGACTTCAGAATTCTACAATAGTATGCAGTATAGAATAGACTATATATGTAGCAATCTTTAGTCGGTATCATAAATCGAACTATGATCTGAACTGAAAACTATAGTCAGGCCTATGGACTAAAACCGGACCTAAGTTTCAAAGCAACTTTATAAACTATTGAGATGTAAGGGGTATCTTCTGCTTAAAACTAGATTTTATAAAAATTTCTTATTTGTCTTAAGTAGATGAGTTTTAAAATGAAATTTTAGATTTGCCGGCCAATTACACTGTAAAAAATTTGTGTGTTAGTTTTTAAGCCAATTGTAGGTGTATGTAATTTTTCAATATTTCAAAAATTCTTAACTTTGTGAAAAAAATAATGATTAATATGAACAAATTTACAATTAGTAAAGTTAATAAATTTAAAAAAATCTTCGAGAGATGATGAAATGAATGAGAGAGATTTTAAAGAACTTGATTTCCAAAATATAAAAAAGCCATTTTCTGATTGATTATTATATAGAAGAAACATACTAGGAGCCGGTGTAGTAGTAGTAGTTAAAGTTGTTGTCGTTGACATCGAGGTGGTCTTTAAAGTGCTGGTATTAGGTTTAGTACTGGCTGTAGTTTTTATAACATTAGCCGGTGCTGGTGATTGTGTGGTATTTAAATTATTTTGTGTTTGTGCTCTATATTCATCACAACTAAATTCATCGGTCATGTCATTACAATGATAGAAACCATCACATCTTAAGTGCAAGGGAATACACACATTATTGCCACAACGGAATTGAAATTCTGTACAAGGATTCTTATCAGAGGCTTTATTGTATACAGCAGGATAATAATAATAATATTCATTCATATCCTTTTGATGTAAGGAACCAGCATTTAAACCTCCAGGCCTATAGGGACGATAATGGGATACCGGTGGTGCCGAGGTAGCAGGACGTCGATGATGATCGGCATATTCTCTAATGATTTCATCCTCATCGAAGATATTTTGATTAAAATCTTGTAAGTCTTTAGGTTTTAAGCATTCAATTAAACAAACCGCATGCACCGTTAGTTTTTTTTTATTAGGGAGGAGTTTTTTTTTTTTTTTTTTTTTTTAATGGGGAGGGGAAAAAACATGCAAATTTTGTTGTAGCAGCCGATTTTTGTTGTTGTTGTTGGTGTTTGTAGTTTGGATAGTAGTGAGATAAATCATTCAGTTATCAGCCAATTTGTAGAAGAATTTTGTATAAAAATTTTTTACAGTGTAGTTAATTTTGTTAGAATTTTTTTGTTGTTTTTTTAGTTGTAACCATAACCACACAATTATGATTTTGTTTTTCAATTCAAAAAAGAAAAGTTTTATAGGAAAAGGAAATAAAAAGAAAAATTGTTGTTGAAAATTAATCAAAAATCAAAAATTTTCAGAAACTTTTCTTAAAAGTTTCTCTAACTAGGAAATAAACACAGAATACAGAGCTGGGAAAAGGCGAAAGGCAAGAAAAGCTTTAAAAGCTTAAAAACTAAAGAAAAAAGCTTTTATCTCATATAAAAAGAGAGCGAGAGAGCATCAGCTAGTCAAATTTTAAACAAAAAACAGGGACTCATTTTTCATAAGTTAATAGATTAGCCACCACCACTTAAAACACTCAAAGAAACGATGGAATAAAAATACACTTACCACAATCTGTTTCATCAGAATAATCATCACAATCATAGATATTATCGCAAACTTCACGCATGGGTATACATTGACCATTATTACAACGGTATTCATTATATTTACAATAATCGCCACTATCATCATCACCGCCTTTTTTTTTGTTTTTAAAGGGCGTGATAAATTTCAAATAATGGCCAGTTTAACAAGGGTTAATTGTAGCAAAATGGGTTAATTTTAGAACAATTAAAGAACATGCAAAAAAGGGTTGAAAAAAGATAAACAATTTTGATAGTTTTTCAAAATAAAGAAAAATATTTACAAAATCTATCTAAATCTACCAACACAGGAATGAAATGGAATGGAACGGAATGAAACGGAATGGATTATAATAACTATTTGAAAATAAAACATAACATAAACACTTACTTTTTAACAAACTTAGAGAAATAATGAAAAACTAGTAATGTTTAGGTTAAAGAAACGAAATGGAATGAAACATATAAAATGGAAATTTAAGAAAATTATTGAGAAACTTGTGATATAAAAGAAAAATGGCAAAAAATTCAATAAATACAGGATTTTTTCAAAAAAAAGTAAAAATTCTTTTCAAAGGAACCAAATGGAATGAAACAAATTTCAGAAATTTGAAATAAAATGATAAAAACTAAAGTATAACAAAGAAATTAAAAAAGAAAATGTAGAGTAATTAAATAAAATGTAAAATTTTCACAAGAAACAAAATGGAATGGAACAAAATTGAGAAAAAAAATCTACTAAACAAAAGGCTTTAACGATTAAACTTAAAGAAAAGATTTTTTTTAAAAAAACATTAGAAAATTTACTATTTTCCTTAAAAGGAACAAAATGGAATGAAACAGAGTATAGAAATTTCTAACAAAATGTTCAGGAATCAAGTTAAAACAAATAAATTGGCAAAGAAATTCAAGAAAATTTTTATAAAAATTTAAATTTAAAGAAGGAACAAAATGGAATCGAACAAAACTTAGAAAAAAATCTGCGAAACAAAAGGCTTTAACAAATAAACTTAAATGAAAAGGATTTTTTTAAGGAAATCATAGAAAATTTACTATTTACCTTAATAGGAACAAAATGGAATGAAACAAAATATTGAAATTTCCAACAAAATCTTTAGAAATTAAGTTAAAACAAATACATTTGCAAAGAAATTAAAGAAAATGTTTATAAAAATGTAAATTTAAAAAAGAAACAAAATGGAATGGAACAAAATTTAGAAAAAAATCTACTGAAAAACGGCTTTAACAAATAAACTTAAATGAAAAGGATTTTTTAAAGAAAACATTAGAAAATTGAACATTTTTCTTAAAGGGAATAAAATGGAATGAAACAAAATATTGAAATTTAAAACAATTTTAAAACAAACACCCACCAATTTAATGGACAACAACTTATAAATGAAAATATTGTTAAGAATTTTTTAAATTGTTATATGAAATGTATTTATCTTTCTATGAAACGTTTTGGAATTGAACACTTTTTTTTTGGTAAATCAGAGAACAAAATAACAGATTTAAAAACAAAATGGAGAGTAAAATGAACAACAAACCAATCAAATAAAAGTAAAATTTCTTATGGAACAAAATGGAATGAAACATAAATTTTCTTAAATTTCCACAAAAAATAATAATGAAATATATATAAATGAAGAAAATGAGCTAAAAATAAATGGATTATAAACAAAATGTGTATTTTCCCTAAAGAAAGAATTTGGAATGGAACACTTTTCAAAGAAAATTGAAAAAAAACTTATAAATTATAACAAAACTCTAAAAAAAAGAAAAAAAATAAAACAAAATTTAATAGTTTTGTAAAGAAAATTATTCAGGCAACGATTTGGAATGAAACATTTGTTATATTTATGTCAATAACTATTTTAAATTTTTTGTTTTGTATTAATCATTTAGCAACCAAGACTAGGCAAACTTAAAAATTCATTTAGAATTTTAATTATTCTCTTTAAGTAATAAAGTAATTTTTATTTTTAGCCGCTCTTAACGTTTAATGCAAGGCATGAACATGTTCAAACTTGCATAAAATTTAAATAAAATTTCTAAACAAAGAAATGTTTAATTCATAAAAAAAATAAATCAATTAATATTTATAAATGACAAATGATGACATGGTTAAGATAATTTGAAAGGGAACGTGTTGAAATTAAAATAAGATCGAAATAATAACAAAGACATTCGATTTCAAAGGGCTAAAAGAAAATAGAATCAATTATAGAATTGTTAGGAGTAAACTGGTCTAGAGTAGTCTACAGTCTGTACTATAGTATTGACTACAGTCTGGACTATAGAATAGTCTATAATCTGTACTATAGTATTGACTACAGTCTGAACTATAGTATAGTCTATAGTCTGGACTAGAGAATAGTTTATAGAACTATAGGACTGTCTACAGTCTGGACTATAGCATAGTCTATAGTCTAGACTATAGAATAGTCAATAGTTTTGACTAGAGAATAGTCTATAGTCTGGACTATAGAATAGTCAATAGTTCGGACTAGAGAATAGTCTATAGTCTGGGCTATAGAATAGTCTTTAATCTGAACTATAGAATAGTCTATAGTCTGGATTATAGAATGGTCAATAGTTTTGACTAGAGAATAGTCTATAGTCTGGACTATAGAATAGTCAATAGTTTGGACTAGAGAATAGTCTATAGTCTGGATTATAGAATAGTCTATAATCTGGACTATAGAATAGTCTATAGTCTGGACTATAGAATAGTCAATAGTTTGGACTAGAGAATAGTCTATAGTCTGGACCATAGAATAGTCTATAGTCTGGACTATAAAACTGTCTACAGTCTGGAGTATAGAATAGTCTATAGTCTACACTATAGAATAGTCTATAGTCTGGACTATAGAATAGTCAATAGTTTTGACTAGAGAATAGTCTATAGTCTGGACTATAGAATAGTCAATAGTTTGGACTAGAGAATAGTCTATAGTCTGGACTATAGAATAATCTGTAGTCTGGACTATAGAATAGTCTATAGTCTTGACTATAGAATAGTCTATAGTCTGGACTATAGAATAGTCTATAGTCTAGACTATAGAATAGTCTATAGTTTAGACTATAGAATAGTCTATAGTTTAGACTATAGAATAGTCTATAGTTTAGACTATAGAATAGTCTATAGTATGGACTATAGAATAGTCTATAGTCTGTACTATAGAATAGTCTATAGTCTGGACTATAGAACTATAGTCTATATTCTAATACAGCCCATTGTGCAAAATTTTATCTTTAATTTTTACCCCTATATAGTATTATCATTCAAATGTTTATCACGTTTTCATTTCATTCACATTTATGAATGAATTTTTAACTCATTAAATGTAAATACATTCCACGATTTTTCTCAACATTTTACTATAAATTCCTAATGTTTATTTGAATGCTTAACAAAAAACTAGTAGTAGCTGTCAAAAATGGGTGTAACATAAAGTAAAACATTGTTGGCATAATAATTTCAAAATGTTTTAAAATAAATTAAAAAAAATACTATTTTTAGCAAAAACTATAAATGAAATTAAATAAATAAGAGGAATTTTTAAACAAAGGAAATTATGTAGAAAAAGGTAATAACTAATTAACTAGGCAACAAGTTAAAGATTCAAGAAATTAAATTAAAATAAGGTAAATTAAGAAGAAATGAGTAATGTTTGAAAATAGAAGTAATAATGTAAAAAAGTTTACAAAATATTGAAAGAAACTTAAGAAAATTTCTTTGGTTTTTAGATGTTTTTAAAAATATGAACAAAAATTTCTTATAAAAGAACAATTTTGGTGAAAATAAAAATTAAAATTTTTTTTTTTTTGAAAAATCATCCTCTTTTAAAGAAAATTTTATAGAATTTAACTGTAACCATAAAACCCCTTAAGAGTTCTTAAACGAAAACCTTTTAAATTTTTTCATTTTGTTTAGAAATAAACAAGTTATGAAGATTTTTCCTACAAAACCTCCTAATTAATATTAGTCATACGTACTGGTGGAAAATTTTTAAAAATCCTTAATATCTTTATTACTAAAAGAAAATTTTAAAACTTTTTTTCTAATAAATAGCTCACCATCACAATGTCTTTCATCTGATATATCTTCAGGACAATCTATATTGCCATTACAACGAAAATTTTTCGAAATACAAGTGCCATCATCACATTGCCATTTATCATGTAAGCAGGCTAAAGAAATTTTTAAAGATTTTTTTTTTTTTTTTAAGAAAATATAAATAGAATTCTTAGATATATAAAAACATACGACATCCTTCCTCATCGGAACGATCATGCGGACAATCGGCATGACCATCACAACGATGAACTATGGAAATGCAAGTAAAATCGCGACAAGTAAATTTGCCTTTGGGACAAAAGAAACGTAATTTGGGCACAACTATTTAGATAATTAGTTAAACAAAAAGAAATTTGTTTTTTACAAAAAGTTTAGAAAAATAAAGGGAATAGAAAAGAAAGAAAATACACATTTAGATATAAAATGAATTTTGTACAATTTTTTTTATTTACAATGAATATTGATGTTTTGTCGTGGAAATACTTACTGCTATCACAATGTTCTTCATCATCACCATCCAAACAATCTGTTTTACCATCACAGATTTTCGATTCACTAATACAATTGATACCATCTCTACATTGATATTCTATATCACTACATTCGGCCGCTTTTTTGTTGTTGTTGTTGTTGTTATTGATGGGTTTAAAGGTTAGTAGTTAGTTAAAACATAAGTTTAGTTTTGTTTTTAGCAGACATGCAGTTTTGTTTTGAAGAGGGTTAAATGTCAAACAGTTAGTTTTTTTTTTGTTTGAATTATTAGCCATTAGTTAGAGTAAGCAAAGTTAGAAAAAAATTATTAAAAAAATGTTTTAATTAAAATTAGTTTTCTTATTTAGTTATTTTTTTGTAAATTAAACTAAACTATTATTATTTAAATAATATACTTAATATTGTTAACTACAGTTTAAGCTTTTTATATATATAGTTAAACTATAAAAGGAAACTTGTTTAAACAGTTTCCTTTTGTTATAACTAATAAAGAGAAAAATAGAAATTAAAATTTTTTCAAACTTACGACATCTTTCATCTTCGTCATCACCATCGGGACAGTCCATGATACGGTTGCAACGTTTGCTGCCATCAATACAATCGCCAGAGTTGCACTTGAATTCATTAGGATTGCATTCTGCAAAAATAATTAGAAAAGAAACAAAAAATAAGAAAAAAATTTAAATTTTTTTAACAAAAAAATATTTTTAAATAAATTTTTTTTATAATTAAAAAAAATCTCTAAAATTTTATTAAAATTCTTTTATTGTAAACCAAAGTCTTTAGTTTATTATGGTTTTTAAAATTTTCAATTTACTACATAAACAACAGAGTTATGGGCAATTTACCAAAACAACCTTATAATTAATATCAATCATACGTCCCGGTGGTAATAATTTAAAAAAATTAATTTTTCTGTAAATTTGCTAGAATTTTGAATAAAATTTAAAACTTTTAACAAAATAAACAGCTAACTAAGTAATTGAAAATACTTTTTTAAAGAAAATTATTAACAAATGTTGTAAAAAATAGAAATTAAAATTTCAAAATTTTTCAAATATTATAATTTTTTGGAAAATTATTTTTGATTAAAAAAATAATTTTAAAAATATATTATTAAACATTTAAAGCCTAAGCTGTTGAAAACTATTTAGAATTTAAAAAAAATTTCAGAAAACAAAAACAACAAGAAAGAAATTTAAACAAAACTGAAAAATTTTCTTTATTTTTAACTAAAAATTTTAACTTTTTTTATAAAAAAATTTTGTTAAAGAAAAAAATTTTTGAAAAATTTATAAAATTAATTTTAGCAAAGCTTGAGGTATAAGCTTTTAAATTATATTTGAAATTATTAATTTTTAAATTAACAAATTTTTAAATAATTTAAAAAATTAAAAAAAACTTTTGCAAAAATTCTCTTTTCTTTTAATTTTTTTCAACAAAATTTTTTTTTTTAATTTTTTTTTAAATAATATTTAAAAGCTTTTAAGCATAAGCTTTTGAAATTTATGTAAAATTTTAAAATCCTTTAGAAAATAATTATCGTTTGAAGAAATTTGTACAAAAAGGGATTTTTTTGGAAAAAATTTACTTTTTTAATTAAAAATGTTGTTCAACGAAAATTTCTTTAAAATTTATTAAAAATACTTTTTAAAAAGCTTGAGTCAGTGGTTTTCGAAATCCATCAAAAAGAATTTTAAATTATTTAAAATACAGCAATATTTTGAAAAAAAATTTAAAAAAAGAAATAAAAAAAATTCTGCAAAATAATTATTTTTTTTTAACAAATAATTTTGTTTGACGAAAAATTTTTTAAAATTTAGTTAAAATATATTTTCAAAACCTTGAAGTGTAAGCTTTGAAAATTCATTTAAAGTTTTAATTTAAAAAAAAAATTTACAACATTTTTTTTTAAATTAAAAAAATATCAATTTTTTTTAAATAATTTATTTATTTTTTTTTTAAATTTTGTTTAAGGAAAAATTTTTTAAAATTTATTTAAAATATTTTTCGAAAACGTTGAGGTGTTAGCTTTCAGAATCCATTTAAATTTTTAAAATCCTTTAAAAACTAAAGAAATTATAAAGGATTTTATATAACAACCCAATAATTAATATCAATCATACGCCTTCAACCAAAAATTAAAAAAAATGTGAATTATTACGAATTTTATTAAAAATTTTGTTATTATTTGTATAAAAAGCCTTAGTTTTATTGATAATTAAAACAAAAAAAGCTGTTGAGCAGCTTTTAATTATTTGTAATAAATGCTTAATTTCAATTATGACAAATGAACTTCATTTGCCTGCAATTAGTGTTTTTGTTGGGTAAATTTGTTAAAAATTTAAGGACTTTCTCTAATTACTGCCAGCAAACTTTTCTTAAATCTTAAAATGATTAACAATTTTTCTTCTTTAAACAAACTTTGTTATTGCTTGTTTGAAATACAAACCTCTTAGTTTCCAAGTAACATCCTGTTGCTTATTAATTGTTCACACTTGGCCTTAAATGTGTTTGAGTTTTTTTTCTACTTTTCTTTAGGAAAAAAAAAATAACAACAAATATTCTTTTGATGTTTCCTTTTTCAAGAACATTCCTTTGCTTAAACAATGTTAAGACAAATCAACAAGTTTTGAGAGTTTGCGAATGAGGGTTGAAAAAAAACACTCATAATTTGGCAGTTAACATGAATAAAACAAACAATAACACTTGGCTCAACTTTGGCTAAAGGATTATATTGTTGTTTTTAAGGATTTCGACAGCAAAAAGGAAAAAAAAGAAATCTATATACTTTATGCCAACAAAAAGCTAATAGAAGCTAAACAATAAGCGATAGAAAAGGATATATTAAAAATAAACAGAAAATAAGAGAGAAATATAAAGAAAATATGTATGAAAATAGCAAAAGCTAAGGAGATTTATGTAAGAATTTAATAATTTAAAAAAGGAACAAATTTTAATTTTTTAAGCTATTTAAAGAAAATTTTTAAAATTTTCAAAAAAAAAATTTTTTGGAAAATTTATTTTTAAAGAAAATTTTTGTTAAAGAAATTGCAAAATTTTTAAATCTTTTGTAAGTCGATTTAAACAGTGAAATGTTAGCTTTCCAAAACTGCTTTTAGTTTTAAAAAAGCTTTAAGGTAAATCAAGTTATTAAGCTTTTTCTATATAAACCACCTAATTAATAACAATCATACGCCTCCTTTAAAAAAATGTTTAAACATTTTTTATAACCTAACTAAAAGTATTTAAAAAAACCTAAAACTATTTGTTTAAAGTTAAGTTAAATGTTAAGAATTTTAAACAATTTTTTTTTTAACAACAAAAAACTTAAAGTCTACTTTTAGGCTTTTTCTTTAATAAAATCAATTAAAACTTTTCGTTAAAGTTAAAGAAAAAAGAGCGCAAAAAGAAACTATTGTTTATTGACAAAACTAAGGCATACTTTTAGTTTTGTCTCAATTATATTAACTAATTATTAAACCAGAAAAGTTGTTGGTTGCCAAAAAGGCACAACTTTTTAACTTCACTTTGCCCACAACTACAAAGGACATTAAAAACTCTAAATAAAAGAAAAATTATTTATGAACTTTTCTCTATATATATAATTTAAATGTCCAATTCGTTTAAGTTCTAGATAAGTTTATGCAGTTTTTGTATTTTTTTTGTTATTTTAAAGCGCATTGCAGATATCATTGAGACATTTATAAGGTTTTAGTTTTGTTTTTATAGTTTGCTTAAAGTTTGCAACTTAAACGCCTTACAAATGACAGTTAAAAGAAAAGTAAGTTTCTTTTTTTGTTTTTGTTTTTTTCTCAGAAATCATTAAATTTGCATGTTTTCGGGCAAAAATGCAAATGAGGCTCTAAAGCTAAAATCAAAGTAATAAACTGAAAAATATTATAGAATAAATAAATTTAAAAAAAAAAAACAAATAATTGAATTATTTTAAATGTGACTTTTTCCCGTATTTTGTCTTAATATAAAGCTTTAAACAAATGTTTATGAAATCTATTAAAATTTTCTTTAATTCTTGTCAAATTTATAAAAAATTTTACAAAAAAAAATTTTTGTAATATTCTTCCAAAAAAACTTAAAAAATTGTTAAAGACAAAATGTTTTTTAAAAAAATGTTCTTCCATAAAATAAAGCTTATTGTGTGTGGTTTTATTGGTTTTTAAAAATTTTCAAATCCCTTGAGTATTGTTAAAGTTATTAGCATTTTTCCCCAACAAGCTGTTAATTAATATCACTCATACGTCATGTAGCACAAAAAAGTTTATTAATGAAAATTTTCTAATTTGAAAAGAAAATTCTGAAAAAATTGATACAAACCATAAATTCTAATGTTTGCTTTTTAAAATAAAAGAAATTTTCATAAAATTTTAGAAATTTTTTAAAATTAAAAAATTAAAAAAAAAATAAAATTTTTTGTCTAAATTTTTAATTTTTTTGTAGCATATTTTTAAGCAAAAATTGTTTATAATTAAGAAAGGTATTTTCTTTGAAATAAACCCCCAAAAGTAGGCTTTACATATTTAGCTTTTGCATCATAATATCATCTCGTTAAGTAGGCTTAATAATTTGCCTAAACACACACACAATTTTTTTAAGGTCATGGCATGTAAATACCTTACAGAATGTGTGGGTGGATGTTCAAAATCCCTCACTAATCATATCATAATCCTAACACACACACACACACAAAACGCACAAACACATAATTGTCTGTTATATTGATATACATATGTCCGTGTAAGTATTTGTGTATTAGTCATGTGCTTGTGTATCGGTATTTGTTATCCGGATTTCAGAAATTTTAAACACCTGCTATGCGTGAATTTTCTGGTTTTTTTTTTTGACTAACATTATGCCTGTTGATTTCGTTTTACAGCAGCAGCAGCAGAAAACAACACTCCCCCAACAAAATAACAATAATTTAGGGTAATTGTTTGTTTAAGTACCAGACAGAGAGGCTGGGAAAATATGCTGCGGAAAACTTTTTCGTTTCATTTAACGGTGGAGGGGAGGATGCTGAGTAAACACTCATACACTTTAGAACTTGATAAAGTTTTAGGGGGAAAACTAAATGTATTATATTTTCCCTTAAATTAAGCACAAAAACAATTGTTTTTGAATTGTTTATTGCTAAGTTGGGAAAAAAACTAGCCTAAAAAATTGGTGACATTTTGGAATTTTTCATAACTAAACGGGTTAACAGTAAAAGAGACAAGTAAATTTTTAAAGGAAAAAAGTCGAAATAATTGAACAGTTAAACACTAATACAAATGCATAAAATTCATAAAATACGTTTGCCTAATTAATATCAATCATACGCATCAGTACCATCAGTAGTCTATAGTCTAGTCTATAGTCTTGTTTAGTCTAGTCTATATTCTAGTTTATAGTCTAGTCTATAGTCTAGTCTATAGTCTAGTCTATAGTCTAGTCTATAGTCTAGTCTATAGTCTAGTCTATAGTCTAGTCTATAGTCTAGTCTATAGTCTAGTCTATAGTCTAGTCTATAGTCTAGTCTATAGTCTAGTCTATAGTCTAGTCTATAGTCTAGTCTATAGTCTAGTCTATAGTCTAGTCTATAGTCTAGTCTATAGTCTAGTCTATAGTCTAGTCTAGAACATAGAGTGTAGTCTATATTAAAATCTATTGTAGTCTATTGTTTGTACTTCCGTGTTTAGTTCTTGTTTTAATCGACAGTCTAGTTTATAGTGTAGTCTATTGTATATTAAAGCCTATAGGCCTATAGTCTAGTCAAAGGTCTAGTCTATAGTTAAGACTTTTTTATATCGTTTTTTTTTTAACCTATCTAAACTTTAAAAAATTTATTTAAAAACTCTTTTACTATCTTATTTGCTTTTCTGTAACCAACATGCAATTTCCCTGCAACTTTATTGATGGAACCAAAAGCAATGACACGCAAATTGTCATCAATTACAAAAAGAAAAGCTAGAGTTATTAAAAAATTAAATTGTTGTTTTTTTTAACAAAAGCTTTAACAAATTGACAGTTTTACATAAAATTATGCAAAAGAAAGAAAATAATAGACAAAATCAGTAAATTATATAATAATCTAAAAAAACGATTTTTTTCTTTAAATAGAAAGGAGATCCGTTAATAGTTTGTATTAATTATATACAAAATATTTGAATTTATTATAATTTATACATAAATCTTTCAAAATTTCCTTATAAATTGTTAAATTTTGTATTTAAAATTTTTTTATATGAAGGCGTATGATTGATATTAATTAGGAGGTTGATTGAAAAAATTTGCCATAACTTTGGTTATTTCTTAGGGATCTTAAAATTTTAAATGGGGATTGATAGTAAACATTATAGGCTTTAAAGTGGTTGACAGTAAGATACTAAAGGTTTTGTTGTAGATTTTATAACATTTTTGTAAAATATTTTTTCTTAATTTTTTTATAATTATTTTTTTATTTTTACTTTATTTTGTATTTTATCTCAAAATATGTTTCAATAACCATAATTTATTTTTTCGTTATAATATCTTAATTAAGATTTGAATTATTTTTATAAGTTTTATTTATAAGTTTCTTTTTATGGTAATAATCATTTTACGAAATTTATCATTTGAAGCATTTAAACAAAAATCGAACTTTGCGTGCTGGTAATTACTTACTACATTACCATTTGACATTTATATAATAGATATAGAAAACCAAGATAAACAAAAGGTTAAAATAATAACAACTACTTACCGGAAGTTTTACGCCAACAATTAAATGAAATGAAGGCTGAATTAAAAGGGTTGACATGGGCTCAAACGGGAAGAACTTCAGCTAAAAAAGAAAAAAAATATAAGAAAACAATTTAGTTTAAATCTGGAAGAAGTTGTAAAAAATTTAATGAAATCATAAGTTTGTATTACTAGATTTTAAATCTAAAAGTTTTCTTTTAATTTGTAAAATTTTAATTTCTTCTTATAATTTTAATATAGCAGGACGTAATATTGATATTAATTAGTGGATGTTTTTGGAATATCTTTAAAAACTGTTTTGTATAAAATGATTTTATAATTTTCCTTGATATATTGAAAAAATTATAGAAAATTTTCCTTTCATAATCTTAAGTGCTTTCTTTTTATTTTTAACATGCATATTTTTTTTGTTGTTAGCTTTTATTTACTTTGCAACACTTTTTGCCATTAATCAATTTCTTAATATTCTTACATTAACGTAATCTGATTATGGTTAAGGAAATGTAAATTATTGAACAAATAATGTTCTTTGAGTAAAGGAAAAGTGTGCGAAAGCTTAAACAAGTTACTAAGTGTTAGAGGATGAGCATAAAAGGACCAACGTGTAGGCTATAGACTACATAGACTACAGATCAGACTATAGAGTATACTTTAGACTAGATGATAGGTTAGACTGTAGATTTGACTTTAGACTAGACTATAGACTGGACTATAGACTAGACTATAGACTAGACTATAGACTAGACTATAGACTAGACTATAGACTAGACTATAGACTAGACTATGGACTAGACTA
>NC_060951.1:4334956-4373533 GCF_022045245.1 Lucilia cuprina
CTCTCAAACATACCTGAACTCTAGTACTCTCGTTTAAATAAATAAACACCTTTATATGCACACACACACACTTTTAAACTGCCGTTAGACAGACACACAAGTAAACAGCAATAACTGGTACACAACAGAAGTTGTAAGTGTTCGTTCTCTCTTTTCCCTCTGGTCTTCATAACACAGTTTTCGATAAAAAAAAATCATGACAAAAGGACTTTGGTTTCTAAATGTTTACACTAGGACAACAACAATAATGCATTTCTAACATAGATTTCTGTTTTCGTAGAAAGAACTCTTCTTACCTACTAGTGTATAAGAAGAGTTTGGGAGGGCAGCGTAGAGAGTAAGAGTTAATGCTAAAACTTGTTACATTTTACCATTTTCCAAATGTACAAAAACGTATGAGTAGCGTAAAGTGTAAATACTACAACATGTAAAGAAAAAGGACATGTTTATGCTTGCCATGGCATGCAGAGTGGTCAACAAATTATTGTTTAACTGTAGTTTTATGGTTGTTTTGATTTTTTTTTTTGTTTTTAATGTTTAGCTACTAGATAGCAGTCAAATCAACACACTCTAACATATAAACGCTGTTAAGCTTCCGGTTTTAAATGTGTATATTTTAGTTCTTAAAGGATGTAATGCTTGGTAAAAAAATTAAAAAAACTTAACCCTTTAAGGGAGCAACAAATAAAATTTTAAATTTTGTTAAAAAGATGTAAGTAATTTTTTTTAGAATTTTTCTAAAGGAGTTAATATTACTTTTTTTCTATTTTAACCCAAAGGCTGAGGATGTCTTTGTTTAATGAGCCCGAGGTTTAACTGTTTCTTTGATTGTTGTTATTGTTGTTGCTTTTGTCTACTTTTCTATGTTGACAAGTTACTTCTTATGCTGTTATGGCTCTGGTTATTTGTGTTTTTGTTTTAAAAACAAAAGCCAAGTGTCACATGGTGTCTGGTACCATGTCGTGTGTCTTTTTGGCTTGTCTCTTCCATCTTGTTGTTTTTTTTTATTTTCAACAGAACAGAATAGTCACCCAAAATAAATCGCAAAAGAAAACTGTGTAAAGTTTTTTTGTGTTTTGATTACAACTTGACTAAAGTAAACAATAACTATGTGGTGGTTAAAAAATGTTTACAAAACTCATATAAAACGCAAGAAGAGAGAGAGAGAGAAAAAAGAACTACTTCCGTTGAAAAGCTCACAGCAAACAATGAAAATAAGGATTTATAAATTTTAAAATAACACACACACACACACTGACTCAACAACCTAGCCAAGGAGTTAATGAGAGCGACAGACAAAACTTATGAAATTTTAAATTTTAATTATTGATACTAATGGTAGTAAAATTTTATACAAACAAATAGTTTTCTCAAAAGTTTTCTTAAAGCTTAAAATAATTTCAACTATTTTTATTAAAAAAAGTACTAAATCTACTACTATTTTAAAAGTTTTATTGAGAAAGCAAAATTTTTCTGTTTTTAAAAGCATTTTTATAAATTTTATTAAAATTTAAGCAAATTTTTTTAATTTTGAAAATAGTAGTAAATCTACTACATTTTTCAAAGTACTAAATCTACTACTGTTTGAAAAAGTTTTATTGAAAAAGCAAAATTTTATTTATTTAAAAAGCTTTTTTTTTAATTTTTTTAAAATTTAAGCAAATTTTTTTTTTAATTTTGAAAATAGTAGTAAATCTACTACTTTTTTTAAAAGGCCAAAAAAATTTATAAAAATATTATTTAATTTCTTTTTAATAACATTACAAATGATTTTTGTCAAAATTTTAGCGAATTTCTTTATTTTTTAAAATAGTAGTAAATCTACTACTTTTTTAAAAATCATGAAAATTTACTAATTTTGCAGATTTTTCTTTAATTTAGTAATAAATTGTTTTAATTTAAGCAAAATTTTATTTATTTTAACAACTTGAAAATAGTAGTAGATCTACTACTTTTTTTAAAATATGCCAAAAACTGCAAAATTTTTATTGTTTTGTTTAATTTAGGTTAACTGTAGCTATTTTAAGTGAAAAATTTATATTTTTTAACTTTTAAAAATAGTAGTAAATCTACTACTTTTTTCAAAATGTTAGAAAATTGTAAATTTTTCATATTTTTCATTAATTTAGTATTAAATTGTGTTAATTTAAGCAAAATTTTATTTATTTTAACAACTTTAAAATAGTAGTAGATCTACTACTTTTTTCAAATATGCATATAACTACAAAATTTTTATTGTTTTGTTCAAACTAGGTTGATTGTAGATATTTTGAAAGAAAATTTTCAATTTTTTCAACTTTTAAAAATAGTAGTAAAATCTACTACTTTTTTCAAAATGTTATAAAATTGTTAATTTTACATATTTTTTATTAATTAAGTCTTAGAGTGTTCACTTTAAAGCTAAGTACTATATATTTTATCATGTTAAAAATAGTAGTAGATCTGCTACTTTTTTAAAATATGCAAAAAACTGCAAAATTTTTATTGTTTTGTTTAATTTCGATTGAATGCAGCTATTTTTAAAAAAAATTTTCAATTTTTTTAACATTTAAAAAAAGTAGTAGATTTACTACTTTTTTAAAAATGTTAGAAAATTGCTAATTTTACATATTTTTCTTTAACTTAGTCTTGGAATGTTTACTTTAAAGCTAAGTGCTATATATTTTATCACTTTAAAAATAGTAGTAGATCTACTACTTTTTTTTCAAATATGCATAAAACTGCAAAATTTTTATTGTTTTGTTTAATTTAGGTTGATTATAACTATTTTCAAAGAACATTTTCAATTTTTCAACCTTTAAAAATAGTAGTAAATCTACTACTTTTTTAAAAATTTTAGAAAATTGCTCATTTTACATATTATTCTTTTACTTAGTCTTAGAATGTTTACTTTAAGATTAAGTATTATATATTTTATCAACTTAAAAATAGTAGTAGATCTACTACTTTTTTCAAATATGCAGAAAACTGCAAAATTTGCATTGTTTTGTTTAATTTAGGTTTCATTGAAGCTATTTTTACAGAAATTTTTTGTTTTTTTTAACATTTAAAAAAAGTAGTAGATATACTACTTTTTTCAAAAACTTCAAAAACCCTAAAATTTTGTTAAAATATCAAACAACAATATGTTTTGTAATATTCTTACCCACATTAAAGTTAAAATTTGTTGTTTCTTTTAGCACAAATTACTCTTACATACCTGCAAATAGAAAAGAACAGAAAAATAAAATTTGATTAATATTAGTTGTGGCCACAAATGAAATCTATAAATTTTTATTAAATAAAATATAAATAAAAGTTTTAACTCTTTATTTTAACCAAAAATATTGTTACTTTTTTTGTTGGTTAGCAAGTGGGAAATGATTTTTATCTTACAACAATTAAAATATTATGTTTTTTGTTGGTGTAGTATAAAAAAAACTTGGTCATTTCATTTAAACAACAACAGTTATTGTACGACAACAGTGTCAATATTTATTAAATGTGAAAGATATAGTTTATGTATGTAGAGGAAACATTCAGAGAGAGAGAGAGAGACACACACACATCAAACACTAAGATAACGTCCAAAAAAGTCATCAATCAAAATTTATTTATATGTATGTGCCGGTACTTTATGTGTATTTGTATAAAAAAAAAATTAAATATGAATATTTATGTGGAAAATTTTTTTCTTCCTTTTCTCCTTCCCTTATTTGTTGGTTGGTTTGTTGCATTGAAAAGGGTTCAATATGCTTTTTGTTTCATTCATTTATTTGTGGGTATTTGTTATTGTTGATCAAGGATAACAATAAAAATTAAATATATTTAATTTTTTTGTTCATACCAATACATAGCTATTCGTTATGGTCATGTGGTTTAAATATAAATTGTTGTTGGAAATATTAAGGTGATCATTAAAAGTAAGATTTTTCTATAAATTTTCAATCAAAAAATAGCAATTTTGAAAAAAGGTAGTAAATCTACTACTATTTTAAAATCAACAAAAAACTTAATTTTATCATTATTTAAGTTTAGTATTACTATTAACTACTAAAATTTTTAATTAATTTCAATTTTAAAAAAAGTAGTAGATCTACTACTATTTTAAAATCAACAAAAAACTTCATATTATCGTTATTTAAGCTTAGTATTACTATTAACTACTAAAATTTTTAATTAATTTCAATTTTTAAAAAAAGTAGTAGATCTACTACTATTTTAAAATGTTGTAAAATTTAAAAAATTTTTATAGTTTTTAATAATTTATCTATTTCTTAGCCTTCTACAGTAATTATTTTACAAAATTTCTTATTAAAAAAAGGTAGTAGATCCACTACTTTTTTAAATTTAAATCCGAAATGGATAAAAATTATATTTTTAGTTTGTTTATATCAACAACTTTCGTTTGCCTTAATAAAATGCTAAAAATTTCCTATTTTAAAAAAAGGTAGTAAATCTACTACTATTTTAAAATGTCAAAAAATTAATAAAATTTTAATGGTTTTTATAAGCTTAAGTATTTTTAAATAATTTTCTGCTAATATTTTATAAAATTTTATGTATAAAAAAGGTAGTAGATCTACTACTTTTTTTAGTATTTAGCAGAAATTAAAAATTTTAATATTTTTGGTTTGCCTATATCCTCTATTACTTTTTTCAATTAAAAAATCTCTTAAATTTTGTACTTTAAAAAAGGTAGTAAATCTACTACTATTTTAAAATTTAAGAAAATCATCAAAATTTTAAAAGATTTCGAAAATTTGCATACATCTTAGCTATAAGCATGTTTTATTTTATTAATTTTCTTATTTTAAAAATGTAGTAGATCTACTACTTTTTTTAAGTTTGAGCAGATTTGTAAATTTTTTATATTTTTGTTGTTTTAATGACTTTTTCTACCATTTGCAATGATAAAATGTTTAAAATTTCTTATTTTAAAAAAGGTAGTAAATCTACTACTAATTTAAAATAACTGAAAATCAATAAAATTGTTATGGTTTTTGTATATTGGAGTATTTCTAAGCAGTTCGCTAGTTTTATTTAACAATTTTCTTTTTTTCAAAAAGGTAGTAGATCTACTACTTTTTTTAATTTTGAACAGATTTGTAATTTTTTTATATTTTTATTGTTTTAATGACTTTTTCTACCATTTGCAATGATAAAATGTTTAAAATTTCTTATTTTAAAAAAGGTAGTAAATCTACTACTATTTTAAAATAACAGAAAATCAATAAAATTTTTATGGTTTTTGTATATTGGAGTATTTCTAAGCAGTTTGCTGTTTTATTTAACAATTTTCATTTTTCAAAAAGGTAGTAGATCTACTACTTTTTTTAATTTTGAGCAAAAGTTAACAAAAACTACTTTTTTGCTTTGCCCATAATTTCTTCTACTATTTTCAATTATAAAATGTTAAAATTTTCATATTTTAAAAAAAGTAGTAAATCTACTACTTTTTTCCAATTTGATGAAATTTATAAAATTTTATTTTTATTAGTTTCTTAAGCAGGTTTTAACTATTTAGAGCACATTTTTGGTGGTTTTTAAAAAGGTAGTTAATCTACTACTATTTTTAAATTTTGGAAAAAGTTTAAAATTTTTAGGTTTTCAAAGGATTTACAACTGTTTGTTTGAAATTTTTTATAAATTTTTGAAAATTTTGTAAATCTACTACTTTTTTTCAGTAACAAAACTTTGATTTTAATCTAAATTAATGTTTTATTCATAAATTTAAAATTCTTGTGTAATTTGGTTTAGCTTGTTGGCAAAATACGCAGGTGCTGCTGCTATTGAAAAACATATTAACAATTTTTTTTTCAATTAATGCCATATAAATTGCTTACATTAAAAGCTTTTAAGAACTTTTAGCCATAAATAAAACATAATAAATAAATTACTCACGTTTTGTTGTTGCTCATTTACAACAACAATACACAAAATTGCAGTTTAAAAGTGAAGATTATAAGTCTTACAACCAACCCTTTCGGCTAAAACATGATTATTATTTTCAAAGCATTTCGTTAAAGAGAGAGATCGCCCCCCCCTCCTGTCCTCACCCTTTTTAAAGATTATGCAAATTTAATGTTTAAAACATGATCATATTATGATGAGCTTTATAAGTAGAATTGATTGAAAAAACGTGATTTTCAAGTGTCAATAATTGATGATAAACTTTTTTTGTTTTTGGTTGATGACAAATTCTGAGAATATTTTTTTTTTTTTTTTGCTGCAAATAAACTATTTTTATCTTAAAAGATTGATCTTATTGTTTAAATCATGCAGAAAATTGTCTTTTAGTTTGTAGGCGAATTGAGAAAAACAAAAACCAAAACCTTTAAAATAAATCCATTTAAATATTGTTGTTTTTATCTTGAAAATTACATCTTGACATGATAAATTGTAACGCATGATGATTCTTTTACATGGCAGTTGTGTTTTTGTGAATTGCTGGATGCGTTTAAATGTGAAACAAGTTTAAAACGCATTTTTGTAGTTTTTTCTTGTTTTTTTCTGGGGATATTGAATGTTGTAACAGGGTGTTACCTAAGCAGCTGTGATTTAGGCCAGTAAACAACAAATTTTGTTAAATTTCATATTTAAAAGCTTTTCATACAATAAATTCTTTAAAAATCATTAATTGTGTCAATTTTGAAAATAGTAGTAGATTTACTACTTTTTTTAAAAACTCAATAAAACAAAGAAAAAATAATATAAAACTTTTAATAAAGACTATTTCTGCTATTTTGCATTAAAATGAAACAATTTCCTTGTTTTTTAAAAAAAGTAGTAAATCTACTACTTTTTTTCAGAATTAAACAAACTCAAAATTTTTGTTATTTTCAATTGACTTATTAAGTCTTCTTTTATTATTTCCAGCTAAAAATTAACAAATTTCTAGGTTTTTTAAAAAGTAGTAAATCTACTACTTTTTTTTAAATTTCGAAAAATCTCAAATTTTTAAATTTTCATTAATTTGAAATGAAAACACATATTTATTACATTAATTTTTGCAAAAATTCTCGTTTTTTAAAAAAGTAGTAAATCTACTACTATTTTAAAATATTGAAAAAATCTCAAATTCTTATACTTTTGGTTTATTTGGACATAAATAAAGATTTTTTTATAATATTTTTAATAAAATTTCATTTTTTTAAAAAGTACTAAATCTACTACTTTTTTAAAAATTAGAAAAACTTGAAAATTTTTGTAATTTTCCTTAAATCTAAAACTATTTGTTTAATTTCCAGCTAAAATTAAATCAATTTCCTTTACTTTTAAAAAAAGTAGTAAATCTACTACTTTTTTGAAATGTTAAAATGTGCAAAAATTTCGATGTTCTGGCTTTTAGTTGATATGACTTAACATATTTTTAAATTATTTTGGATATAATTTCATTTTTTTAAAAAAATACTAAATCTACTACTATTTTTAAAAATTGGTAAAACTTGAAAATTTTTGTAATTTTTCTCAAATCAAAAGCTATTTTTTTAATTTCCAGCTATAAACCAATCAAATTTCTTTACTTTTAAAAAAGGTAGTAAATCTACTACTTTTTTTGGAAATGTTAAAAAGTGTAAAATTTTGTTGTTCTGGCTTTTAGTTGATATGAACTAAGATAATTTTTACAATATTTTTAATAAAATTTTATTTTTTTAAAAAAAAGTACTAAATCTACTACTTTTTTTCAAAGTTGATAAAATTATGTAAATTTTGTAATTTTCTTTTAAGTAGGGAATATTTTTATTATTTCTAGCTAAAATTAACTAATTTTTTTTTTGATTTTCAAATTAGTAGTAAATCTACTACTTTTTTTAAATAGTTGATATAAACTTAAAAATTTTGTAATTTTCTTTTAATTTACAACTATTTGGTGGTGTTTCTAGCTAAAATTGTTAAAATTTTTGGATTTTTAAAAAAGTAGTAAATTTACTACTTTTTTAAAATGTTGAAAAAGTGCAAAATTTTTTAAGTTTTCTCTCTTTTTGATATAAACTTAGCTAATTATTGTAAATCTTTAATAAAATTTCCATTTTAAAAAAAGTAGTAAATCTACTACTTTTTTAAAAAGTTGATAAAACTTAAAAATTCTATAATTTTCTTTTAATTTAGCAACGTTTTCATATTTTCCAGCTTAAATTATCAAAATTTTTGGTTTTTTAAAATAGTAGTAAATCTACTACTTTTTTAAAAAGTTGATGAAACTTAAAAATTTTATAATTTTCTTTTAATTTAGCAACGTTTTCATATTTTCCAGCTTAAATTATCAAAATTTTTGGTTTTTTAAAATAGTAGTAAATCTACTACTAATTTTTTTAAAATGTTGAAAAAGTGTAAAATTTCTTGAGTTTTGTGTTTATTAAATATAATTTGAGCTATTTGTTGTAATATCTTTTATACAATTTAAATTTTAAAATAGTAGTAAATCTAATACTTTTTTTTTAAAATTTGATAAAACTTTAAAATTTTTTAATTTTCTATTAATTTAGTAAAGTTTTAATAATTTCCAGCTTAAATTATCAAAATTTTTGGATTTCTAAATTAGTAGTAAATCTACTACTTTTTTTTAAAAAAAATTGTCAAAATTGCTTTTTGTTCTATTTTACTTCTTTTGAAAGTATTTTAAAGAAATTTTTTGCAAAATTTTGCTTCATCTTTTTCTTTTTACCCTATTTTCTTTCCAGGCCGTCAACATCATCATATGTTTGACTTTACTTTATCATCAATATCTCTCTTATACATCGTTTGTGTCATGTTTTTTTAGAAATTTAAATTGCTTATTTTTCCAACTCTTTCTATAATATATAAATATGTATTGTTTTAAATACATATTTTATAAACAACAAAAATGCACTTTTCTTTTATAATCTTTGTAATGTGATCAAACTTGCATGAGATGTGTCTGTTGTCACCAATAACAACAGCAACAATTATAACAAAATATTTTATTGTCTACATATGTTACAAATCAAACAATTTACTTTGTTAAAGAGTTTAAAACTTCAAGACAAACATAGGTGAATGACTTGCATTTGGTTTGATTTTGTGAAATAATATTTCAATAGAAATTGTTTTTAAAAGAATTTAAATTGACTTTATTAGATTTTGACATAATTATTGGTTATTGAGTCATGTATGTAAAACTGATTACAAGTGGTATTTGAAATAAAATATGCAAAAATTAAACTAAGTACTAAATAATTTTAAATTATTATAATTGTAAGTTGAAAAGTAGAAAAATCTGCATAAAATTTTAATAAAAAGATTAATTTAAATGATACATAGCAAAGAAAAAAGGAGAAGGAAACTGTTGTAAAATAGAAAAATCTAAAGCCAAACCTTTGCTATCATTCCCTTAACTTCTCTTTGAATGTTTAGTAAACAACTTTCGCTTTTTTTTTTCTTAAACGCTTCGCCCAACCTTTTTCCTATACCTTTCAAATTCTTATACGGTTTACTTCCCTCATTTGACAGCTTGTTAGCTGTTGCAAACATTTATATTGAAAACTATAATTTAAATGCGCTACAGCTAAGGATTAAGCAGTTTCAACCTCAACACCTCTTTTGCTACCTTTTAGCTGTTAAAAAGTCTTATTTTTTAATAAAATCTTAACAAAATTTTCATTTGCATTTAAAATTTCTCTAAAATTCCTTATATTAAAAATAGTAGTAGATCTACTACTATTTTGAAATAATGTAAAAGTGAACAATTTTTGTAAATTTATACTCAGTTCAACAATACTAATGCTATTTATAGGGAAAAAAATGCAATTTTTCTTATTTTTGAAAAAAGTAGTAGATTTACTACTATTTTGAAATAAAGCAAAAATTAAACATTTTTGTGCCACTATCATTAGTTCATTATTACTTTTGCTATTTATAGGAAGAAAACAAAATTTTCATTATTTTTAAAAAAGTAGTAGATTTACTACTATTTTGAAATAAAGTAAAAATTGATTTTTTTGTAAATTTATCAACAGTTCAACAAAACCAATGCTACTTATAAGAAAAAAACAATAGTTTTTTATTTTTAAAAAAGCAGTAGATTTACTACTATTCAAAAATAGCGCAAAAATGACATTTTAAAAAAAGTAGTATATCTACTACTATTTTAAAATATGACAAAAATTTAAATTATTCACATATTAACATAAAGTAATAATTACTACGTTTATTTATTTAACAAAATTGTAAATTTCTTGAATTTTTAAAAAGGTAGTAAATCTACTACTGTTTTAAAATATGACAAAAATTTAAATTATTCACAAATTATCATAAAGTAATAATTATTACGTTTATTTATACAACAAAATTGTAAATTTCTTCATTTTTAGAAAAAGTAGTAAATCTACTACTATTTTAAAATATGACAAACATTGAAATTTTTCACAAATTATCATAAAGTAATAATTACTACGCTTATTTATTTAACAAAATTGGTAAATTTCTTGACTTTTAAAAAAAGTAGTAAATCTACTACTATTTTAAAATATGAAAAAAATTGAAAATTTTCACAAATTATTATAAAATAATAATTACTACGTTTATTTATACAATAAAATTGTAAATTTCTTGACTTTTAAAAAAGTAGTAAATCTACTACTTTTTTTTAAAAAATTTTCCAAAATGCATTATTTTTTAAAATTAAACTTAATTAAACTCTATTAAAGATAATTTTAGCTAAAAATAACCAAATTTCTCAATTTTTGAAAAAGTAGTAGAAATACTACTTTTTTAAATAAGTCAAAAATGAAAAAATTTTTAAAAATTATCTTTATATCAACAATACTAAAGTTATTTGTAATTAAAAAATTTATTTTTTTTTTTATTTTAAAAAAGTAGTAGAAATACTCCTTTTTTTTAAATAACTCAAAAATATAAAGAAAAGATATTAGTTTACAAAAAAATGCTATATTTATCATTAAGCAAAAATCACATGACGCATTTTTTGCTTTTGTTGTTGTTGTTGTGCCTGTACTAAACACACCATTAGACACGCACAGCAGCCAAAACTAAGACGTTTTTTTCGTTTGTTTGTTTTTTCTTCTTTTTCAATTCAATAATTAAATGCAATTGTTATTTGCTGTTGTAGTTTTATTTAGCTGTTAACTACTTGCCGTTGATTATTTTTATATTTTATGATCTGAAATTGTCCCATACGATTGAATAAATTTTTGCGTGCATTGTTTAGCAACAGATTTTTTTCTAGAATTTCATATCACTGGGCACAATAATGTTCAGTAGGTCAATTAATAACATAGAGTTAAGCTTGTTTTATGTGTAAGCAATATTTATAGATTTGTTTTTTTTTTTAGAAATTCTTATATAATAGCAGGTCACGATTTAACAATTTTTGTTAATTATTTAATTCTTTATACTACAAATAACGAAAAACAAAATCATTTTGATTTGTTGACAAATTATTAAAAAGGTGCAGTGAATGATTTGTTTAAAACACTTACAAACAACAAGTGACACATAAAATATTCAAAAGTGACATAAAAATGTTTTGTTTAGGGGTGGATAACAAAGCTGCTTTCAAAATGTTGAATATTTCCATTGAAATCTCTTTATTCTTAAAGAAATCTAAGAATTTTTGTGTAAAAAGCACATTTTGAGGCTTTTTAAAAAAAGTAGTAGATCTACTACTTTTTTAAATAATTGAAATTTTACTAAAAAAAGAAGCCTAATAGGCTTAACTTTAATAACCATAAACAAATTAAGCATTTTTGAAATTTTTTTAAAATAGTAGTAGATTTACTACTATTTAAAAAACCTAAAAATTCCTAAATTTTCACTTAAAATAGCTTTAAAATTTGAAATTAACTATAAAAATATGTTTTTTTTTAAATCTAGCAATTTTTTTAAAAAAGTAGTAAATCTACTACTATTTTAAATATGTATGAAATTTTTAAAAAGTAGCTAAAAAATAACAGCTTTATAATTTTTTGTTAAATTTCGGCAAGAATTTTCAATTTTTAGCTTATTTTCAAAAAGGTAGTAGATTTACTACTATTTTAAATATTAAGGAATTTTTGTAAATTTTGCTTAAACTAAATGCTTAATAACTTTATTTAAGATTTCTACAAGAATTTTAAATTTTTAGCTCATTTTAAAAAAGGTAGTAGATCTACTACTTTTTCTAAAAATCTAAAAATTTACGAAAATTTTGTAAAAAATAGCAGCTTTATGTAATTAGCTTAAGATTTCTGGTTTAATTTTAAATTTTTTAGGCCGTTTTTAAAAAATGTAGTAGATTTACTACTATTTTAAAAATTGAAAAATTTTAGTAATTTTTTGGTGAAAATGGTAGTTTAGGTATTTTAGATAAGATTTCTGATATAATTTAAAGTTTTTAGGTTTGTTAAAAAAAGTAGTAGATTTACTACTATTTTAAAAATGTAGAAATTTACGAAAAGTAAGCTAAAAATAATGGCTTAGTTAATTAAGTTAAGCTTATTGAACGAATTTTAAAGTTTTCGACCATTTTAAAAAAAGTAGTAGATATACTACTATTTTAAGAAGTAAGGAATTTTCTTTAAAATAGCTACACATAATAGTTAAGTTACTTAGTTGAGGTTATCTAAAGGAATTTTCTACATTTCAGCTATTTCAAAAAAGTAGTAGATCTACTACTATTTTAAAAATTGAGAAATTTTAATAAAAATAGCTACAAATAATAGTTTAGGTACTTAATTTTGTTTATCTAAAAAAAATTTCTATGTTTCACCTATTTAAAAAAGTAGTAGATCTACTACTATTTTAAAAATTAAGGAATTTCCTTGAAAATAGCTACAAATAAAAGCTTAGATTGTTACGTTAAGTTTTTAGCAAGATTTTAACTCTTTTAAGCATTTTAAAAAAAGTAGTAGATCTACTACTATTTTCAAAATTAAGGAATTTTCTTTAAAATAGCTATAAATGAAAGCTTAGGTTGTTACTTGAAGTTTTCAGCAAGAGTTTTAACTTTTTAGGGCATTTTGAAAAAAGTAGTAAATTTACTACTATTTTAAAAAATTTGATTTTTTTGTTAAAAATTTTATTTTTTTTTACTTAATTTAAGATTCCTGTAATAATTTTAAATTTTTGAGCAATTTTAAAAAGGTAGTATTTCTACTACTATTTTAAAAATATAGGAAATTTACAGAAAATGTGTGTGAAAATAAGTAAAAAGTTTAAGTTTAATAAATCTAGGGAAAAAATTAAATTTTTTTAATATTTTAAAAAAGTAGTAGATTTACTACTATTTTTTGGTTATTTTTAAAGAATTTTAATTTACTGCTGTCTATTAAGGAAATATTGACTCAGATTAAATCTATTATAAACTTTTTGACAGACACTTTGTATAGCTTGATAAGATGCTTTTTTTGATCAATTGTATTTTAAAACTGTAATCTATTACAGGTTATGTACATGTGTGTGTATGTTTGTTTGTGTGATTGTTGTAAAGTAAATATTTATAATTTTTAATGTAACAAGTAATTTGTAATGTAATTTATTAAAAAAAACTGTTTTAAACTGAATTAATTGCATGAACGGATAATATTAATGATTTTTTAAAACTAGTTGGTTGCTTTATTTTAAAGCAGTGCAAGGTAGTAAAAGTGACGTCATAAAGAAACTGTAATCCTGTTATATTTAATATTTAATAACAATTATAATTTAAAGATTTTCAAAAGATTTGCTGTTTATTTTTTTGGATTATTTGTTAAAAAGTCTCTATTGTTGTGTTAACGTAAAATTATGTTTATTTAACATTGTTTAAAGGAAAATTTATAAAAAGAACATAACGTACAGTAGCTAGTTTAAGTAGATATTTTCTTTTATTTGTTAAAAAGGATTTTCTTTTTTAGTTGTTGCTTGTTGTTTGTTGCCAAAAGAAAAAAAAAAAAAACATCCCTTTCGCTAAGAAGGCAAACAATACATACACTTAGACATATTCCAGGCATTGTTGCAATTTTACTTAAATATTCGAAATGTAATCAAGTTTTTTTGTTGTTGCTGTTGTTGTTGTATTGTAATATGTATTACAATCCATATGAAGTTGGGATTAACTAGTTGAAAGGATAACCTTCAACAAAAGTTATAAAAAAAAACATAAAACATAAATTTCTTAACAAAATCTTAATTTTAAACAAACTTAACAAAATTTTCATTATACCCTACAGCACTTTAGGTGGAGGGTATATTGGGTTTGTGCTGATGTTTGTAACATACAAAAATATTCGTCCTATAGCCACCTTAAAGTAAACCAATCGACTTAGAATCATTTTCTAAGTCGATTAAGTTATGTCCGTCTGTCTGTCTGTCTGTCCATCCGTCTGGCTGGCTGTCCATGTAGGCCGCAATTTTCAAGATAATTGAATAAAATTTGGCATAAACGCTTCTTTTAGGCCAAGGACGAAGCCTCTTAAAAATGATTAAAATCGGTTGATTATTTCGACTAGCCTCCATACAACCGTACAACCCAAATAGGACCTTTGGGCTTAAAATTAATTTAAATAATCTATTATATCAAGAAAAGTGGAAAAAAAACTTAGTTTTATAAAACTTTAAATGACACTGCGATTATTTTTGTAAAGATCGGTCTACATATGACCCTAGCCCCCATACAAACTCCCCTTTCAGAAAATGACTTAAAAGTCAAAATTCACTTACAAACATTAATAAAACATTTAATTTCTACATAAATTACTTTAATGTGGAACTAACTTTCCCTACCACTAACATTTATAAGCATAGGACCATATTTTCCCCCTACTCCCCTTTGAGTCCTCTTTAAAAAAATGTCTTTTTTAGCAAAAATTGCAAAAAAAGTAAAAATATTCCAAAAATTAAGTTAAAAAACAAAACAAATGCTTTATTTTCTTAAATAATCCTCATTTTTAACATACAGACTGGTATAGGGTATCAAATGGTCGTCTACGCCCGACTATACATTTATACTTGTTTTTTGTTGATTTTTTGAAAATAGTAGTATTTTTACTACTTTTTTTGAAAAAATTTCTTAAAAAATTATTTTTTTTTATCATTTAAACAATCTTCAGTTACATGTGTAAAAAACCTTTTAGCTAAGGTTAACAGAAAAACAAAAGTTGTGCTAATTTAAAACCTCATTAACAAATTAACATATTAACATGAGATATATCACTTTTACTCACTCTCTGTGTGTGGTACACAGCCTAAAATTTTAATCAGAAATATGACACTTTATTGAAAATTATTTGAAAACATTTTGCTATTAAAAGCTAAAACTCCCCTCTAGGTGTAAATTAGCTGCTACACAAATCAAATGGGAAAATTGTGCAAAAAAAAAAAAAACCCAATGACATGCTAAACATTTTAATGTTTTGCATTAGCAAGCATAATGTTAAATACAACTGGCAAACTGGGATGAAATAAAAAGAAAACATTTCAAAGGGGCACGAAATGATATTATTTTCTTTTCAGTTGTTTTTTTCTTTTTTCGTTGATAAGGTGTCACCTAAGATGTTGGCAGAAAAAAAAAGTTTTGTATTTTTTTTTTCTCTATATGGGTTTTGATTAAATACGTGACTTAATCGCAACATGTTTATAAAGTTGCTGGGATGCAACAACTTTGGCTTAAAAATTCTAAAGTTTTAGAAATTTTCAGTGGCAAGTCATTGTTGGTTGAATGAAAAAGAAAAAACATTAAAATAAAAATGAAATGTAAAACTGACTGCATAGAAAATGACTTTATAATTTAATGCTAAAAGTAATAGAATGCAAGTGAAAAAAGAAAATAAATATTTTCTTTAAAAGAAAAATTCGTTATTAAGCAGCAATAACAACTCTAAAGACAAAAACACCTTAAAAAACAACAACAAACAAATTTCAACTAATAGTTTTCTTAAGGACAAATAACACAAAGTTTTTTTCTATTTTTTTTCAATTTTAAAAATAGTTAATCTACTATTTCAAATTTTCTCAAAAATCACAATAGCCTAGTCTACAGTCTAGTCTATAGTCAAGTCTATAGTCTAGTCTATAGTGTAGTCTGTATCTAAAGTATAGTCTGGTCTATAGTCTAGTCTATAGTCTAGTCTATAGTCTAGTCTATAGTCTAGTCTATAGTCTAGTCTATAGTCTAGTCTATAGTCTAGTCTATAGTCAAGTCTATAGTCTAGTCTATAGTCTAGTCTATAGTCTAGTCTATAGTCTAGTCTATAGTCTAGTCTATAGTCTAGTCTATAGTCTAGTCTATAGTCTAGTCTATAGTCTAGTCTATAGTCTAGTCTATAGTCTAGTCTATAGTCTAGTCTATAGTCTAGTCTATAGTCTAGTCTATAGTCTAGTCTATAGTCTAGTCTATAGTCTAGTCTATAGTCTAGTCTATAGTCTAGTCTATAGTCTAGTCTATAGTCTAGTCTATAGTCTAGTCTATAGTCTAGTCTATAGTCTAGTCTATAGTCTAGTCTATAGTCTAGTCTATAGTCTAGTCTATAGTCTAGTCTATAGTCTAGTCTATAGTCTAGTCTATAGTCTAGTCTATAGTCTAGTCTATAGTCTAGTCTATAGTCTAGTCTATAGTCTAGTCTATAGTCTAGTCTATAGTCTAGTCTATAGTCTAGTCTATAGTCTAGTCTATAGTCTAGTCTATAGTCTAGTCTATAGTCTAGTCTATAGTCTAGTCTATAGTCTAGTCTATAGTCTTCTATAGTCTAGTATAGTCTAGTCTATAGTCTAGTCTATAGTCTAGTCTATAGTCTAGTCTAGTCTATAGTCTAGTCTATAGTCTAGTCTATAGTCTAGTCTATAGTCTAGTCTATAGTCTAGTCTATAGTCTAGTCTATAGTCTAGTCTATAGTCTAGTCTATAGTCTAGTCTATAGTCTAGTCTATAGTCTAGTCTATAGTCTAGTCTATAGTCTAGTCTATAGTCTAGTCTATAGTCTAGTCTATAGTCTAGTCTATAGTCTAGTCTATAGTCTAGTCTATAGTCTAGTCTATAGTCTAGTCTATAGTCTAGTCTATAGTCTAGTCTATAGTCTAGTCTATAGTCTAGTCTATAGTCTAGTCTATAGTCTAGTCTATAGTCTAGTCTATAGTCTAGTCTATAGTCTAGTCTATAGTCTAGTCTATAGTCTAGTCTATAGTCTAGTCTATAGTCTAGTCTATAGTCTAGTCTATAGTCTAGTCTATAGTCTAGTCTATAGTCTAGTCTATAGTCTAGTCTATAGTCTAGTCTATAGTCTAGTCTATAGTCTAGTCTATAGTCTAGTCTATAGTCTAGTCTATAGTCTAGTCTATAGTCTAGTCTATAGTCTGGTATATAGTCCAGTCTATAGCCTATTCAAAGTCTAGTCTACAGTGTAATCTATAGTATAGTCTACAGTTTAGTCTATAGTCTGGTCTATAGTCTGGTCTATAGTCTGATCTATAGTCTGATCTATAGTCTGGTCTATAGTCTGGTCTATAGTCTAGTCTATTGTCTGCTCTATGGTCTAGTCTATAGTCTATAGTTAAGTCTATAGTCTGGTCTAAAGTCTTGCCTATAGTCTAGTCTATAGTCTTGCCTATAGTCTAGTCGATAGTCTAGTCTATAGTCTTCCCTATAGTTTAATCTATAGTATAGCCTTTATTGTAGTCTATAGTCTAGTCTATAGTGTAGTCTGTAGTGTAGTAAATAGTCTAGTCTATAGTCGTATCTATTGTTTTGTTTATAGTCTCATCTATAGTCTTGTCTATAGTGTTATCTATAGTATTGTCTATAGTCTCATCTATAGTCCTGTCTATGGTCTCGTCTATAGTCTAGTCAATAGCTCAGTCGTTGGTCAAGTATATAGTCTAGTCTTTTCTAAATCTACCTGTAGTTAATTCAAGGATCATTATTTTAGATTTTTATATCCAAACATTTTTTAAAAATTGCCCGTCTGTTTAATTTTTCGCCGCCAAAAACAAAAATATCTTATTACATTAACTACAAATAACTACAAATAATTTGTATATCAAGTTCGTTGTTTGCAACAACTAAATAATTTATGTCAAAGTAAACTAGATAAATGCTAATTTCTGCAAAATAGCAGTCTAAACTACTACTACTACTGCTACAGCTTGCATACATAACTTAATTTTGACTTCATTCATAGACTATTAAGATGTCAAGTGTTTGGTTTTGTCGGCGGCGGTTTTTTTTTTTGCAACAAAGTGTCAACCAGCAGCATGATTTACTACTACTGAAAAAACTCTAATTTGTATCCTTAAAATAAGCAATTTTGCAGGAAATTTAACAGGATTTTTTTTTGAAATTTCTTTAAAAAACTTAATATTTTTTCCCCTTTTTTCGCAAACTTATTGTGTTTTTTATGATTTCTAAAATTTGATTCCTCTCTAATTGTGGCTGTATGATGTGATTAGTTGTCTTTTTTTTGTTGTTTTCGTGTAGCCTTTGTTGTAGGCCTTTTGTAAAGTTTAACACCTACAGTTCAGTTGTTTTCAAGTATATAGTTTTTTTTTACCACGTTTTCTCACAGTAGTTGGTGTCATATTAGTCAAGAGTAGTAAACTAAAGTTTATGGCACAAAAAGTTGCAAAAAAAAAGAAGAACGGTGATCATAAAGTTGGCAAGAAAAAAAAATTACATGAAAAAGGTATTAAATATCATACAAAAATCTAACTCTTAGCAAAACGACAACAACAACAACAACAACATAATAATATTGTTAAAAAATCGAAATGAAAAAAGTTTTTAGGGAATTAAAGAAGAAAGTTTAATAAAGATAATTGCCTGAGATTGTTATAGGGATTATTGGCTTTAATAGCTTAAAGATATAAATAATAAATAGTTAATGGGTTATTGTAAAGCATTTATAATTTCCTTAATAAACTCAGAGTCAAGAGTATAGGCTGATCGTGAACTACAGTGCGATCTATAGCAGTAAACGGTGATCATAAAATATATAAGAGACCAGTTATAGATTGATCTATAATTGAAACTACAGACTGATTTGAAGTTGAGACTAAAGACTGATCTGTATTTGAGATTTGAGACTGATCTACAGATTGATCTGTTGTAGTTAAGACTGATCTGTAGTTAAGACTTTAGACTGACCTGTAGTTGAGACTATAGAACGTTCTACAGTTGTGATTACAGACTGATCTATAGTTGAGACTATAGACTAATCTTGATTGATCTATTATAACTATAGACTGATCTACTGTTAGATTGATCTGTAGTTGAGATTATATACTGATCTATAGACCAGACTATAGATTGGTCTGCAGTTGTGACTATACAAGAGACTGATCTATAGACGAGACTATAGACTGATCTATAGCTGAGACTATAGACTGATCTATAGCTGAGACTATAGACTGATCCATAGCTGAGACTATAGACTGATCTATAGCTGAGACTATGGACTGATCTATAGCTGAGACTATAGACTGATCCATAGCTGAGACTATAGACTGATCTATAGCTGAGACTATAAACTGATCTATAGCTGAGACTATAGACTGATCTATAGCTGAGACTATAGAAGAGACTATAGACTGATCTATAGTTAAGATTAAAGACAGATCTATAGTCGAAACTATAGACTGATCTTTAGTCGAGGTTATAGACTGATCTATAGTCGAGATTGTCGACTGATCTACAGATTGATCTTGAGCTAAGACTGATCTGTAGTTGAGAATATACATTGGTCCTTAGACAAGACTATAGACTGATCTCTAGTTAAGACTTTAGACTGACCTGTAGTTGAGACTAAAGATGAGACAAAGGCCAATCTGAAGTTAATCCATAGCTGTGTGTATAGACTGATCTAAAGCTTCGATTATATACTGATCATTTGTTGTGACTATAGACTGATCATCAAAGAAAAAACACTGATCTTGTCTCAAATGTAAAGCAGTTGTATGAAGATCTTTATACAGTAGCTATCTGTTACAAATTTCATTAGTTCTATATTCTTCTAACAACGATCATAATATTTATTTTATTTGTCATTCTATGGCACCATCATCATCATCATTGATGATTTAATAGCTTGATTAATCTATATAATTGTTTGCAATTATAAGAGAATATTTAAAACTAACAAATAAATTGCAACAGCTGACAATAAACAAATAAAAAAATGTTTTCTATAATTAAACAAAAATAACACATACATGAATATTCAGAGGGATGGGTTATAGTCAGAATAAAGACATAAAGAAAAACCAATTAAAAGTATAAAATTTGCAATTTTTTAAACGATCAGCAAAAAAATATTTTTTGTTGTCTTTATAAACTTACTTTTTTTGAGCCCAATAAAATTACATAATTTTTTTTACAAATTAAAACAGGAAGTAAAAACACTTACCTAAAAGTAAACAAAAAAAATATATAAAAAATTAATAAATTTTAAAAAAATGATATAAAAACAAAAGAGATAAGACTATAAAAATTCTTATAAATTACAAAAAAATAAATTTCACCTTATTTAACTTAAGAACGTAAAAAACAACAACAACAAAAAATAACATTACAAAAACAAATATGTTTAAATAAATGTCATAAAAAGAAAAAAAACAAAACGTCATTATTTACGACAATGACATCCTTGACTTCATTATATTCCGTGTTACATGATACTTTGTATTAAAAAAGAAGAAAAAAAACTAAAATATAAAGATTGTAGTTAATAAAGAATTAAATGTTGTTAATGTAACAACAACAATATAAATTTTAATAATAGTAACAAATCTATGTAAAGATATTTTTTGTGGAAGGAGAAGATAAAGTATAGTTAAGGTAAGAAAATATAAAGGAATGAATTCTTTTGTTCAGATTATATATCCATCTATAGCCCATTTTATAAACTGATATGCAGTTTAGATTGATATTTAGTCAATGGTTTGTGTCTAGGGTTAACAGAGTTCTGTTAACTTAACATAGCTCTGTTAACTAACAGGTTTGTGTCTAGGGTTTAAATTTGAAATTTAACTTCACACCTATTGACTATAGAATGATCTATAGTCTAGACTATAGAACGATCTATAGTCTAAACTATAGAATGATCTATAGTCTTGACTATAGAATGTTCTATAGTCTTGACTATAGAATGATCTATAGTCTAGACTATAGAACGATCTATAGTCTAAACTATAGAATGATCTATAGTCTTGACTATAGAATGATCTATAGTCTTGACTACAGAATGATCTATAGTCCTGACTATAGATTGATCTATAGGCTTGACTATAGAATGATCTATATTCTTGACTATAGAATGATCTATAGTCTTGACTATAGAATGATCTATAGTCTTGACTATAAAATGATCTAAAGTCTTGACTATAGAATGATCTATAGTCTTGACTACAGAATGATCTATAGTCCTGACTATAGATTGATCTATAGGTTTGACTATAGAATGATCTATAGAATGATCTATAGTCTTGACTATAGACTGATCTATAGTCTTGACTATGGAATGATCTATAGTCTTGACTATAGAAAGATCTATAGTCTTGACTATAGAATGATCTATAATCTTAACTATAGTATGATCTATAGTCTTGAATTTATAGTAATGACTAGAGACAGATCTATAGTCGAGTTTGTCTATTGATCATGTGCATAAACTGATCTCTTCATATTTTACTCTTTTACAAATTATGTTAAAGTAAGATCATTTTTTTTTTTGTAAATTAAAGGAGAATACAAAATTCTTTTGTTAAACTACAAAACTTTTTTTCTTCAAAGTCGTTTCACTGCTGACTCTACAAAAGAGTTAAATTACTTTAAAAAGAACACTACAGACACAACAACAAAGAAAACACAAATCTAACAAAATCTTTTTTCAAAAAAAGCAGAGCAACCTCTAATAAACTTAAGGCAACAACAACATGTTTTAAAGTTAAAAATCAAAATGATTTCATAGCAAAACCATGTAGGCTGTAAGCTTTTGTTTGTAAAACTGGACTGTAACACAAATATGATTTGAATCTCATAAAACTTTCTTTGTAATAGTTTAAAGAAGATGAGCTTGATGTTTTATTTTTGCATATAATGTCATGCTTGCATGATCATGGCATTTCCTATTACTGCTGCTGCAATGAAGGCAAGCTAAGCTTTTAGTTAAACTGCATTTTAAGGCTAAAGCTGTTTTTTTGTGTTGCTGTGGCCATTTGACTAAGTGAGCTGTTAGTTAATTTGCTAACTAAACAAATTGTTGTGTTTTTTTGTAGAATGCAAAAAAACTTTTAGTGTTTTTGTAAAGTTTTTCTTTTTGCTGATCTTGCTGTTTGATCATTTTATCAATATTATGTTCTGAGCATTACAATCTTTCTACAACAATTAAAATTAATAGTAGCAACAAATTTTCATTGTTTAAAACAAACAATTGACAATGAAAAATATGTGTTTTAAATGAATGAAAATTGGAGGGAAATATGTATTTTATTGAAAATAAGGCTCAAATTTCTAAGTTGAAAAATAAAAAACCTTCACAAAGATAAAAGAATTATTCATAAAACGGATGTAGCTGTAAAACAGTATAAAAAGGAAGTTTAAGTAGGTTCTGTAAGGCTAATACTCGATAACATAATCTTAGAAAAGATCAAAATTTCATTAAAAAGAATCTAACTTAAACATTTCAAATTCCTTTTATTCTTCTCTTAAAACAAGTCCTTGAAAATTATTTATTTCCATATAAGCTTTTCTATCATCTAACCATCAGCAGCAACTATGTAGGTGGGTCTACCTCCTTCTCCTAGTTATAAAAGCCTTAGAGTATGTGTTTTATTAATATTTGAAAAATAGAATTTCTTCGTCCATAAATTACAAATCAATAGACCACATTATTGCATCATCAGTGGTGTTGCAAAATCTTTATATGCGTTCATGGATTGGTGTTAAAGAATGTTGAACACAGCTGCATGACTGTGAGTTATTAAATGGCGCTACAATTGTTGGAATTACAATTGACTGAAGAGTGTGTGTGTGTGTTTACAAGTACGTAAAGCAAGTGTGGAAATATTAAATGGTGGAAAATGTCGTCCAAGAGATACATTTTTGCAATAGAAAAGAAAAGTCTTTAGGAAATGCATTAATCAGGGAAATACGGAAAATATTGATAATTTATTATAGATTAATATATAGTACAGACTTTAATCTTTTATAAAGTCCAGGCTATAGTCCGATCTATAGTCCACACTATAGACTGATCCATAGTTCAGATCTATAGTCCTGACCATAGACTGATCTATAGTGTAGACTATAGACTGATCTTTAATCCAGACTATAGATTGATCTATAGTCCAGACTATAGACTGATCTATAGTCCAGACTATAGACTGATCTTTAGTCCATACTATAGACTGATCTATAGTCCAGACTATAGACTGATCTTTAGTCCATACTATAGACTGATCTATAGTCCAGACTATAGACTGATCTATAGTCCAGACTTTAGACTGATCTATAGTCCAGACTATAGTCTGATCTATAGTCCAGACTATAGACTGATCTATAGTCCAGACTATAGAATGATCTATAGTCCAGACTATAGAATGATCTATAGTCCAGACTATAGACTGATCTATAGTCCAGACTGTAGACTGATCCATAGTCCAGAGTATAGGCTGATCTATAGTCCAGACTGTAGACTGATCTATAGTCAAGACTATAGACTGATCTATAGTCCAGACTGTAGACTGATCTATAGTCAAGACTATAGGCTGATCTATAGTCCAGACTGTAGACTGATCTATAGTCCAGACTATAGACTAATGTATAGTCCAGACTATAGCTGATCTATAGTCAAGACTATAGGCTGATCTATAGTCCAGACTGTAGACTGATCTATAGTCCAGACTATAGGCTCATCTATAGTCCAGACTGTAGACTGATCTATAGTCAAGACTATAGAGTGATCTATAGTGCAGACTAAAGACTGATCTATAGCGCAGACTATAGACTAATCTATAGTCCAGACTATAGACTGATCTATAGTCAAGACTATAGATTGACCTATAGTCCAGACTAAAGACTGATCTATAGTTCATGCTATACACTGATCTATAGTCTAGACTATAGACTGATCTATAGTCCAGACTATAGACTGATCTTAAGTCCAGACTGTAGACTGATCTTAAGTCCAGACTATAGACTGAGCTATAGTCCATGCTATAAACTGATATATAGTCCAGACTATAGACTGACCTATAGTCCAGACTATAGACTGGTCTCTTGTCCTGTTGATAGCTCTGAACATGTTCTTAATTTCCTACTTGGTTCTTAATATATCTCTGTCTCCAAGTTGCACAAACTTAAACAATTGACTGCAACAAAACAATAAATACATTGAGGCAATAAATTTTAATCATCTATGATTTTGTTTTTGTAGTTTTATTTAGTTCTATTTTTATAAAAAAAATATTGCTGACTTTTTAAAATCCATATTTTTGCTCATTTTTTTTGTTGCTAAATAAAACAATTAAATTTCAATTAAAACTATTTAAAAAAAATTTAAAACCTAAGCAGTCTTTATAACGGCAGCTCAAAATAAAATGTGTTACAAATTTTCTATCAATCAAAATTAAATAGATAGTTTTAGATCAATACTACATACTTACAATTAGGGATTTGAGATTCAAAGTGTTCTATTTTTTTCTAAGATCTAAAAGATCTTGTTGTAAACTCTTTTTGATTTATGACAGTTTCAATTGCAAATGTCTGACTGCCATTTGATGATTGAAAGTCTGATTGAGTTAGTGACTAAGTGCTGCAGTTTATCATCGCCTATTTGTTGTTGTTGTTGTTGTTGCTATAGATTGTAAATTTTTTGCCCTGATATATGATATCATCCATGAACTTAACATATAATAATTGTGTCAATGGAATGTATGATGACATTTGTTTTCTATAACTAATTTAACTAAGTAGGGTGGTTCCTGTTTGTTTTGAAAATATATTTCTACTGCTTTTTTTAAAAAAGTGTTAAATTTAGAAAATTTTTGTTAAAAATTGTTTCATAAAGTATTTTCAATCTTAAAATAAGCAAATTTGTATCTTAAAAAATAGTAGTATTTCTACTACTTTTTTAGAAAGTTATAAATTTAACCAATTTTATTAACAAAAAAAGTAGAAAATTGGTTTTCAAGAAACCTTAATGCGTAAAAGATAATTTGTAAGACATTTTTGGGCTTTTTTTAAAAATAGTAGTATATCTACTACTTTTTTTTAAAACTCCAAATTTTTTGAAAATTTTGTTAAAAAATTATGTTTTAAAGTTGTTTATTGTTAAAAGAACTAAGTTTGAAATATATTTTGCTTTTAAAAAAAATAGTAGTATATCTACTACCTTTTTGAAAAATTGTTTAATTAAAAGAATTTGTTGTAGAAAATCGGTAGAAAAATGTCTTTTAAAGCTATTTTAAGAAAAAATAACTAATTTTTACAAATATTTGTGGATTTAAAAAATAGTACTAAATCTACTACTTTTTTCAAATTTGTAATATTTAAAGAATATTGTTAAAAAATGTAATTTAAAATAACAGAATCTAAAAATAACCAGTTTTGAAAAAAATTTTTCGTATAAAAAATAGTAGTAAATCTACTACATTTTTTTAAAATGGTTAAATTTTAGGGATTTTTTGTAGCAACTAAGTAAGAAAAAGTATTTTAAAGTCATTTTAACAAAATTCAAATATTTTTAAACATATTTGGTTTTTCAAAAATAGTAGTATTTCTACTACCTTTTTTAAAACGGTAGTAAATTGAAGGAATTTTGCTAAAAATTGTATTTTAAAGGTATTAAATCTCAAGATAACTAAATTTGACAAATATTTTTTTTTAAAAAAATAGTAGTAAATCTACTACTTTTTTTTAAAAAAGGTTAAATTTTAGGATTTTCTGTAGCAAATCAATAAGAAAAAGTATTTTAAAGTCATTTTAACAAAATTCAAATATTATTAAACATATTTGGGTTTTGAAAAATAGTAGTATTTCTACTACCTTTTTAAAAAAGTGGTAAATTTAAGAAATTTTGCTAAAAATTTTATTTTAACGGTATTTAATCTAAAAATAATTAAATTTGACCAATATTTTTCTTATAAAAAATAGTAGTAAATCTACTACTTTTTTTCAAAATGGTTAAATTTTAGGGATTTTTTGTAGCAAATCAATTAGAAAAGGTATTTTTATGATTTTTTTGACAAAATTAGTATATTTTAAAATGTATTTGGGTTTTAAAAATAGTAGTATTTCTACTACCTTTTTTTAAAAAAGTTTTAAATTAAAAAAAAATTAGTTTAAAATTTTAAATTTAATGATGTTTAATCGAATAAAACAGAATTTGACAAAATTTTTTTTGTATAAAAAATAGTAGTAAATCTACTACTTTTTTAAAATTTTTAAAATTTTTTTTTAGAAAATCATTTGCAATTTCTGTTTAAAAGCTTTTTAAAGCAAAAACAATACATTTTACAAATATTCTGTCTTTTAAAAAATAGTAGTATTTCTACTACTTTTTTTAAAAATTTGCTAAATTACATAATTTTTTTGCTAAAAATCATTAGAAAATTATGTTTTAAACTTGTATAACTTACAAAAAACTAATTTTGTATATATACTTTATAAAAATAGTAGTATTTCTACTACTTTTTTTGTATATTTGTTAAATAATAATTTTTTCCTAATAAACTTGGTTTCTTTTAGTATTTTTTTACATTTTTGTTAAAAAACTTTTGTTGTTGTTGTTTTACTCTTTTTTTATAAAAATTTGATACTTTTTCTATTAAATTATATCAATTTTTTTCATAAATATTTACTTTAAAGTTCAGTAACTTTTTTTTAATACAAAACAATTTGTTTATTGTTTAAATTAAAAGAAACCTAAATATAAATAAACTTTAAAATAAACAAAACTACTTTTTCAAAACAAAAATTATTATGTGTATTATGAAAAGTCTCTAAATTATTTATTTTCTTTAAAAACAAAATGTTTAAAAATAACAAAAACTTAAATGCTTAAGTAGCAGCAAATGAGTGGCTTGCAGGCAATATTTTTGTTTAAATATCGTTACAATGTAGGAGTATTTGTAGAGACAATGGAAAACCTCTTGAAATCTTTTAAGTAATAGAGTATGTTTGTAGAGTATGTGCTAATTAATTGGCCTTTGCTGTAATTAATAGAAAAATGACAATTACCCTAAATACTTAAACAATGAGAGAAGACAAACCGAGATTTTATTTAAAAAAAAGTAGAGAGACTAAACACATAAAGTTTATAACAACAATATAAGCTAAAGATTTTTCTTAAATTTTTTATAATTTGTCACTTTGGGGTCATTAAAAGTGACCCATTTTGGCTCTTAAATGATTTGATAATTGAAGAATTTAAAAACAAAATATCGTAGAAGAAAGTCACTTAAAAACAAAAATGTTTAAGAAAATGTTAAATGTAAAAAACAACTTTTTTCGCTACAAAATTACATTTTTAAAAAATAGTAGTAGAAAAAGTACTTTTTTTTATTAATGTTTTATAGAAAATGAAAAGTATTACGTTTTCTCTTTAATAATATAAACAAATATGTGAATTTTTCTCACAAAAATCACGTTTTGAAAAATAGTAGTAGAAAAAGTACTTTTTTGAAATGAAAAAAAAAATTTATAAAAACTCTTCATAATTAAGTTTTTCATTAAGTGTTTGTCTTAAAAACCCATTTTTTTCCAAAAATCTTATTTTGGAAAATAGTAGTAGAAAAAGTACTTTTTTCAAATTGAAAAATTTTTTATGAAAAATTAAAGAAATGTTTTTTTTTAATTAAATAGTTACATAAATATAAGAAATTTGGCTAAAAATCGCATTTCGAAAAATAGTAGTAGAAAAAGTACTTTTTTCAAATTGAAAAATTTTTTATGAAAAATGAAAGAAATGTTTTTTTTTTCATTAATAGTTACATAAATGTAAGAAATTTTGCTAAAAATCGCATTTCGAAAAAAAGTAGTAAAAAAAGTACTTTTTTTTAAAATTAGTATTTTTTTCACTAAAAACAACAAAAATAAAGTTTTTCTTTAATTAATTGTTCAACTAAACGAAATTTTCTAAAAAAATCTAAAAAATAGTAGTAGAAAATATACTTTTTCGCATTTCGCTAAATAGTAGTAGAAATAGTACTTATTTAAAAATTAGTAATTTTTCATTAAAAATAACAGAAATAAAGTTTTTCTTCAATTAGTTGTTTAAATAAATGAAATTTTCATAAAAAATCTTATTTTGAAAAATAGTAGTAGAAAAAGTACTTTTTTTTAAAAAATAAGTAATTTTACATAAAAATTGCAAAAAATAATGTTTTATAATAATAAGTTGCTCAAATATGACAATTTTCATTAAAAAATAAATTTTTGAAAAATAGTAGTAGAAAAGTACTTTTTTAAATTTTTGGATGATGTCATAAAAAGTTAAAGAAATTAAGTGTTTTCATCAAAGAAAATTCATTTAAAACGAAAATATTTGTATAGTAAAAATTTGACACATATTTTTAATAAAAATAAAAATAGTAGTAGAAATACTACTTTTTTTTGCTTCACCAAAAAGTTCATTTTTATAAGGTAAGCATAACTAACAATATTTAGAACAAATTTAAGCACAATTTTAAAGAAATTAAAATAGTAGTAAATCTACTACTTTTTTCAAATAGTCTTAAAACTTCGTAAACTTGCGTTAAAATGTTTAATTTTTTCTATATTTAAGTATTTCATTAAGTTTAATAACATTTTAGAGATTTTTTTAAGGAATATTAAAATAGTAGTAGAAATACTACTTTTTTTAAAAAAATTCACAGAAACATTGATTTTTATAACTAAAACATATTTAGCAATATTTCATGTAATTTTGAGTAGTTTTTTAAAGAATTTCAAATAGTAGTAGATTTACTACTTTTTTAAAAAAGCCTTAAAATTGAGTAAATTTGCTTTAATATTTAAGGTTTTTCTGTATTTAAGTATTTTATTAAGTTTTAAAACATTTGAAATGTTTTTTAGGGCAAATAAAAATAGTAGTAGAAATACTACTTTTTTCAAAATTCGAAAAAAACATTGATTTTTACAAATAAAACATATTTAGCAATATTATGACTGATTTAGAGTAGATTTTTAAAGAAATTAAAATAGTAGTAGATCTACTACTTTTTTAAAAAAGCCTTAAAACTTTGTAAGTTTGCTTTAAAAATTTTTAGTTTTTCTGTATTTAAGTACTTTTTTAAGTTAAATAACATTTTACATGTTTTTTAAGGCAAATAAAAATAGTAGTAGAAATACTACTTTTTTAAAATTTTACAAAAACATTGATTTTTATAACTAAAACATATTTAGCAATTTTTTATATGATTTTGAGCGGTTTTTTAAAGAAATTAAAATAGTAGTAGAAATACTACTTTTTTTAAAAAAACGTTAAAAATTTTTTTTTGATAGATTATTATATTTAAAAGTTTTAATAAACATTATAGACATTTTTTAGCTCAAAAAAAAAAATAGTAGTAGAAATACTACTTTTTGGAAAATTTTCAAATTATTGGTTTTCTTTTGCTTAGAGTTTTGTGTTACTTACCAGAATAATAATAACCTTTGGCTTGTATTATAACTATTTGCAGACCCACTGCCAGCAGCAGTAATACCAGGGGGTGTAAACACCCCATTTTTGTAGGGTAGTGTTGTGAAAACAAACGTTTAGTTTAATTTTATTTTAACAATTTCTATAGTGTTTTTGGAAATTTTTTAAATTTTAAAGAAAATTTTTTTAACTAAAATTTTGAAAAATAAAGTTGGTTTTTTGTAATATTTTGTTTATGAAAATGAAGACAGCATTTTTTAAAAAAGGAGTTTTTTTGTCGTTTATGTTGCTTGTATTTTATTGTCCTTTATTTTTTTTTGGTTGATGACCAGCCACCACATGTGGTCTTTTCAACATTTAACAGTTATTATTAACACCATATAAACAAGCTTGCTGGGGTTTTCTTCTTCGGTTTTTTTGTTGTTGTTATACACAGCTATAAAAGCGGAAATCCTTTAAGTATCATCTCGTTTATAACAATTTTCCTTGTAATATTAAACAAATGTCCTGGCTTTTGCTTAACAATAACAAAACCAACAACTTTATGATCTTTTTCTATTTGGTTTTTTTTTAAATTCTTCTCACCACAACAAGTAGCGGAAATGCTTTGTATCATTTCCGTTAAATTTATGTTAAACTTTAACCCAACCTTCTCTTTTCCCCACTTTCCTCTTTATTCATATATCAAGGACATTTTTGAGATAAATTTTTTATTTGTAGTTTTATAGCTTTATGTTGCTTCTCTTCAAAGTCCAAGATTGATAATTTTTAATATTTTGATTTTTCTTTATTTTCCTTCGGAAAAAAAGGCGTTACTTAGCAGAAGAGAAAAGGACAATATACTTTAATGTTGATATTAGAGTGTAAATAAAGAATAGAGCAGTTTCATTTTTATGTTAATGATGTTGTTTTCATGCTTGTTGATGAGTTTTTATTAATGCCTCATCAAGTGTTTTGTTGTTTAATGAAATTGTATTTTTTTTCTTTTCAAACATAATTTTGCATGAAATTTTTTTCATTATCTGTTAAAAAGCAGACAGACAGACGTTTTTTTTCATATAAATTCTTTTGTCATAATGAAATAAGGTCAAAATGTCATAAAATTTCAATAGAAATTGTTTAAATATGTTTAAAATCTAATAATTATGCAAAATGGTTATATATATTAAAATTTAAAAAAAGTAGTATTTTCTACTACTATTTTTTAATTTCGAAATTTTAAGATTTTTCTTCACTATTTAATAATTTCTAATACAATAACAAATCTTAAGCAATTTTTTTTCAGTAATTTCTTAATTTTACTACCTTTTTTACTACTTTTTTAAAGTTTTATTTAAAATTCCTAAAAATGTTTGCAAAAAACCTTAAAATATCTTAATTTAACGCAATTATTGAAAAAACGCATTTTTAAGTGTATTTAAAAAAGTAGTATTTTCTACTACTATTTTTTAAATTCAAAATTTTCTGATTTTTCTTAACTTTTTAAGCATTTCTGATACAAAAATAAATCTAAAGCTAATTTTTTCAAAATTTTCTTAACTTTACTACCTTTTTTACTACTTTTTTAAAATTTTATTTAAAATAAAATTAAAATTCCTAAAAATGTTTTAAAAAAGTCGTTAAACGAAACTATTGAAAAAAACTTATATTTAACGTCTTTTTAAAAAAGTAGTATTTTCTACTACCATTTTTCAATTTCAAAATTTTCGAAATTTTTCTTAACTTTTTAAGCATTTTTAATACAAAAAATCAATCTAAACCTATTTTTTTTTAAATTTTCTTAGTTTTACTACCATTTTTCTTACTACTTTTTTAGGTTTTATAGAATTTATTGAAAAAAAGTACTAAAAATATGAATAAATTTAACAAAAAAAAAAAACTGTTTTATCATTAATATAACATTATTTTAAGGCAAATGAGCAGAATATTGTTAAAAAAAATAATTTGAAAAATAGTAGTAAAAATACTACTTTTTTTAGAAAGTGTTAAATTGATTTTTTTCTAATTTTTAACTAAAGAGAGGGTGAATTGCTAAAGAATAAGGAAATTTTATTTAATTTTTTTAGTTAAAATAGTAGTATTTTATGAAAATTTGTTGAAATTAGTAGTAAAAATGGTAGTATTTTTGCAAAAATTAATTTTTTTCGTTATTTAACTTGTCTAGGGTTTCAAACTTGTTGAGAAATTGTTAAAAATCAAATTTTTGAAAATAGTAGTAGAAATACTACTTTTTTTAAAAAGTGCTAAAATTGAGTTTTTTCTAATTTTAAACTAAAGAGCAGGAGAATAGCTAAAGAATAAGGAAATTTTATTTGATTTTGTTAGTTAAAATAGTAGTTTTTGTATGGAAGTTTCTTTAACTTCGTTAAAAGAGGCTCAAACTTGATATTTTCATTATTTTAATCATTTTTTTGTCTCGTTTATTTAACATGTTTGTTAGCAAACATTTTGATAAGTATTTCCTTTGTTTTTTTGCTGAAAAAAATTAGTTGTGCATAATTAAATGCTTAAGTTAATTTAAAATTTATTTTTTTTTTAATTTGAAACAAAAATTACTTAATTCTTTAAGTATTTAAATAATTTTTGATAAACTGCCAATTTTTTTAATAAATATTACTTAAATCCACTTTAATTTTGAAATATTTATAAAAAGAACAAAAAACAATGAACCAATGGAAATGTTGCAGAACAAACAGCAAAGAAATTGATGGTCTACATATGTAAATATTAGAAAATTTCAATGTTTTTTAATTAATTAGGTCGCAGCAGCTTACGTAGTATAAAAGGCAAATTTGTTAAAGAAACTAAATTTGTTTGGGATAAAAATTATAATATTTTAAATATTATAAAGAAATTTTTTTTATTTCTAAAATGTTTGTGCCTTTCCCTTGCTGTGCAGCTATGTTACTTGTCCAATATGTTTGTGTTTAAAACTAGAATTTTTTTTCACAAATCGTAGGTGTCTATTTTGTGTTGCATTGCTTTAGGGGATCAAATATTACAGATACAATTTTTGTTTCCAGTTATTGACGCCAAAAATATTTCGAAACAAAAAAAAAAAAATAAATAACTTGCAAAAACTATTTCGTATTTACACTAAACAGCCTGAGTTTGGTTTTCGATTTTTTGTAGATTTTGGCATACATTAAAAATATTTCATTTTGCTGCAGTTGTTATTGTAGTTGTTACTATTCTTGCTATTTTAAATTAAATTGTTTATTCATAAATACAAAGTCAAAATGTGTTTTGTATTTGAAGAGACAAGAGTAGGAGGTGGCGAGCATTAAATGCAGGTTTAGTTTGTTTGTTTGGTCGGTCATATTATTGAATGGTTTAAATTGAACTTGAACTTGTATTCAAGGGGGAAATGTAGAATGCAAACGAGGGAGTACAACGAAACTAGTCATTGTTGTAATAATATCAAGTGAGATAATAACTAGCTAAATATGCAATAATACTAAACTAGTTACATATTTTAAAAAAAAAATTTAGCTTATCTAATGCATATAAAGAGCACACGCTTTATAAATAAATACAAAATAAGATTATTTTTAACAAGGTGCCTTGATAATGCAAAAACTGAAAGTGTTTTTGGTGTTTTTCGCTTTGGAAAATGCAATAAAATAGTTAAAAAAAACTACTATTTCAACTAACAAAATTAAATAAAATATCCTTATTCTTTAGCTCTTCTCCTGCTCTTTAGTTTAAAATTAGAAAAAAATCATTTTTAGCACTCTGTAAAAAAAGTAGTATTTCTACTACTATTTTCAAAAACTTGAGTTTTAGCAATTTCTCAACTCGTTTAAAACTCTAGACAAGTTAAATAACGAAAAAAATTAAGTTTAGTCAAAAATACTATTTTTACTACTATTTTACATGAATTTTCTTAATAAACTACTATTTTAACTCAAAAAATTAAATAAAATTTTCTTATTCTTTAGCTATTCTCCTGCTCTTTAGTTTAAAATTAGAAAAAAAATCATTTTTAGCACTTTTTAAAAAAAGTAGTATTTCTACTACTATTTTCAAAAACTTGAGTTTTAGCAATTTCTCAACTCGTTTGAAACCCTAGACAAGTTAAATAACGAAAAAATTAAGTTTTCTCAAAAATACTACTATTTTTACTACTAATTTAAACAAATTTTCTTAAAAAGCTACTATTTTAACTCAAAAAATTAAATAAAATTTTCTTATTCTTTAGCTATTCTTCTGCTCTTTAGTTTAAAATTAGAAAAAAATCAATTTTAGCACTTTTTAAAAAAAGTAGTATTTCTACTACTATTTTTAAAAACTTGATTTTTAGCAATTTCTCAACAAGTTTGAAACCCTAGACAAGTTAAATAACGAAAAAATTAAGTTTTCTCAAAAATACTACTATTTTTACTACTAATTTAAACAAACTTAAAGAAAAACTACTATTTTTACTACTAATTTAAACAAATTTTCATAAAAAACTGCTATTTTAACTCAAAAAATTAAATAAAATTTTCTTATTCTTTAGCTATTCTCCTGCTCTTTAGTTTAAAATTAGAAAAAAATTAATTTTAGCACTTTTTAAAAAAAAGTAGTATTTCTACTACTATTTTCAAAAACTTGAGTTTTAGCAATTTCTCAACAAGTTTGAAACCCTAGACAAGTTAAATAACGAAAAAATTAAGTGTTCTCAAAAATACTACTATTTTTACTACAAATTTAAACAAATTTTCATATAAAACTACTATTTTAACTCAAAAAATTAATTAAATAACGAAAAAAATTAAGTTTAGTCAAAAATACTATTTTTACTACTATTTTACATGAATTTTCTTAATAAACTACTATTTTAACTCAAAAAATTAAATAAAATATCCTTATTCTTTAGCTATTCTCCTGCTCTTTAGTTTAAAATTAGAAAAAACTTAATTTTAGCACATTTTAAAAAAAGTAGTATTTCTACTACTATTTTCAAAAACTTGATTTTAAGCAATTTCTCAACTTGTTTGAAATTCTAGACAAGTTAAATAACGAAAAAATTAAATTTAGTTAAAAATACTACTATTTTTACTACTAATTTAAAAAAAAATTTCATAAAAAACTACTATTTTTAATAACTAAAATAATTAAAATTTTCTTATACTTTAGCAATCTATTTACTTTTTAATTTAAAATAAGAAAAAACCTTATTTTACTACTTTTTTAAAAAAAGTAGTATTTCTACTACTATTTGTCGAAATCATTTTTTTTTTCAATATTCTTCTCATTTGCCTTAAAATAATGTTGTATTAATGATAAAACAGTTTTTTGTTAAATTTATTTATATTTTTAGTACTTTTTTTCAATAAATTCTATAAAACCTAAAAAAGTAGTAAGAAAAATGGTAGTAAAGTTAAGAAAATTTTGAAAAAATTTGCTTCAGATTTATTTTTGTATTAGAAATGCTTAAAAAGTTAAGAAAAATTAGAAAATTTTGCAATTGAAAAATAGTAGTAGAAAATACTACTTTTTTTAAAAAACCGTTAAATATAAGTTTTTTCAATAGTTTCGTTTAATTAAGATGTTTTAAGGTGTTTTTAAAAATTTTTAGGAATTATTATTTAATTTTTAATAAAATTTTAAAAAAGTAGTAAAAAAAGGTAGTAAAGTTAAGAAAATTTTGGAAAAATTAGTTTTAAACATATTGTTGCATGAGAGTTTAAGGAATAGTTAAGAAAAATCAAGAAATTTGTTTATTTTAAAAAAGTAGTATTTCTACTACTTTTTTGAAAAAAAAATCAAGATTTTTTGTATTTTTTGACATTTTGTAACAATTAAGTTATTTCTATGTAATATTTACTACATTTGATGTATTTTAATTACAATTTTCAACTTTTTGTTTAGAAAACATACTTTTCTATAATTTCTAAGTTAAGACTAGAATGTGTAAACAACCCTTTTCATAAAAAAGCTAGACAAAACTTATTTAAACGTTTTTTTTTTTATCTAATGTGGACAAATGTTTGTTAACATTTATTTTCTATATGTATATTTAATAAAAATGAAATAAACTTAATGAGTGTCTAAACATAATATGTTATTGCACAGACATTTAAAAATAGAAAACAAAAACAAAATATTCTAAAGATGTAAAAGATTTACAATAAATGACACACTTAGCTATGGAATTTAAAAAAAAAAACAAAGGAACAAAATTACAACAAAATGTCATTAAAATAATCACTTTTCTTTCTTTCATTGCTTAACATATTGCAACAACTAACAGTTGCCTTAGATTATTACAAAATAATTTATTTAGAAATATTTAAAAGAATTCTAATTCCATAAAACAAACATACAAACACACATACACACACCCTTAAAAAAGTACTAACTACAAACAAAATTTGTTTTTAAATTTGCCATAAGCTTCAATATTCAAGATATTCATATTTTTTTACTAAAGTCAGCATAATTTTATGAAAATATAAAGCTACTCCTATTTCTTCTTAAAACGTTTTGCAGCAAAAGAAAACAAAAACTCACACGTTTCAGAGAAGTTGATCCTCAAAGAGTAAAACTAAACGAAAATATCAAAAGAATATATGAAAAGGTGATAATATTTAGTAGAAAAAAAAGGGTAACCAAAGTAAAATTTCATTAACAAAGGAAATTTTTAAGATTTTTTCATAAAATAAGCCAAATTTTGCAATATAAAAAAAGTAGTAGAAAATACTACTTTTTTCAAAATGCTTAAAAATCATGTAAAATGTCTTTAAAATGCTAAAAAAACGTTTCTCATGATTAAAACTGTTTAAATTTGCTATTTTAAAAAAAGTAGTAAAAAAATACTACTTTTTTCGAAAAGCTCAAAAATCATGTTAAATATGTTAGAAATGTCTAAAAATCATGTCTAATCATTAAAAAGACAAAATTTTGTAATTTCAAAAATAGTAGTAAAAAATACTACTTTTTTCGAAAAGCTCAAAAATCATGTTAAATGTGCTTGAAAAACCTAAAAATCATTTCTAATCATCAAAAAGGCTAAATTTTTGCAGTTTCAAAAAAGTAGTAGAAAATACTACTTTTTTTAGAATTACCAAAAATCATGTTAAATATGTTTGAAAAGCTTAAAAATCATTTCTAATCATCAATTTAACAAAATTTTGCATTTCAAAAAAAGTAGTAGAAAACACTACTTTTTTTTTTTCAAAATGTCCCAAAAATAATATTAACTAGTATAAAATACTACTTTTTGAGAAATACCAAAAAATCATGTTAATATATGTTGAAGACCTTAAAAACCCATTTCTAATCATTAATAAAGCAAAATTTTGCAGTTTCAAAAAAGTAGTAGAAAAGACTACTATTTTTTTCAAAATCATGTTAAATATGTAAGAAATGCTTGAAAATCATTTCTAATCATCAAAAAGGCAAAATTTTACAATTTAAAAAAAAGTAGTAAAAAAATACTACTTTTTTCAAAATGCTCAAAAATCATGTTAAATGTGTTAGAAATGTTAAAAAACCACTTCTAATCATTAATCAAGCTAAATTTCGCAAGTTTCAAAAAAGTATTAAAAAATACTACCTTATTTCAAAAGGCTTAAAAATCATATTAAATGTGTTTGAAAAGCTTAAAAGTCATTTCTAATCATTTAGAAAGCAAAATTTTGCAGTTTTAAAAAAGTAGTAGAAAATACTACTTTTTTCAAAATGTTCAAAAATTATGTTAAATGTGTTAGAAATGTTTAAAAATCTCTTCTAATCATTAACTAAGCAAAAATTTTTCAATTTAAAAAAAGTAGTAGAAAATACTACTTTTTTTCAAAATACCCAAAAAACATGTGAAATATGTACCTTTAGCTAAGAATTTCAAAAAAAACATTTTAAATATTTGAAGGGTGTGTTAGGCAATTTTCCTGCTTTAAAGATCAACAGTTTCAAATTGTTTTTGTTAATGGCCCTTTCTTGTTGTTATTGTTGTTGTTCTTCTTCTTCTAGCTAGATCATTGTCAAGTACATTTTTTATAACTCATCATAAAAATAGTTTTGTTTTATATATTTTTGGTTCATCTATTTATACATACATATGTATATATTTTAGTACCTCTAGCTGTATTGTTATTATAAGTGTTTTCTTATTCTCTATGTTTATTTAGTGCAGTTTTGTGCTGCTGTTGTTGCTGCTACATGCAACACACTCTAATTTATGTTTTATTTATTAGGTGTGTGCTGTTGATTGCCTGCCAGCCTCTTTTCACTATTAATATATGCAACAAATAGATATCAATAGCTATTTGATTGTTGGGGATTATCTTCCTACAACATAAATTTTTCTATTTATTTTTTTACTTGTTTTTCTTTCCCCATATTTGCCCCGCTTTTTTTTTGAGGAAGATTTATAATGTGACACAGGCATGGAAAATTTAATACTTAAAAATAGTTCACATGCTAATTAATAGACTAGTCTAAAGGACTTATACAAAATAATTTATTAAAGGTTTATAAGACACATTTTCATATAAAATTTGTTTTATAAAGCTTTGATAAACTGTTATGAATAAGGCAATAAGAATCTAGTCTATATTCTAGCCTTTAGTCTAGCATATAGGCTATATTCTAGACTACTCTAATGTTTCGTTTATAATCTATTCTGTAGCCGAGACTATAGTTCAGTTTAGTTTAGTCTATAACCTTACCTATAGTCTAGTTTATAGTCAAGTTTGTAGTTTAGTCTATAGTCTAGTCTATAGTCTAGTCTATAGTCTATTCTATAGTCTAGTCTGTAGCTTAAACTATAGATTAGTCTATAGTTTAGTCTATAGTCTAGTCTATAGTCTAGTCTTTAGTCTAGTCTTTAGTCTACTCTATAGTCTAGTCTATAGTCTAGTCTATAGTCTAGTCTATAGTCTAGTCTATAGTCTAGTCTAAAGTCTAGTCTATAGTCTAGTCTATAGTCTAATCTATAATCTAGTCTATAGTCTAATCTATAGTCTAGTCTATAGTCTAGTCTATAGTCTAGTCTATAGTCTAGTCTGTAGTCTAGTCTATAGTCTAGTCTATAGTCTAGTCTATAG
>NC_060951.1:4373633-4375644 GCF_022045245.1 Lucilia cuprina
AGTTCTGTTCTAGTTCTGTTCTAGTTCTGTTCTAGTTCTGTTCTAGTTCTGTTCTAGTTCTGTTCTAGTTCTGTTCTGGTTCTGTTCTAGTTCTGTTCTAGTTCTGTTATAGTTCTGTTCTAGTTCTGTTCTAATGCTGTTTTAGTTCTGTTCTAGTTTTGTCCTAGTTCTGTTCTAGTTCTGTTCTAGTTCTGTTCTAGTTCTGCTCTAGTTCAGTTCTAGTTCTTTCTAGTTCTAGTTCTAGACTATAGACTGTTCCGTAGTCTAGCTATAGACCAAACTACAGACTAGATAATATACAAGACTATAATCTAGTGTATAGACTAAACTATACACTAGACTTAAGACTGTAGACTTCACTATAGACTAGAATTTAGATTAAACTATAGATTATATTATAAACTAGACTAGATAGTTTAGTCGCTGTACTAAATGTTGAAATCTAAATAAATTATCTAATACTATGAACGGTTACTTCTTTTTCGAATAACTATGAATTTAAGAAAATTTTTGTAAATTATTAGAAAAAAATCTTACAAATTAAATTTAATTAATTAATTAAAAAATATATTGACTTTATCGAAATAACCATAAAATTTATTAAATATTTTAGCATTTTGTATAAAGAAGAAATTCACCTGTTACTAAAAAACAAATCAATGCAAATAGCTCATAACTTAAATAGCTAACATTTTGTATGTGTTTTCTGTTAATATTCTGTTAAAAAAAATATTTATTTATTTATGATTAAATTAATATGTGAATTTTTTATTTTTCAAAAAAAAAAAAAATGCAAATGAATGAACAGAAACTGAATGCGAAGAAAATGAATTCAGATGTGATAATCGTTGTCTACCCAAAGAATATTTATGCAATGGTGTTCATGAGTGTGGCGACAACACCGATGAGTTAAATTGTCCCGAAAAAGGTGAGCTTTTTAAACATTTTTATTTTAGTTATTTTTCGAAAAAAAAAAACTGTGGCAATACAAAGTTAAGAAAAAGCTTTGAAAAAATTTAAATTTTATTAAAAAATTTAAATATTTGTGGTTAAATCTTAACTTTTGTTATTTTGCAACAGTTTTTTTTTTTATTTTTAAGTTTATTTTAAGTTTATTCATGTTTTGTTATAATTTGCATAAAAATAATTTTGATTTATTTTTCATAAGAATATTATTTTTAGTTAAAAAAAACACTTGAAGTTTTTTGTTTGAAAATTAATTCAAATATTTTCATGGCATTTAACAGAAAACAGATCATTTCTAGTTTTAAGTGTTTGTTTCAGAATAATCTATAGTTTTTCAATTAATTTTTTGCCAACATAATGACCCTGAAAATAATATTTACCAATAACAAAAGTTCAAATGAAATAATCTAAAACACTGCTATTCACTTAAATTACCCAGCAAACATTTTAAAAGAAAAATTGAAAAAAACTACATTTCCTTTTTCATTTTATAAAGACTTGCAAATGTTTGCTGTGTTACAAAAACCCTAAGGTCATATTGTTCGCTTGCCACAGTATTTAATGTAAAATATTGTTTTTGAATATATTGTTGTGGGTGTTAACAAACCATACAAGAGATTAGTATTAAATAAATTCTAACATACGAATTATGTTTTACCCAAAAGTTTTGACACATTTTTTGCCAAAAAAAAAATAGAATGGAGGAGTTTTCATTCATGTTTTGCAGGAGAAAGTATAAAATATTTTAATTAAAACTATTTTATATAGAAACAAAAAAACTATTGGTGAAATGCAAGAGATTAGATTACGAACAATTTAATTAAAAGTTAAACATAAGACTAGACTATAGACCAGACTATAGATAAGATTGCAGACTAGACTATATATCAAACTATAGACTAGAATATAGAATAGGCTAGAATATATATTGGACTACAGATTATAGACTAGACTATAGACTAGACTATAGACTAGACTATAGACTAGACTATAGACTAGACTATAGACTAGACTATAGACTAGACTATAGATTAGACTATAGACT
>NC_060951.1:4375744-4385009 GCF_022045245.1 Lucilia cuprina
AACTAGAACAGAACTAGAACAGAACTAGAACAGAACTAGAACAGAACTAGAACAGAACTAGAACAGAACTAGAACGGAACTAGAACAGAACTAGAACAGAACTAAAACTAAAATAGAGCTAAAATAGAACTGAATTGGAACTGTACTGAAGTCATATATAATCTTAACTGTAGTCTGGTATATATATTGTATAATATTCGAATTAGATCCGGTTATCATTCGAATAAACATCTAAAAGTCTTCCAGTGATATAAACACTTAATGATTTTTAAAATTTCTGAAGAAAATAAATTTTTAAAGATATTGAAAACACACACAATATAATGATGAGAGGGAACAAACAACATGACATGGATGGAAACCTGTCAACTATGAGAGGACATGTTCCAGAAAAAAAGGTACAGAAACACACACAACCACAATAAATGTAATACACAAAAACAGAGACAGACAGACAGACAGACAGAGAGTGAGTGAGTGATAACACAAACACAGTACCAGGTTCATATTCGGTTTCTCCATCGGTGCCATTTTCATCGTAACCTTCCGAAGGACAGTCCATTTCATCCTCACCATCGGGACACTGTTCTTCACCATCGCACAATTGTTCTTCGCAAATAGTTTTGCCACTTTCGGGGCAAGTGAAAGTTGTATCGCCACGGCAACCAGCGTCATAAATACTGGTGTAGACGGGGCTGGTTTCAGTAATGGGCACATAGTCTTCGCCAGAAGCTTCAAATTCGGGGACATTGTGAGATTCATGTTCATGTGTTTCGTAAGCATTTTCATCAACGGGAGCCTCTTCGGTGGGTGTGTCTAAAGGAATTTTGAGTTGGAGTTTTTTTTTTAATTTATGATAAACATAATGTTTTTCTTAGGTTGCTAAACAAACACAAAGCCAAAGCCGGGAAAAAGAGCTTTTTTGGGGGGGAGGTTTTAACGCAGAAACACAAACACATAGAGTAGACAGGGATACAGATTTGTTTTGAGTAAGGAATTATCAATTATAATGGGAGTTAAGGAGTTGTGGAGGGTATGGAAGGATTACAAGACATACACATTGAAGATCAAGTATAAATCTATAGAAAGCTTTATACATTTAAATAGGACATAAAGACAATACTTAAAAAACACACACACATTGTTTGTTTGGTTACTTAAAACTAAGTTTTAGTTCTACATATATTATTACATATTGTTAATTTGTCCCCTATAAATATTTCTCCAAAACTACAGATTTTAGTTACAAAGTTCTAAACAAGTCCTTAACTTAATATTAGTAAAACTTTGTTATTTTTTTCAAAAATTTCATTTATAACATTTAGGTTGAAATAATTACGCATGAATTAATGAATGTATGAGAGAAACGTTTTAAAATTTAAAAGCTTTTCACTAAAGCTACTTAATAAAAGTGAAGAAATTGTGCCCAAGTTTTTAATCTTTCACGTTTTTCATAACAAAATCATTTAAAATTCTATATTTTTAAAAAAGCTCTCAAAAGCTTTTACCTTTTTTGTGATTTTTAACGGGAATTTTTAATTTTTTTAACAATTTTTTTTCGAAATTCTTAAAAGCTTTAAAAAGCTTTTTCATATAAATTGACAAAAACTTAATATTATTTAGTTTTAAAAGTTTTCTTAAAAAAAACAAGTTTCAGCTATTTTTTTGTTTTTAAATACACTTTTCTTGAAAAAAAAACTCAAAAAGCTTTCCAGAGCTTTTTTCTAGAATTCTCAAAACTGGATTTTAATTATTTCTTAGGCTCTTTTTATCAAAATATTAATTTTAAGCCATTAATTTTTAAAATTTAAAAAAGCTTTCAAAAGCTCTTTTTTCAAAAATTATTTAAAATTTGATTTTTTTATATATTTAACATATTTCTTATCAATAAAAACACTTTTTATTTAAATTCTTTAGAAAAAGCTTTTTTTTAATTTTTAAAATAAAAAACTTTTAAGATTTTGTATGAAAAGCCGTTTTGAAAAAAATTTTAAATCAGTTCTATTTAATATTTTGAACTTTTTTTACGAAAATTAAAATTTCTTGCTTAAAATGTTAAGAATTTGTTAAAAGCTTTTAAAAGCTTTATTTGAAAATTTTCAGAAAATTCTTTTTTGTTTTTATTTAATCTTTTACATGAAAATTGAAAATTTTTGTCATAAAAATTTTAAAATTTAAAAAAAGCTTTTAAAAGCTTTTTACCAAAATTTCTTAAAAATCATTCCATAAATTATGCAAAATTTATGGAAAATTTTTGGTTTTGTTTTCATTTAAAGTTTAATACCAAACTTGAGAACTTTTGTTATAAAATGTTAAAAAACTCTAAACAGCTTTCAAAAAGCTTTTTTCAAACATTTCTTAAAAATCTCTTAAAAGTACTGTAGTACGTTTTATGCTTAAAATTAAACATATTTCTTAAAAAAAAAACTATTTTTTATGAAAAATTTAAAGCTTTTGCAGATTTTTATTAAAAACTACAAAAAGCTTTTAATGAATTAATGAATTTTAAGATTGGTTTTAATGCTTTCACTAGACATGTTATGATTTTTAAAATTTATGAAAAAGCTTTTTTGTTTTTGTAATGAAAAGCTTTTGAAAGCTCTTAGATGTTTTTTTAGGCCAAATTTTTAAATTTTACAAAGCAAATGAAAGAAATCAGTTTGATGTTTTTCTATGTTTTAAAGTGTTTTAACATTTAACAGTTGCTAATACTTAAAATGAGCTTTTTTAGATTTAAATGAGTTTAACGATGATTGTTTTTTTAACCTTTTAATGAAATGTTAGAAGAGAAGTGCTTAAAAGTTTAAGTTATTTTTCATGGTGAAGTGTTAGTACGAATCCATTATTTGTTTCAAACTACAGACCAACATGATTAGTAGAATACCCAGATTTAAAACTAAAGTTAAAAAGCTTTTCTTTGAAGGATTTTTTTCCTTTGTAGAGTGTGTTATGAGTGTGTTAAGGTGCTGGGTAATTTTAGTGTTTATTTTTTGCTTTCGATTGGTTATGATTATTGGTTGTAGTAGCTGTTGGATATTGGCTTGAATATAGTATGTGTAATATGGTATATACCTGGATCACATGACAATTCATCACTGCCATCTTCGCAATCGTATTGATTATCGCAGACATTGGCACAAGGTACAGTTTCGCCACTTTGACAGATAAAATAGCCATGAGGATTAACATGACAATCGTATTCGGAATCTTCTGCACTTGTTCCGGGTTGATAGTCATGGCCATATGATTGATCGTGACCAGCTTGAGGTTGACCATATGATTGATCGTGACCACCTTGAGGTTGACCATATGATTGATCGTGTCCAGGTTGAGGTTGACCATATGATTGATCGTGACCAGGTTGAGGTTGACCATAGGATTGATCATGACCAGGCTGAGGTTGACCATAGGATTGATCATGGCCAGGCTGAGGTTGACCATAGGATTGATCGTCACCAGGCTGAGGTTGATATTCATGATCATATGATTGATCGTGTCCAGGTTGAGGTTGACCATACGATTGATCGTGTCCAGGTTGTGGTTGATATTCATGACCATAGGTTTGATCGTGATCGGGTTGATATTCATGATCATAGGTTTGATCATGATCCGGTTGACCATCATGTTCTCCACCATGTTCACGTTCATAATCCATTTCATGTGCACGACGTTCTTCCTCTTCTCTCTCGCGTTCTTGTCGCTCTCTTTCCTGTTCTTCCAACTCATATTGACGAGCTCTTTCCTCTTCCTCGCGAGCAAGTTGTTCTTCATATTGTCTAGCACGCTCTTGTTCCTCTCTTTCTCTTTCGGCTTCGTATTGTTTGGCACGTTCTTGTTCGGCCATTTCACGTTCGTGTTGCAATTGTCTTTGTCTCTCCTGTTCCAATTCGATTTGACGTTCTCTTTCGCGTTGTATTTCCAATTGTCTTTCTCTTTCCATTTCCTGTTCTCTATCATAGTCATAGGGATCGTAGGCAGTATTATCATCATAATTGGGTGTATCGGTGGTCTCACCTTCACGATGGCCCTCTTGTGACGTGACAATATCTTCATCTTCATCCAAATCTTCATCAACTTCTTCCAGATTGTATTTATTGCACATTTCCACATCCTCATCACTGTCATCGTCACAATCGGCATAGTTATTGCAGAGATTATGACATTCGATCATTTGACCGTTGCTGCATTGGAAATAGCCCTCACTATCACATTCATTAAATTCTCCGGCAACCGGGTTACCGTTATTTGCATGATGAGTGGCAGTACCTTCACCAGCACCATGATAAGCATTATTTATGTCTACACCTTCACCGTGATGATGAGATTCAGCGCCATTGTGATTGTAGTCGTCTGTGAGATCGACTCTTTCGTGATCTTGTAGATCTGAATGAATGATTGGGGAAGGTTTTTTGGAGTTTTTTTGATTTGTTTTTTTTTAATGATTAATTTACAATAGAGTGTTTAAGTATGTTTTAATGTTTTTTTATGTTTATGTATAGAGTGTTTTGGTCTTAACCTATTTTAGTTAAATTTAGACCTTTTTGTCTAACTTTCTACCCCCTAATTGCCAAAATCTACTTTATTTTTTTTTTTAATTTAAAATTTAAATTAACAAAATTTTTCAAATTAATTTCCAGTACTTTTTACAAATTACAAAATAAATAAGTTAGCAAAGTCAGGTTTTTCTAAAATTTTATATAGTCCTGTCCATATAGCGTCACTTACCTCTGACACGTCTGAAATAATAACTATTATCGGCATCGGCTCCAAAGGTTTCACCCAATTTCTTATAGGTCATCAAATGGTGTTGGAAACGTTGTCCAAAATCACTCCATCTTTCAGGCAAATCGATTTGTACAATAACATGTATAATAAAGCTATCATGGGTGGGTCTAAAGGGGTCGTGAGAGGAGGGGGGTGGGGGGCAAAGAAAAAGGGCATTAAATAGAGAATACTTTTTTCTTTCAATTAAAGACTTACTCTACTCTTATTAAAGTGAGATGCAAATAAGAATCTTCATCCTCATCATTGCCATAGTTATCAGTGATGAATTGTAAGAAACCATCATGGATTTGTTGTTGCAGTTCCATAAATCTAGCATAACCTTTACCCATACGATATTCATTCACCCAAGGTTCACTTAAGCTGAACAAAGTTTGCCCTTTAAAAGAAAAATTTTTGTGATTTGAAAGACCAAAAAAAACCTGTTTATGAAAATTTCAAACTTACAAGTATCATGCTCTCCATAACCTTCAGTATCATCACCGGAACCCTCAACTTCATCACCATAAGATTGACGTTTATTCAAACGATTCTTGGCCTTATTGTTGCGTGCCGCATTGGCAGCTTTACGCTTTTGCTTCTCCGCCAATTTGGCTTGACGTTTACGTTGTTTCTCCAATTTGGCAACATTTTTGGCATGTTTCTTATCGGCCACTAATTTCTTCTCTTCACTACCGAATAAACGGCCCAACTCACGACGTACACGTTTAACGCTTTGCATTAACCAACTGCCATCGTTAGAGGAGGTGGAGGAGCCCTCATTGTCGGCCTCATCCACGGGCTGTAGTTCATCTTCGATAAAGGCTTTCTCGTCTAGGTCACGCGCACTTCGCAGTTTAGTCGATGAGGCAGCATCTTCGAATTGATCGATATCAAAGGTATCATCGAAGATTAAATCGTTTTGGATTTGCTGTGTAAAAGAGAGAGGGAGAGAGAGAGAGAGAAAAAAGATAAAATATTAGATTAAAAGTTTAAAAAAAAGATAATAAAGATTTTCACTGTTTAGCTCCACTGTTAGTAAAAAAACTTAACAGAAACTTATACTGTTAAGCTAAAGCTTTTAACATAACACTACAGGGTTGTTGTCTTGGCTAGTCAGTGGTGAATATAAAGAGTTTAAGGTGGCCAAAGGTAAAAATTTTGTTTTCTACAAGAAATTCCAAGAAAAACTCAAAAAATGTAAAAATGAAGTCATTAACCGGTAAACTTGATCTGATTCATTCTTGTCAAAATTTTCTTGGCGGCTTTGTTGTTTTTTTATGTTTAAAATAAACAAATATTTTGTTTTTGGTGTTGTAAAACTAAAAAAATGCATTAAACAAAAAACACTATTTGTAAAGGTCACTGAACATCTAAACATTAATGGGTGGGTGTGTGTGTTAGATCTTTTCTCTTCCCTTTCCCCCAAAAATTTAGTTAATGATAAGATAACAACCACCATGACAAGAGCATTGCTACTCACTATATCTAGAATTTTTTGGCAAAGAAACATGTTAATACATACTCTTTAAAAGAACAGGTGTTTTGGCGTAAACTGTTTCGAATACTATTTTAACAAATCAGATTTTGTTTTTGTACAACAATACAATGTTCGAAATTGTCAAAATATTTGTAAATAAATAACTTATTTATTTTAGAATTTTCTTTTTATGAAAACATAAAAAAAACTTATTAAAATAGCATATTTTTAAAAAAAGTAGTATTTCTACTACTATTTAAAAAAGTCACAAAAATCTCATTTTAGCTTAATTCTATAACACACTAACATAAATATAAACAAAAGAGACAAAAAAATTTCAATTTTTCAAAAAGTAGTAATTCTACTACTTTTTGAAAAAAATACAGAGATGTTAATTTTCACATATTTGTATAGAATTTAAACTTAATACATCAAAAAAGCTAAAATTTCCTTTAAAAAACTGTTTTTGAAAAAAAGGTAGTATATCTACTACTATTTTGAAAAACGTACAGAATTGTTAATTGAACACAATTTTAATAAAGCTTTACTTCAAAACTGATTAAAAGGCGAAAATTTCTTTAAAAAACTGCTTTTTTAAAAAAGGTAGTATATCTACTACTATTTTACTTTTTGGAATAAATGGCTAAAAATTACTTTTTAACATAATTCTATGACAAACTTATATAAATAAAACCAAAAAGATAAAAAAAATCCATTATGAAAAAGGTAGTATTTCTACTACTATTTTGAAAAACGTTCAAAAATGTTAATTAGGCACAATTGTATTATTGGTTAACTTCAAAACTGATAAAGAGGTGAAAATTTCATTATAAAACTACTTTTTTAAAAAGGTAGTATTTCTACTACTATTTTACTTTTTTGAATTAATGGCTAAAAATGACTTTTTAACACAATTCTATAACACACAAATATTAATAAAACCAAAAAGACAAAAAAAAATCAATTTTGAAAAAGGTAGTATATCTACTACTATTTTGAAAAACTTTCAAAAATGTTAATTAGGCATAATTTTATTATTGGTTAACCACAAAATTGATAAAGTGGTGAAAATTTCATTATAAAACTACTTTTTTAAAAAGGTAATATTTCTACTACTATTTTACTATTTGGAATTAATGGCTAAAAATTACTTTTTAACACAATCCTATAACAAACTAACACAAAGATAACTAAAAATGTTCATAAATGTTAAGTTTACAAAAGGTAGTATTTCTACTACTTTTTTTTTTGATAAATCTAAATAATGTAAATTTAACATTTATATATTGAATTTTAACACAAAACTTAACAAAAATTTAAAAATTCCATTAAAAATAACCTTTATGAAAAACGTAGTATATTTACTACTATTTTACTTTTGGGATTTAATGTGAAAAAATTACATTAAAGTGTAATTATATAACACATTAACATAAAAACAATTAAAAAATTGCAAAAAATTCAAGTTTGCTAAAGATATACTACTACTACTATTTTAAAAATTTTAGCCAAAATTAAATTTTTTTTTATGATTTTAGTATGTAATCCCTTAGCAATAAAGAAAAATTATGAAAAATCTTAAAAATTTAGATTTTCAAAAAAGTAGTATTTATACTACTATTTTCAAAAATAACGCTAAAATGGTAATTTTTAAGTTTTTTAGCACATAAATTATTAGCCTTAAAGTTAAATAATTTGAAGGCCTGAAAAATTTAAAAAAATTTCAATTTTTAAAAAGGTATTATTTCTACTACTATTTGAAAAAAATGTTCAAAATTGATATTTTTCATTATTTAACATATTATTTATGAAAAGCTTATGAAATTTTAAAGAAAATTTCTGAAAATGTGATTTTTTAAAAAAAATAGTATTTCTACTACTATTTTTTAAAATGCAGTAAAATCGATTATTTGAAAAGTTTTTGGTAGGAATCAGATAAAACCTATAAAAATTGCAGATAATTTTGAATTTTTAAAAAAAGTAGTTATATACTACTTTTTCAAAAAAAGTAGTATTTTACTACTTTTTCAAAAAAGTAGTATTTTTTTAAATTTTAATATTCAAATTAGAAAAATATACATATATTCTATTAAATTTAATTTGTTTTTCAACAATTTTCTTCCTATTTGTCATGTGCATGTGTGTGTAGGAGCAAGGAAAACTTTGTCGTACTAATATCTGTCTGACAGTTGAACACAGTTTAGTGTTAGTATAACATGTGGTTAAACCACCTGTGGCATATTTTTAAAACACTTAACTACACAAATACTAAAGTATTTTAAACATTCTTGCAACAATTATTCATTTCCCCGCTCTTTCTCTCTCTCTCTGGAGGACTTAAGGATTGGTAACAATATTTGATAATTTTTCTTGCCACTAATTGAGGTTTTATAAAAAGAAAACTTTTCTTTGTACAATAATAAATTTTTATTGTCTGTACTATTTTGCTTTTAAAAGTCAATAACATTTTGGCAAAACATTGATTTTTGAACTTGCTGTTGGCTGTTCATTTGTTTTAGTTTAAAATTAGTAGTTTTTTAGTTAATTTCTCTAGGTTTCTGTGGAATTTTGGGTCTAGCCTAGTAAAAGTTTTTTTTTTTTTTTTTTTTTTTTTTGACGCACACAGTTTTCTATAACAGTTAGTGGCATGCAACCTAATGCATGTTTGCTATAATGAGATACCTTTTAAATGTTTTCATTATTAGAAAAGTATAATTTTCATTTGTAGGGTAATAAATTGGTTTAAAGAGTAGAAGAACATTAGAGGAATAATTTAAGTATTAAAGTAAAACATTTTAGTACAATATTCAAAGTAGTTACAGTTCAGTTTTAATTCTTTTTCAGCCCTAGTTCCAGCTCTTTTTTCAGTTCTATTTCAGTTCTAGTTTTGTTCTAGTTCTGTTCTAATTATGTTCCAGTTCTGTTCTAGTTCTGTTCTAGTTCTGTTCTATTTCTGTTCTATTTCTGTTCTAGTTCTGTTCTAGTTCTGTTCTAGTTCTGTTCTAGTTCTGTTCTAGTTCTGTT
>NC_060951.1:4385109-4393190 GCF_022045245.1 Lucilia cuprina
TATAGACTAGATTATACACCAGACTTTAGACTAGACTATAGACTATAGTATAGACTGTAGATCAGACTATAGACTAGACTTTAGACTACACTATAAACTAGACTTAAGGCTAGACAATATGCTAAAAATATTGACTATTTAAATTGAAGATTTTCCTTCCGTTATTTTTAAAAACATTTTACACATGATTTTATAGAATTTATTTGAATGTGTGTATGTGTTTTTAAACCACAATTTTTTAATCAAAAATGTAAATTTTACTTAAATAAATCTTTATATTCGCCACTGCTCTAGTTTGGTGTTATATATATTTTTGTAGTAAAAAAAAAAAAACATTATTACAAAAATATATAAAAATACTAAAAAAAAATGTAATAAATGAAGATCTAATTAATAAACCACACATACAAATAAAAACAACAAAAAAAATAAAGAAAATTTGCATTTTTACATACATACATGTACATATGTAAAAAAGGAAAACGGAACTGACTGACAAAAAACAACAATACAAACTCTTACAAAAGTTGGTAATCATAAAAATTACCATGTTCAAGCATTTTATTCATTCATTCAGTCATTCATACATACTCACACATTTAGTCAGTCATTTACTGAGGCATTTAGCGAGTATGAGTAAGTGGCTGTATGTGTTGTAATAACTGTGTTTATTGTTATTGTTGTTGTTATGGTTGTATGTTACCAACCATCAACATCCGTTAGTAATTTGTAAACATACCCGCAATATAACTCCCCAAAGAAATGTTGAGAGTTAGAGAGACATATGCATAACAATGAATATGTATGTATTGGTAAGGGATGAATATGTTTAAATGTGTTGACTGTTGTTACTTGAGTTTTTTGTACATTTTTTCTTTAATTTGGAAAAAATACTAAAGAAAGTACTTTTTGAAAAAAAGAGATTTATTTTTAGGATGTTTTTTATATTTTCTAGGAATGTTGAGCTAAATTAAGAAATTTACAAAAAATTTTGTAAAATTTTAAAAAAGTTCCAAAAAAAGTACTTTTTGAAAAAAGTACCAAAAAAAGTACTTTTTGAAAAAAGTACATTTTTTTTGAAAAAAGTACCTTTTTTGAAAAAAGTACATTTTTTTAGAAATCATAAGATGTTTAGCTAAATATTGAAAAAGTTTGTATTGTGTATTTGTAGAATTTAACAAAAAGTACTTTTTTTGAAAAAGTACTTTTTTGAAAAAGTACTTTTTTTGCAAATTTATGTTGAAATATGTCCCAAAACTTTATTTGCAAGTTTTTTTGTAAAGAAAAAGTTTTTAACAAAAAGTACTTTTTTTTTGAAAAAGTACTTTTTTTTGAAAAAAGTACTTTTTTTGGTAATTTATGTTTAAATATGCCCCAAAACTTTATTTGCAAGTTTTTTTGTAAAGAAAAAGTTTTTTCCTTTACTTTTTCTTTAAATTCTTTTAAATCCTTAACGGAACTTAATATTTTATTAAAAAAATCCTGTTTTTCACTATTTTTTTTTTTTTGTTTATTACTGTTTGCCACTTTGTTTTCCACTAAACTCTCAACACTCTCTTAACAAGGATATAAAATAATTTTTGCATATTGCAAAAAAAAAATCCTCTAAACTTTGTACATGATTAAATTTTTGTACACAGATTTGTTTTTTTGTTAATTTTGCTACAACAAACAACTGACACTCCTGCTGCTTTACACTACTTTTTTGTCATTTTGACAATCATAACAAAAACAACAACAACAACAAAATAGCAAAGAAAAATATAAAATCTAGAAGTAGCACTTACTTTAGAAAACATGACTCCCAATGTGTACAACAACAGCATCAACAGCAGTAGCAGCAACAGCAGCATATTCATAAGGTTAAAAGCACTTTGCAACATTAGATTGCTGGATAACACACACACACACAAACACATGTACATATGTAAACCTGTAATATAAAAGAAAAAAAAATTATACATATATATAGATATAGTAAGTGTAAAGCTATAAAAAAATTACAAGAAATTTAACTAAATTGTTTTGATAAACTCATAAAACATAAACACTTAATAGGTCTTTTGTGTTAAGTTTAAGAAGGAAAAAAGAAAAAACCAACATATTAACAAAAAAAGAATTAAAATTTCTATATTTAAACATTAAAAGGGAACTAGTTAAACAAACGGCTGCTATGTTAATGAGTATTCCCTGCTTAAATTCTAATCAAAATATTTTGAATAAAATTGAAAATTTCTTTCATGCTTAACAAATAAAATTTTAATTAAGTTATAAATCCTAAAAACAACAAGTTAAACAAACAAAACTTATTGCAAACTAAAAGAAAAAGCGTGAAATTTTATATTTTAGCAAAAAATTGCCAACGAATAAAATTTTATTCGAATAATTTGTAACGAATAATCGTTAAAAAAGTATCACAAATTTATGCTAAAACATTTCTAATATAAAAAATTAACTTTTTTTGCAAATCCAAAACGAATAAAAAATTAATCGAATAAATTTTACAAATAATTGCTACATTTTGCTTTAAAAATCTTAAGAAAAGCAAGAAAACTTAACTTAACTTAAGGAAATGTATGAAAGAACGCTTAAAAGTTTAAATTTTAGCAAAAAATTGCCAACGAATAAAATTTTTATTCGAATAATTTGTAACGAATAATCGTTAAAAAATGATCACAAACTCATGCTAAAACATTTCTAATATAAAAAATAAACTTTTTTTGCAAATCCAAAACGAATAAAAAATTAATCGAATAAATTAAACGAATAATTGAAACATTTTGCTTTAAAAATCTTAAGAAAAGCAAGAAAACTTAACTAAACTTAGGGAAATGTATGAAGAAACGCTTAAAAGTTTAAATTTTAACAAAAAATCGTTAACGAATAAAATTTTATTCGAATAATTTTTAACGAATAATTGTTAAAAAATGATCACAAACTCATGCTAAAACATTTCTAATATAAAAAATAAACTTTTTTTGCAAATCCGAAACGAATAAAAAATTAATCGAATAAATTTTACGAATAATTGCTACATTTCGCTTTATAAATCTTAAGAAAAGCAAGAAAACTTAACTTAACTTAAGGAAATGTATGAAAGAACGCTTAAAAGTTTAAATTTTAGCAAAAAATCGTTAACGAATAAAATTTTATTCGAATAATTTGTAACGAATAATCGTTAAAAAATGATCACAAACTCATGCTAAAACATTTCTAATATTAAAAATAAATCTTTTTTGAAAATTAATCGAATAAATTTTCCTATGGAATCTTTAACGAAAAATTTATTCGAATAAAAAACCGGTTATTCGAATAAATTTTTTTGTTAAATAATTTCCTTTCTCTAAAATTCAAATTGTTTTCAGGTTTATTTCATTTTTTCTGTAAAATCCTTAACGAATAATTTATTCGAATAAAAAACCGGTTATCGAATAAATTTTTTTGTTAAATAATTTCCTTTCTCTAAAACTCAAATTGTTTTTAAGTTTATTTCTAATTTTTCCTATGAAATCTTTAACGAATAATTTATTCGAATAAAAAACCGGTTATTCAAATCATTTTTTTTGAAAGTAATTTTTTTAAGCTTTTTTAATTTAAAAAAAAAATAAATTAGAAAAAATTATAATTTTTTGAAAAAAAATTTTTAGCGAATAAATTTATTCGCTTTAAAACCGATTATTCGAATATTTTTTTTTGAAAAATTTTTTAGTAAAAAAAATTTAAAAAAAAATTATTAACAATTTCCTAACGATTTTGTTAATTTAAAAGTTTGCAACATTTCGGTTGCAACCACGTGCTTCCAACTTGTCGTTTTGTTTATTTTCTTTTAAGCAACTTTGTTGGCGCAACATGTTGCTGGTGTTGTTTTGTAAACATAGTTTTCTGTTTGTTTTTTTCTGTTCGTGGTTCGTTTATTAGTTCGTGTGGTTGACTTTATTAGTCGTTCGTGGTCTCTTCGTAATTGCTGTTACTTCTCATATTGTTGTTGCTGTTGTTAGTGGTGGTGGTGGTGGTGATGGTGTTGGTGATGTCGATGTTGGGGAGGTTGTGTTGGTGATATTGTTATTGTTTATTTATTGTCACCACTCTGCCAGCAAACGATTTGTGGTTTTGATTTTCTATGTTGTTGTTGTTTTCTTTTTGTTTCTTTTAGATTTTTCTTTATTTAAACAATTTGCTTTGCAAAAAGCCAACATAAGATGATGCTAGAGCATCAACAGCCAACAACCAGCCAACCATTGCATCCATTATTATTTACTGTTTTTTGCAACCATGACTTTTCCACATTGAGCATCGTTTTCTTTTATTTGTTTTTTAGCTGTTGGCGTTCGCGTATTTCTAATGCATTTTGCTGACAACTTTGCTTGTTGAGCATTCTCAGTTTGATTGCAGCAACAGCAACAGCAGCAGCCGCTACTGCAGCTGATTTTCTCCATCTAGCCATTCTCCCCCTGCTGCTGTTGTTGTTGTAGTTGTGTTTACTACAGAGCACAGTGTGAAATTTCGTATTTCAAATAGAATTGTGTTTGTCTGTTGTCTGTGTGATGTTGTTGTTGTTGTTGTCATAGTTGTTGGTTTTTCGTTTGGCTTTTAACATTCGTTTTTCCATTCAGTTGAACTTCAGACGTTAAACTGTGCAAAAGCTTTTCAATTTGAAACGCGGGTGGTGTAAACCCACAAAGTTTTATTTGTTCAGTTGAAAAGCAGAATATATTTGAAAATTATTCACAAAAAATAAAAATAAATTTTATTAAAAGAATTATTTCCTTTTTTTGTGAAATCGAAAAACGAACGAAGCTTCCTTTAAAAAGTGAATAGATTAATTGCAGATAAATACGTTTAAAATTAAGTGAAAAAGTGAGAAAAGGATTTTAAATTAAAAAAATATAATAATAATTTTAAAAAATTATTCTAAGCAAATTTGTGAAAAAAGTGCAGCATTTAAAAAAAGGAGTTAAAATGGTTTAAAACAATGAATAAATTTAAAAAAAGGGATTTGAAATTAATAAAAGTTTTATTGAAAAATATTTCAAAGGGAAATATTATTCTATATAAAGGACCTGTTTCAATAGAAAAATTCCGAACAAAAATGTGAGATTTTCTTTAACAGAAAAAGAACCGTTTTATCGAATAAAATTTTAAAGAAAATATTTTTTTTTTTTGTAATTTTATTAAAATTCAACAAAACAACCGTTAAGGAAAAAATTATTCGTATAAAAACCTATTAATCGAAAAAATCCGATTATTCGAATAAAATTTTAAAATATTTTGAAATGTAAAAATTGTAAACATTTAATGCTTTTTTATTAATTTTTGGCGAAAGTAATGGAAAAAACGAATAATTTATTCGAGTAAAAATATTTCGATTAATCGAATAAAATTTTCAGTTTTTTTTTTAAACCTAAAAAATTTAATGTTTAATAATTTGTAAATAAATTTTGGAAAAAACAATCTAGAAGGAATTGTTTATTCGAATAAAAAACCGATTATTCGAATAAAAAAACCGATTATTCGAATAAAATTTTAGAATTTTTTTTATTAAAAATTAAAATTTTGTCCTATAATGATTTTTTAAAGGATTTCGGGAAAAATCCAAAATGAACGATTAATTTATTCGAATAAATTAACCGGGTAACCGAATAATATTTTAAGAATTTTTGTTAAACTTAAAATAATTAAGATTTTTTGATATTTTAATAAATTTTGGGAAATTTTTTCAAAAAATTAAGGAAAACCAAATAATTTATTCGAATAAATTTACTGATTAATCGAATAAAATTTAGAGAATTTTTTAAACCTAAAAATTTTAACATTTTCTCTATGTTTTTATAAATTTTGGAAAATTTTTGAGAAAAACTAGAAAAAACCGAATAATTTATTCGAATAAAAAAACCGTTTAATCGAATAAAATTTTGGAATTTTTTATTTAAAACTAAAAATTTTAATATAAAATGATTTCTTAGGAAATTTTTTTTTTTTATAAAAAACAAAGAAAATTTATTCGGATAAAGAACGTTTAATCAATCGAATAAAAACCGTTTATTCGATTAAAATTTTAAAACTACTATAAAATATAAAAATTTTCCACATTTAGTGATGTTTTATTTAAATTTTATTGAAAAACAAATTTAAAAAAAATTAAATTTTATTCGAATAAAGAAAACCGATTAAAAGTACGAAAATCGTTAACTCGAATAAAATTTAAAAAGAAGTTTAAAATGTAAAAATTTTTGACATTTAATGACTTTTTACAAATTTAAAAAGTTAAACGAATAAAAATCGATTAATCGAATAAAAATTGGTTAATCGTGTAAAAATCGATTAATCGAATAAAACATATTCGTTTGTTTTAGTAAAACTTTGAAATTTGTTTGAAAATTAAAATTTTTATTGATTTCTTTAAAATTTTCAGAAAATTTAGGTGCGAATAAGTTAATCGATTAAAAAACCGATTATTCGATTAAAAACCGGTTTAACTAATAAACTTTTTTTGCTTCAAATATTGTTATAAGTTAAATAAAATAAAGTATAATAAAGTAATTTCAAAATTTATTCGAATAAAAACCGTTTAATAGAGTAAAACGCAAAAATCTTTAGATTTCTTTACTTTTCAGCGAAAATTTGCTACGAAAACGAATAAATTAATAGTTTAAACAAAAAAGTCTTTAACATAAAAACAAGAATAAGTTAATCGAATAAAAACCCGATTAATCGAATAAAAACCGTTTAAAATAATAACTTTTTTTTGCTTCAAAACTTGTTATAAGATAAATAACTTTAAATTTTTACAAAATTTATTCAAATAAAAACCGTTTAATCGAATAAAAACCGATTAAACAACTTAAAACCAAAGAAATAGAAGATTTCATTACTTTTCTTTAATTCGGCACAAAAAAAAATCATATTTAAAAAAGAGTAGTAGAAAATACTACTTAAAAAAAAAAATATTGAAAATTAACTTTTTAATCGTATTTTTACAAAAAATTTAGGTTTTTTACCAAAGATATCAACAAATTTTAAAACAACAACAATAATGCTGTTGTTTTACAAATCTCATTAACACTTCCACTTGGAAAACACTTAAAAATAATTTTTTGTCTAATTTTTTATATTTTTCTTAAAAAAAAAAATACAAAAATTTCCATAAAAAACAATTTATAATTTCCTCTGTTAAACATCATGTTGTCTGCTTGGCCCTCTTTTGGCCTGTATAATCCCCTTCAGATTCATTTCATGCAACTCTTTAGAAATATTTCAGGGCAATTAACAACAACATTTAACTGACAGCTAGAATGTACAAAAATACTTCCAGCATCAGCAGCATAAAATAAACAAAAATATAGTTTGATTTTATTCCAAAAAAATAATTATAATCAAATTTTTAGACTTCATTAAAATGTCAGAGGGAAATGTATAAAACGAACAATATTTTTTTTTATAAAATATGTGGAAAGAAAACAAATAAATTTTCTTAAAACTAAATCCCTTTGACAAGTGTTTAGAGGTAAAATGCAACTTTTATATTCAAAATGTCTTTGCAATAGTTTGGTAAAATATATATATTTCAAAATCTTTTCAAAATTTAATTGTTTTTCTCTCAAGATTTTTATAATTAGTTCAAACTTCTAATGACAAACTCTCCTTTCCAGAAACCTTAGAAATATTTGTAACATTTATGTTGCTCTTTCTTCTTGCTTTCTTTTACCACAAAAACACAAGAGGTGTTTTTGTGCTAATGTGGCATATGCCACATCAGGCATGGAAAATTTTAAAATATTACTAACTTATAGACTAGAATACAGATTAGGCTTTAGACCAGACTATAGACTAGACTATACTCTATATTATAAACAATTATAAAAAACACGATGGACTGGATTATAGACTAGACTATTGAACAGACAATGGACTAGACTATTGCATAGACAATGGACTAGATTACAGACTAGACAATAGACTAGACTATAGACTACACTATAGACTAGACTATAGACTAGACTATAGACTAGACTATAGACTAGACTATACACTAGACTATAGACTAGACTATAGACTAGACTATAGACTAGACTATAGACTAG
>NC_060951.1:4393290-4395003 GCF_022045245.1 Lucilia cuprina
AGAACAGAACTAGAACAGAACTAGAACAGAACTAGAACAGAACTAGAACAGAACTAGAACAGAACTAGAACAGAACTAGAACACAACTAAAACAGAACTAGAACAGAATTAGAGCAAGAATGAATCAGTTCTTGAACTTTCCTCACAACCTAACCTCAAATTAATTTAGTATTTGTGTTTGAAAAAAAACTATTTCCCGCAAAATCCGGTAATTTGTTTACAAAAAATTTGTAGTTTTATTTAAATATTCCCAGACTCTTGAGCTTCAGACTAAAGCGCAGATTGTTTGATTTTTCTTTTTTCTATCCTCAAATCTTTTTATGCTAATTAAACTTAAACAAAAGCTGTCTTTCAAATCTCTTAAGACGATTGCTTGTGTTTTTTTCCTGTTGATATGGAGGTTCCTAAGAATTCATATTTATGTCATGGGAACTAAAACTGTTTCTTAAGATCTTCTTTAAGTAGCTCAACTGCGCTCACACTTGATTGATTTTTTGTATCTCTTTTAATGTGCATTTAATGATAAAATGTCAACAAGTAAAGAAAAAACCTTTGAAAAACCATAAAAAATATTAAATACAAGCAACAATGTAGACAAATGACATGCATTTCAAATTGATAACAAAGTTGCATTGTAAGATTTTTGTTTCTAATATTAAATGATAAGGTTTTTGTTAGTTATTGTAAAAGAAAATTTAATCAAAAATTTTATTTATAAATTTTCAGGGGATTTATGACAAGAACAGGAAAGGGCGGGGTGCAGCAAAAAAAATTGAAAAAAACATTAAAAATTGGGTCAAACAAATTATTAAATGTCGTACAAACTGATAATAAAGTTGTAGACATATAAATAACAATAAATTTAGATTTAACAGAGGATTTTCCAATAAATTCTATAGTGAGGAACTAAACAATTTAATAGAATTGGGTTAAACTAGAAATAAAATGTTGTAAAAAATAGCGCCAATTTATTAACTAACTTATCACAAACCCTTTAGTTTATTTTTTTTTTTTTTATTTATAAATTTCTAAACCATTGTAAAGATAACAGAAGTGCATTTTTGCCAGACATTCTGAGTGACGTAAAACATTTAACTAAGTCACGAGATTTAGAAAATGAATTTTTGAAAAAAATAAATAAAAAATAAACAGCAAAACGTTTTGCATTATATGACAATATTCATTAATAATTTCCGTTGAGTAATACATTTCTATTATTCAAACAATTTTTTTTCTAAAATAAGCAAGAAATACAGAAAAAATTTAACGTATGATATAATATTTATAATTTAAGAGAAACATACATATACTGTTATTTATTTTGTAATAAACATTTACAACGTCTAAATATATTTTATAAATAAATACACAAATGCATTCTTTGGCTAAAAGTCAAATTTCATAAAATTCTATAAATAAAAATAATGCGATTGTCTTATAATAAGCTAAAACATATGTTGAAGGTATTTTGAAAATTTTTAGAAAAAGTGAAAAATTTAAACAGTCAATTGTTTTCTTAAATTGTCAACCTTGTCATATTATTAAATATTTTTTAACAAAACAGAAAATTTAATTTGAAAAATAAAAAACTTAGAACTTAGAACTTAGAACAGAACTAGAACAGAACTAGAACAGAACTAGAACAGAACTAGAACAGAACTAGAATAGAACTAGAACAGAACTAGAACAGAACTAGAAGAGAACTAGAACAGA
>NC_060951.1:4395103-4398998 GCF_022045245.1 Lucilia cuprina
TCTAGTTCTGTTCTAGTTCTGTTCTAGTTCTGTTCTAGTTCTGTTCTAGTTCTGTTCTAGTTCTGTTCTTGTTCTGCTCTAGTTCTGTTCTAGTTCTGTTCTAGTTCTTTTGAAGTTCTGTTCTAGTTCTCCTTGGCCATTTTTATTTCAAATACTTACAGTAATTTAATGTAAATTTTCTTTACGATTTTTGTTTGTTAAACATACCTGCAACAAATAAAAAATGAAATAAATTAGTAACATGATTTTTTCCTTTTTTGAAATAAGAAATTACAATGAGGGAACTTCCCCTTATATTTATACCATTTTTTTTAAGTAAACTTAATAAATATCAATCTTAATATATAATTTAAGTTAATTAACTTTAACAAAAACTCATGTAAACAATGTAATTAAACAAATCATATAAAATGTGACTATTGTTTAAACAAAGACAATTAAGTGGGCCCAAAGAAAATGTCTATAGAAATGGGGGAAAAAGAATAGAAATTAGACTGGAACTGCATCACTTTACTATTGAGTTTTATTAGCAACAATTTTGCATAATTTTTTTTTTTTGTACAAATTATAGTGAAAAAGGTCCTAAAATTAATTTTTTTTACTTGCAGTAAGACAAGGAAGTACTTTTTTGGAAAATGGTAAGGTAAGTGGAAAATTTCGTATCTTTTTTTAAAAATTTCTAAATATATTAAATATTTGGTAGTTAGTCATTTTTGCTTTTGTCTCGGGGGGTTGCTTTTGCCATTTTCTCTGCCCATTTAATGTTGATAAATAGCTCAAAAATTAGGTGTAATGACACTTAAATGTTTCACACTTTTATAAAGTCACACAATTTTCCATATTTCCTGTTAACATCGCTAGTTTTTTTTTTGCTCTAAATAATATGAAAAAAGTATTAACAACGTGACATTAGGAAATCTGTGTTGTTTTCCTTCCCACCCGTTGACATGTCAAGTTAATAGAGAAGTTAGTGGTGGCTGGTTTGGCGCGGACTAGTTGATGTTCTAAAGACATGACAGACAAGGAAGTTAATAAGGCATTCAAATAGTTAGTCAGGTAGTTGAAACAGAATTAAAATGTAATAATAATAAATTAGGGAGAAGACAGGGATTCACGGAGTTTTGTTTTTTATTAAAGATTTAACAAGTATTTGAATAAAATTTTGAAAAAAAATTAAAAAACAACAAATTTTATAAAACACAAACTGTAGGTTGTTTTAAAAAATTAAACAAATAGAATGTCGTTAAATTTTTTTAAAAATTTCATTTATTTAAAAAGTTTGAATTGAGGTTAGGTTGAAAAAAATTTCCAAAAATTCAAATTTAGAAAAAATAAAAACTGTCAATTGTTAAGGAGATAATAAGGATCAGAAATCTGTTAAAATTTTTGAAATAAAAGCAATATTAAAAAAACTAACTTTGAGGTTAGGTTGAAAAAAATTTTCAAAACTTATAATTTTGAAAAAATAAAAACTGTCAATTGTTAAGGTGATAATAGAGAACACAAATTTGTTAAAATTTTTGTAATAAAAGCAATATTAAAAAATTTAACTTTGAGGTTAGGTTGAAAAAAATTTCCAAAAATTCAAATTTAGAAAAAATAAAAACTGCCAATTGTTAGGTTGATAATAGAGAACACAAATCTGTTAAAATTTTTGAAATAAAAGCAATATTTAAAAAAATAACTTTGAGGTTAGGTTGAAAAAAATTTTCAAAAATTAAAATTTTTAAAAAATAAAAACTGTCAATTGTTAAGGTGATAATAGAGAACACAAATCTGTTAAAATTTTTGAAATTAAAGCAATATTAAAAAAACTAACTTTGAGGTTAGGTTGAAAAAATTTTTCAAAAATTAAAATTTGGAAAAAATTCAACTCTTAATGGTAGTAAGTAATATACTAAACTAAAATTTGTTAAAAAATTTTAAAATTTTCTTAAGAATTTCTTACTTTTTTATAAAAATTCTAAAGTTTTTTCTATGATTTCCTTTCAAATAAATCAAATTTAACGGAAATTATCACTTTGTCAGCATGATGTTTATGATAAAGACATAATGATGTCTCAAAGTATTTTTAACATAATTTTTGAAAGACATATTTTATAGGGTAGTAGTATGGGTGTTGTTCTTGTAATCATCATCATCATCATCATTATTATAAAGACAAATTTATATAAAATAAGCTCTATTTAGTGGCAAAGTTAGACTATGATGAAATGCTGTAGAAAAAAAAAAAAAAACAAAAAGAAAAATCTTACAAAAAAACATAAAGTGTTAAAATGTAGTTGGGTTTTGAAAACACTAGAAGCAAGAAAAAAAAACATGACAAACCCCAAGTACGTGTTGCTGTCAGAGACTCTTCTTCAGGAGGTGAATATAATAACTCCCTCTTTGTTAAACACATGTATGTATGTGTGAAACAAACATACATGTAAAAAAACAAGACATTTCACACGGCAATACTTTTGTTATATTTTTCGCCTTGTGTTGTTGTTGTTGTTTTGGATTTTTTTATTTGCACTCCTTTCCATAGCTTCTAGTTTTTGTTGCATGTTGTAAGCGATATAATGGTCGTTTGTTTTATGAGAAATTGCTAAAACGTGCTTCGAATGCAAACTTGCAGTTTTGTGGGCAAAAAGAGTAGAATAATAAAAAAAACAACAACAAATGCCATGATTGTCTTTAACACTATTAAAAGAGAAAGAATGAAGGAAAAAAACAGTCGGCTAAAAGTTTGCCCCCCTTTTTTTTGGTGGGTCCTTAAGTGTTGAGATTTCTTTTATAGACTGACTTCATAATTTTGAGTTTTTTTTCTTCTCATAAACAAGCATAAGAATGCTCTAATTTTAATAGCACGGGGTTAGGAACACTAGACATTAAACTAAAATATAACTTAAAATAGAAGAAGAAGTGATACCCCACAAACCGTGGACAAAAAAACCCAAAAAAATCCTAAAAAAATTAAGAAAACTTAAAGCTTAAAACAACAAAATTTTAATATTTTCAATAAAATCTTAAAAAATTAACTTTTGAGTAAAAACCTATAATATCCCTACAACAACAAATACACTATAATAACAATTTTGCTATAAACAAATAAATTTCCCTAAATATTTTCAACAAAAATTAAAATTTAACTCATATTACTATCTTTATTATTACTTTTGCCACAAAGTGTGCCACAATGCCACAATTTGTAAACACTTAGAACATAAAACTAACCTAAACAAACACAAACACACATACGCACACCTACACACAAAGCTACGAAAAATAACATCACCAATACTTAAATAAACAGCTCAATAACATAAAAAAACAGTCATAAAGTAAATACCAACAATAATAACAACAACGATAAGAAAACAATAACTTCATTATTAACTTTAATAAACACATAATTATTATAACAAATAAATTGTTTGGGGGAAACAAAACTCTGTTGGGCAAGAAAAAGTGCTTGCTCCTTTGCCTGGTCTATAGACTGCGTATTATAGTCTAGTGTAGCCTAGTCAATAATTTGGACTAAAGTCTATAAAATTGACTATACACTACACTATAGACTAAACTATAAAATAGACTATAGACTAGACTATAGATAATACTATAGACTAGACTATAGATAATACTATAGACTTTACTATAGACTAGAATATACACTAGACTGTAGATTAGACTATAAACTTGACTATTGACTAGACTATAGATAATACTATAGACTAGAATATACACTAGACTATAGACTACACTAAAGACTAAACTATAGAATAGACAATTGATTAGACTATAGACTAGACTATAGACTCGACTATAGACTAGACTGTAGACTAGACTATAGACTCGACTATAGACTAGACTATAGACTAGACTTTAGACTAGACTATAGATTAGACAATAG
>NC_060951.1:4399098-4408765 GCF_022045245.1 Lucilia cuprina
TTTATTTCAAGGATTTAAAGAGATTTAAAAACTGTAGTTAGTTTAGAAAAAATTAAAGATTATAATGCCGTTTAAATTTAACCAAAACAAGCTTTTTTAAAAAAGTTAAAATTGAGGTTGGGTTGAAAAAGTTTTTTATTTAAAGGAATTTTAAAAATTTAAAAACTGTCGTTATTTTAGAAAAATTTAAAGATTATAATGCCGTTTAAATTTTGCCAAAACAAGCTTTATTTAAAAAGTTACAATTGAGGTTAGGTTGAAAAACTTTTTTATTTAAAGGAATTTAAGAAAACTGAAAACTGTTATAGATTTATAAACTAATAAGGACTCGAATGACGTTTAAATTTTTCAAATAAAGGCTTTAGTTTAAAAATTAGCATTGAGGTTAGATTGAAAAACTTTTTTATTTAAAGAAATTAAAGAAATTTGAAAACTTTAAACAATTGCAACAGAAAAATTTAGTAAAAAATCTTAATAAAATTTATTGAAAAGCAATAACTTGAAAATTAGTTTAAAAAAATTTCTAAAATTTTTTAAAAAAATTTAGTTTACAAATACAATTTTTTAAAATTTTAAAAAAATTTATTTCTATTTAATATGTTTCAAAACCAAAATTAGCATCTGCCTTTAACACAGGAGCTAAACTAAAATGTTCATGACCGCATTTATATGTCTAATGCTATTTAATTTCTTTCAAACTCAACCCTACTTCCCTCCCCCTGATTACAGGCTTTATTGTTTAATTTTTTTCTTCTTATATAATATTTAATTCTCTACAAGTATTTTGTTTTGTTGCCATAACTAAATTCAACAACAGTCTTTATTTACTCTGTATTGTATTTAAAGTTCTGCAAAAGTGTATTCATTGTTTAAATATCGTCTCTTGTTTAGCACAATACTACAAATAACATTTAACAGCTAACAAGCAAAAGAGATTTTACTAGGTTGATGCCTTTATGAAGTGCTACTTAAAGATGAAAAGGATGAAAAAAGGACTTAGCTATTTGTTACTTACTTACACATACATATGTACATACATATACTAAGGTGTCTTGTGTGTAGGCCACAAAACTTTTAAGTGTTTTATGACTAAAAGTCAACTAATTGTGTTAGATTTAGATTCAAAAACTTATTTTAAATGGAATTTTATTATTTTTATATTTTTAATAAAAAATTTATTTAAATTTATTTTTTCCATTCTTTTTTCTAAAATGGTGACCTAATGCCTGTGACATTTTCTGTTGATTGTCTTTTTTTTTCTGTCATGGCTTTGAGAGTATTCGTTTTGTAAAACTAAATATCTAAAACGGAAATTAAAGATTTTGATTACAGTTAAGCTTGCATTGAAAACAACAAGACATGCGTTTTATTCATACATACATACATACGTACATACACGTACATACACATACATACAATAAAAAATAACTAAACTAATAATATAAACGAAAATTATTGAGATGTAGTCATGAAAATATTATAAAAGTTAAAAACTATATAATTGCTTAAGTCGGACAGAACGAATGACATGTAAACTTTAGCTTATAAATAGCTTTATAAAGCAAGAATTACAGATTTGTAATGTTTATTTTTTTTTTAAACTTTTTTAAAAAAAATTTATAAAAGTTTTCTTTCAACTAAAAAAATTTAAAAGTTTTAAAACATTTTACACTTTTCGACAGAAGGACAGACGTGAGAACTCTGCTCAGTATTAAGATAATGCAAAAAAAATCTATGTTTTATATAGAAAATTCTTGCTAAAACTTAACCGCATAATTTTTTATTGAAATTTTTTGAAAACTTTTTTAAAAATTCTTAAAATTTTCTTTCAACCAATAAATGTTAAACATTTTGAAGTATTTAACATTTTTCGGAAGGACAGACGTAAGAACTCTGCTTAGAAATAAGATAAAGCAAAAAAAGTCTTAGTTTTATGAAGTAAATTCATACCAAAACTCAACCTCATAATTTTTTATTGAAATTTTGAACAAATTTTTAAAAATTTCTAAAAGTTTCCTTTCAACCAAAAAAATTTTAAAACATTTAACATTTTACGTTAGAAAGACAGACGTTAGAACTCTGCTTAGGAATAAGATAAAGCAAAAATAATCTTAGTTTTATTTAGAGAATTCACACTAAAACTCAACCACATAATTTTTTTTATAGAAATTTTGAAAAATTTTTAAAAAATTCTAAAAGTTCTTTTTCAACCAATAAATTTTAAACATTTTGAAGCATTTAACATTTTTTTCGGAAGGACAGACATAATAACTCAGCTTAGGAATAAGATAAAGCAAAAAAAGTCTTAGTTTTATATAGAAAATTCACACTAAAACTCAACCGCATAATTTGTTATTAAAATTTTGAAAACTTTTTTAAAAATTTCTAAAAGTTTTCTTTCAACCAAAAAAATTTTAAAATTTTAAAACATTTAAAATGTTTCGGCAGAAGGACAGACGTAAGAACTCTGCTCAGGATTAAGATAATGCAAAAAGAATTTTAGTTTACTATAAAAGATTTACAGCAAAATCCAATCGCATAATTTTTTGTTCAAATTTTAAAAACTTCTTTAACAAAATTTTTAAGTTTTCTTTCAACTAACAAATTTTAAAAATTCTAAAACATTAAATTTTTTGTTAGAAGGACAGACGTGTAAACTCTGTATAGAAGAAAGATAATGCATAAAAAATAACGGTTTTGTATAGAAGATTTGTAACCAAATCCGTTTGTATTACTTTTGTTGCACTTCCTATAACTTTTTTTTTAAAATCTGAAAATTTTACTTCAAACAACAAATTTAAAAAATCCTAAAACATTTAAAAATTTTTTTTGGCAGAAGGACAGACGTAAGAACTCTTTATATAATAAATATCATGAAGAAATTATAACGGTTTTGTATATAGAAGGTATAGAAACATCTAACCGCATAATTTTTATAGAAATTTTAAAAACTTTTTTAACAAATTCCAAAAGTTTTTCTTTAGCTAACAAATTTAAAAAATCCTAAAAATTTAAAAATTTTTTTCGGCAGAAGGACAGACGTAAGAAGTTTGTATAGAAAACTATAAGGAAAAAACAATGGCAGTTTTTTATAGAGAATGTTTAACAAAAACCAACTGTATATTATTTTCTTAAAATATGTTTTAAATTTTTTAAAAAGTTTTAAAGTTTTCCTTAAGCTAACTATTATTTTAACGGAAGGACAGACGTTAGTGTGACTTTTTGGCAGTCTGATATACAAAAAGATTTTCAGTTTTATATAGAAAACATGTTCTTATAGACAACAATAAAGATTTTTGTGATATTTTCCAAAATTTTAAAAACAATTCTAATAATTATTTGCAAAACACAATTTAATTAATCATATAAACTGGTTTTGCTTTAACACAAAGAACGACAGACGCAAGAGTTCCTATATAAGATATTGTATTACACAAAAGTTTAGATTTCTAAATAGAAAATATTCTTTTTTAAAACACAATATAAATTATTTTTTAAATTTTTAAACTTTGTTTAAGAAACTTTTGAAATTTATCTGTAAAAATGTGAAATGTATGATATTTAATAGTTTTAAAGTTAAACAGAACGACAGATGTTTAAAATCTTGTCTAAAGTATTTTTATTTAGAGAATTTTTAAGTTTTAAATAACACAGTCTTTCTGATTCTTAGCAATATATTTCTTTTCTAAAATTTGTAAAATTTTCTATCATATTTTGTGTAAAAAAACACTTAAAATGTCTTTATTATGTTGCTCTTTAAAATTTTCAAACATTAAAAACATATTTAGTCATTAAACACGCCTGAAAAACATTAAATATGAAAAAAACTATAAAGTTTTTATAAAACAAAATCTTTTAATATTTAAAAAATTTTTGTTTAAAATATTCTAAGATTTTTTTTTAAACAATTTTACCATTTAATTGTATGCAAAAGATTTAGTTATGCTTTTCAATGTTTCTAATAAATATCAGTCATATTTTTTTTGGTATGATGTCAAAATGCAAATGCCAGCAGAAAAAATATGATATTTTGTGAAAAAACAGCAACAACAACAACAAAACAGTAAAATATAAAAAAAGTGTTTTACTAGTTTTTGTAAAAAAAGCTATAAATATTTTATTAAATCCTTGAAACTTAAAAACACATTATTTAAGTTTAAGAGTTTTTACTGTAACTCCTACAAAACGTTTAAAATCTGACAGTTTGTGTCTTGTCAGTTTAACTTAAATTATGATTTTTTTAAGTTTACACAACTACAAAAACAAAATTTAAGCTTTTGCTTTAATCAAATGATTAACTACTTAGTTCCCAATAATACATAGAAGAGTATAAAGAGCAATTGCAACGAAATGAAATTTAAAGTAAAAAATTTCAAACTATAATAAGCAGCAGTAGCACCACAGTAAAACTACAAAGCTACATGTTTATAACGAATTTCAAAATTGCCATCTTTTTTAATCTAAACATGTTTTTTAACTCAATTATAACATTTCCGTGTTAATATAGCTAAACTACACAGCAACTACAAAACTACATTTTGATATTTTGTGAAAATACTTCACGTTTTTCTTATATTCAACTCACTTTTATAGATTCCATCACTTTTACCACTGTTTTAAGGCATTTTTGCCTAAACTACAGTTAAACTACAAAACTACATTTTGCATTATTATATAAAAATTGTCTATTATGTTATTTTTAATTAATTTTGTTCTTTATGAAATAGATTTTTATTTGTTTTAGAATATTTTTCTATAAATTACACCTGAACCACAAAACTACATAGCTACATTTTTAACAAAAATTGCTTAATTTATTCCACTAAAGGTTTATTTAACTATTAAAAATAGTTTAAGTACAGTTTATATAATTCTAAGACATTTTTCTATAAACTACACCTGAACCACAAAACTACATTACTACATTTTAAACAAAAATTGTTTAATTTATTCCACTAAATGTTTATTTAACTATAAAAATGGTTTAAGTTCATTTTTTTTTTTTAATTTTTAGACATTTTTTATAAACTACACCTAAACCACAAAACCACATTAGTGGTTTTTATACCAAAATTGCATAATTTATCCCATTAAATGTTTATTTATCTATTAAAAGTGTTTTTGGTACAATCATTTTCATTTTAAGACATTTTTCTATAAACTACACATGAACCACAAAACTACATTTTTGGTTTTTGTAAGAAAATTTTAGAATTTATGCAACTGAATGTATTTTTTTCTATTTAAAGAGAGATTAAGTGAATTTTGTTAGACTTTCAGAAATTTTGGGCTCAAAGTCTAAGGAACTACAAAGCTACATTTTTGGTTTTTGTAGTTTTTATGCAACTAAATGCATTTTTTTCTTTTTAAAGAGAAGTTAAGAGGATTTTGTTGAATTTTAAGTCATTTTTGACTGAATTCTGAGAAACTACAAAACTACTTTTTAATTTTTGTAGGAAATTTTTAGGTTTTTTGCAACCGAATGTATTTTTTTCTATTTAAAGAGAGATTAAGTGAATTTTTTTAGACTTTAAGGCATTTTGGGGCTCAAAGTCTGAGGAACTACAAAACCACAATTTTGGTTTTTGTAAGAAAATTACAGGTTTTTGCAAGTGAATGTATTTTTTTTTTTCTATTTAAAGAGAGATTAAGTTAATTTTTTTAGACTTTAAGCCATTTTGGGGCTCAAAGTCTAAGGAACTACAAAACTACAATTTTGGTTTTTGTAAGAAAATTGTAGAATTTATGCAACGGGATGTATTTTTTTCTATTTAAGGAGGAATTAAGTGAATTTTGTTGGATTTTAAGTAATTTTTGACTGACTTTTATTAAACTACAAAACTACATTTTTGGTTTTTGTAAGAAAATTTTAGATTTTATTACACAGAATGTATGTTAATCTATTTCAAGACAAATTAAGTGAAATTTCTTGAAGTTTTAAGACATTTTTGACTTATTTTCTGAAGAACTACAAAACTACATTTTTTAAATTTTTTTTTTATGAAAAAATTACAAAATTTTGTTTTTTAAAGATTTTAAGAGTAAATTAGTTTATGTAGTTTCTAATATTATCAAGTTAAAGTAGTTGCTACAAAACTACATTTTTATTTAAGTTAGAAATTTTTTGGTTTTTCTTTTTAATATATTTTTTTATTTTATTTCTATAATTATTGTAATATTGTGCTTTATTTTTTGGGAAAATTTATGCATTTCTTGCCACGCTACATAAATTATAAACAATTATTTTAAAAAAACCATTTAATATGCGGCACTTTACAGATTACATATCTAGTTAATCACACATACAACGAGTGCCAAGAAAAATATATTTTATTTTTTGATTTTAGTTTAAATTATGAAAATAATGTCGGTCATAAAAACAGCAGCTAAATAAAACAATTATTCATGCATTTGTTTGCATTTTTTGTTGTTTTTTTAAGATTTAAAAGGAAAATATGAATTTTAAGTTTTTGTTTGTTTTCATTTATTTTGAAGCCTTTTCGTGGGTGTTTTTTTTTGAGGATTTTTACGGTGTATATTTTTGAAGTTTATAACCTAAAGTTAGGTAATTTTTTACATAAATCTATGTTTAAAAGTTTGTTTATGCAAAATTGATTGTCTGGATAGCCTGAAGTTTTGTTTATATATTTTATTTAAAAGATTATGTATAAATTTTTTCGAGATAATGTTTGCTGATTTTTAAAGCTTAGTCATGTTTTGTAGCATGAAGAATATATGTTTAATGATTTTGACCTTTATGTAAAATGTTTGGTTTGAAGATAAAATATTATTTGCATAAATAAACTGATCGATTTTAAGGAAATTATATTTTTTTACTTATTTGTCAATTATTATTTACTTTTAAAATTAACATTTTCTATATTTTTATTTAAGTTTTAATAGCAAAAATAAAATGTTAATTAACAACAATACTAGACACTAAACATTACAATGTGTAAAATAAAACTAAAATATAAATACTAGCCGTCATAAATCTACTTGAAAATTGAACATTGTACAAATATAAGTTTGTTTTTATTTTCCATAAAAAAAGTCAAGTGGACGCCACAGCGTATAATTATTAATAATTAATGAGATAAGTTAAAGTAAATGAAATAGTTTTGCTTAAAATTTTCTAAGTATTGAGCAAAAAAATCTAAAAATCTACAAAATAAACGATTTTTCTATCAATTCTACACATTTTTCACAAGTAAAAAGTTCAACCACAAAACTACATTTTTGGTTTTAGTCAAAAAAACACTTTCTTTTTAAACTAAAATCTATCAATATAGCAAATAAACCATTTTTCTTTAAATTCTACACATTTTTCTCAAGTAAAAAGTTCAACCACAAAACTACATTTTTTGGTTTTAGTCAGAAAACACTTTCTTTTTGATCTTTAAAGTAAATTTATGCAGTTAAAACATTTTTAATTAATTTTAAATATTTTTTGTAAAAACTTTACTTGAACTACAAAACTACATTTTTATTTTTAGCCAAATTATTATATTTCTTGCTTAAAATCTATTTTTATTTATTTGTAAAACTTATGTAGTAAATTAAGTTTAAATTTTAAACATTTTCCTTCAGTTTAAAGTTCAACCACAAAACTACATTTTCAACTTTTGTCAGAAAACTATTGTTTTTACTTATTTTGAATGAATTTTAAAGATTTGCATAACTTTTTAGTAAATTTAGCTATAATTTAAAGCAACTATAGTTAAACCACAAAACTACATTTTTAGATTTTGTCAGCAAATTGTTTGTATCTAATCTTTAGAGTGCACTTATGCATTTCATGGAATTGTTTTAGTAATTTTAGGTATTTTTTTGTGAAAACTACACTTGAACTACAAAACTACATTTTTATTTATAGCAAAATTATTAGATTTCTTGCTTAAAATCTAATTTTATTTAAACGTATGCAGCGAATTAAGTTTAAATTTTAAACATTTTCCTTCAGTTTAAGGTTTAACCACAAAACTACATTTTTTGTTGTTAAGAGAAAAATGGCTTAATTTAATAATTAAAACCGTTTTTACCTGTTTAAAGTAGATTTTAGTGCAAATTCTTTCATTTTACCACACTTTTGCAGTAGAACTACAAAACTACATTTAAGTTTTTATCAAAAATTGGCCAATTTGTTATATTTATTAATATGAAACACTTTTTTCATCAATTTCATAAAAATTCAAGCCATTTTTTAAGAACTACAATAGAACTACAAAACTACATATTTGGAGTTTTTCAAGAAATAGTGGATTTTATTAAAATAATATATTTCTATCTATTTAAAGAAGATTTTGTTTAATTTTAAACAATTTTGGGCCAACTACATTGAAACCACAAAACTACATTTTTTGTTTTTATATAATAATCATAGATTTTCTTCGTATTAATAAAGTACTATTTAATTATAATCAATTTCCGAGGCATTGACTGCAATTTTTTACCATATTTCATCCACTACTGTAAAACTACAAAACTACATTTTAAATTTTTTGAAGAAAATTCTCATTTTTGTTAGCTTTCCATATATAAATGAACTTTCTTAATGAAATTGATAAATTTTAAGCCAATTTCTAACAACTACGTTGAGACCACAAAACTACATTTTCAGTTTTTGTTAGAAAGTAGTAGATTTTATTCCTTAAAATTTGTTTTCTTCATCTTAAATTTAAATAAATAACATTTTAAACAATATTTCTTACTGCAAAACCTTGTTTCCCTAAAAAAAACTTTTCCTTGAATTTGTTTTCCTATTTCTTGTCACACTGTTCCTTTTAATTTGCTGTTTGTCTTACTTTTAAAAATAATACATATTTTCTATTAAGTTCAATTGTTTTTTTGTTCAACTAAATTGTTTAACATACGACATGATGTTTATACATAAATATCTACAAATAAAGAAAATTTGCATTTAGGTTTTTTTCCTTCACAGTGTGTCAATTGAATTTAATGAGATTTCCAGCTGATCTTGGAATTTTTAAATAAACACAAAGACATCAAACACTACAGAAGAACAGACTGAAAAATAATGAGTTAAAGCAATAACTAAAGAGCCTTTGTTTCAAATTTTGCTCTAAAATCCCATTGTGCATTTTCTTTTATATATATTTTTATATTAGAAAAGTTTTTTTTTATTTATTTTCCTTTTCCCATCCACTGTGCAACTCCTCAATATTTATTTATGATTGATTAAATTCTATTCATTTTATTCGTGTTTGAAGTGTGAACATGTTCATGATTAATTAAGAAAAGTGTTGCTTGTAGTTACAAAGAAGTTTGCTTTAAAGTTTTTGCAGCCACAAAAACTTAAATTTAAATAAAAATTTTATTAAAAAAAAACTTTTTATAAATATATTGACATTTAACAAGTTATCAATAGGTAATTAAGGTCATTTAGATGGTTTTTTTTAAGTAAAATATTTTAATAAAATATAAAATAATGAAAAAAATCAATTTAACTTAAATTTATTCAGAAAAGAAGTGGAAGACTATAGTTAGACAACAAATCACTTCAAGTTCTGTTCTGTTCAGGTTCTGTTCTAGATCTGTTCTAGTTCTATTCTAGTTCTGTTCTAGTTCTGTTCTAGTTCTGTTCTAGTTCTGTTCTAGTTCTGTTCTAGTTCTGTTCTAGTTCTGTTCTAGTTCTGTTCTAGTTCTG
>NC_060951.1:4408865-4411179 GCF_022045245.1 Lucilia cuprina
ACTTTTTAAATAAAGCTTGTTTTGACCAAATTTAAACGGCATTATAATTTTTAAATTTTTCTAAAATAACGACAGTTTTTAAATTTTTAAAATTCCTTGAAATAAAAAACTTTTTCAACCTAACCTCAATTTTAACTTTTTAAATAAAGTATTTTTGAAAAAACTAAAAACGTCATAATATTTAAAAAAAAAATTTTAAACCAACTTTAGTTTTCATTTCTGTCAAATTCCTTAAAATAAAAAACTTTTTCAACCTAACCTCAATTCTAACTTTTTAAATAAAACATTTTTGAAAAAACTAAAAACGTCATAATATTTTAAAGAGATTTTAAGACCAACTACAGTTTTCATTTCTCTCAAATTCCTTGAAATAAAAAACTTTTTCAACCTAACCTCAATTCTAACTTTTTAAATAATGAAATTTAGAAAAAAATTTTAAAGACATTTTATTACTTAAAATTTCAGCAAAAAACTACAGTAGAGATTTTTTTTAAATTCGAATTCTTAAATGGAAATTTTTACATAAATTAAAATTTTTTAAATGTTATGAAATAATTTTTAACAAAATTCAAAACTTTTATTTAAAAAATAAGATTTTCTAATAAAAAGTGTTCAGACACGCTTTTTTTGTGATATGTTTTTTTGCGCAAATACTTTTATGATCTTATCTAAGGAAATCTTTTTTTCGTTTTTCATTGATAAATTTAAAATACAGACTTGGGGGAGACAAGATATGTTTTATAATATACAATAAAACAACAACAACAAGAAATAAAGATCTTTTTATAAATTATTTAACTAAATCAGTTTTGTTGATTTTGCAGTTTACTGCAGTTAGTTACAGATTTGTACAAATAAATAGATGGAACTCTTGTAGATCAAGTGTAGGCGTAATTGCAATAATAAACTAGAAAAAAATTGCAACAAAAACTGAAAAACAACAACAACAAATGAAAAGACAATGGAGAAAAAAAAACGACAACCAGGCATTTCTTCAATCAAAAACTATTTAGATCAGCGGAGCAAGTGCAAAATAATTTACACGAAAAACAAACTAGCAGATGATGATGACACAAAAAAAAATTCTAAAAATTATATTTGTTTCTAGTTTTTTTAAATACAACAACAATAAAATTTGTCCTTGTTGTAGTGATTTTGGTCATAAATCTGTAAGAAAGCAACATTCAACAAAAAATTCAACTGTCAGTCTTGATTAAACTTAGAGCCAGAGCTGGTTATGTCTTTAGCTTTTCTACTTTGTTTATCTAGAGGTGTGTAGAATTTTTTTTATTAAAACTAATGAAATTTTGTTGTAATAATTTAGTTTTTTTCTTCAAACTATAATTAACACAAAAATTTTTCAGTTTACTTAAATGCAACAAATGATTTATGAGTTTTATCGTAAAAATTTTTAACTAAATGATAGGATGTTGTTTAAGATAACAACAATTAGTCAAATTAATGAATTAAAAAAAAATCTTAAACATTTTTTTTTAAATAAATTAAAAAAAACAACATTTTATTACAACAAAATAAACTTAAATATTTTTCAAATAAATTATCTTCAATATTTTATTTGCCTTTTTTAAATTTTTTTATATTTTTTCAAATCCTTACGTTATTAACCTGTTTTTATGGCCGCTTATCCTTTAAGTGTTAACCACTCATCAGCTCTAATAAAATGTTGTTTTAACAACTTTATAATACAAAAAAAAAAAAAAAATCGTGACATAAATATCATCCATATAGAAAAGCAGTAAATCTTTACCGATGAGATTTAAAATTGACAATAAAAGCAACTGCAGGATAATAAGTAATAAATCAAAATGCGAAAGGGGAACAGGGTGAAATTTTAAGAAGATATACATATTAACCCCTTAAGAAAAAAATGGAAAAAAGAAACATGTCAAAAGATCAAGCTATAGTCCAGACTCCAGTCCAGTCTATAGCAGAGTCTATAGCCTAAACTATAGACTAGACTATAGTCCATAGTCGAGTTTATAGTCTACTCTATAGTCTAGTCAATAGTCGTGTATATAGTCTAGTAAATACTCTAGTCTATAGTCTAATTAATAGCCTAGTCAATAGTCTAGTCTATATTCTACTATATAGTCTAGTCTAATCTACAGTCTAGTCTATAGTCTAATCTAAAGTCTAGTATATAGTCAAGTCTATAATATAGTCTATAGTCTAGTCTATAGTCAAATCTATAGTCTAGTCTATAGTCTAGTCTATAGTCTAGTCTATAGTCTAGTCTATAGTCTAGTCTATAGTCTAGTCTACAGTCTAGTCTACAGTCTAGTCTATAGTCTAG
>NC_060951.1:4411279-4415524 GCF_022045245.1 Lucilia cuprina
TAGACTAGACTATAGACTAGACTATAGACTAGACTATAGACTAGACTATAGACTAGACCATAGACTAGACCATAGACTAGACTATAGACTAGACTATAGACTAGACTACAGACTAGACTATAGACTAAACTAAAGACTAGACTATAGACTAAACTATTGACTAGACTGTAGACTAGACTGTAGACTAGACTAGACTAAAGACTTGACTAAAGACTAGACTAAAGACTAGACTAAAGACTAGACTATAAACTATAGACTAGACTTGTCTCTAACCAAGTTTATAGACTAGACTAAAAGTAGACTAGACTACAGACAAATCTATTGACTAAAATGGAGTACATACTACCTACAGACAAGACTATCGACTAGATTGTTTGCCAGACTATAGTCTAGGTTATAGACTATAATATAAACTAGAATATAGATTATATTATATATTATAGACAAGACTAAAGCGTAGACTATAGATTAGACTATACACTAGACTTTAGACTCAATTATAGACTAGAATACAGATTATACTGTAGACTAGACTATAGACTAGACTTTGGACTAGAATACAGGCTAGACTATACACTAGACTACAGACTATAATATGGACTAGACTATAGACTTGACAATGGACTAGACTATAGCCTTGACAAAAGACTAGACTGTAGGCTAGACTATAGACTGGACAATAGACTCAGGAGAAGATTCTTGACTGGACTTTTTTGTATTGCTTAGAATAGAGTCCAAAAAGTACTTATTCTACTAATGTTTTCAAAATAGTACAAATCAATAGAAAAGTTACATTAAAATATTTCAGGAAATTATATTGTTATTAATCGAAAACCATTAAAATACTTAGCTTAGATATTTGTATTGTATGCATAAAACATTAGCAAAATACAATGTTTAACAATTTGGAAAATATGTCCGCTTTGGTGTTAATATTGTCTTTTTAATTTATTCCACAAAAATGGGCACGCACTGACTTTTTTCTCTTTGGTTATTTTTCTTTTCAACTAATTGCCAATTTATTAACTTGGAAAATTATGTGTTTTTAGTTACATGTTTTGATTTTATGATGAGTTTGTCATATTTGTTTTTTATTTCTCTTCTTCATTCTATAGAGACTCACAAAAAGGCGTTAAAATCAAATTATTAATATTAACTCGATACAAAGTTGTGGCATGAATAATTCAGTAATAAAAAATATACATATGTACGTTACAAGACCTCAAGTTTAAGGGGGAAAATGTCAAGGAATAACTAAAACAACTTAAAGTTTAGAAAAAAAATTTAACACTTTAAATTTTGAAGTGTTTCGATCATAAAGATTTTTGCTCTTTATCACAAATTAATTAAATATTTCTATACAATTACCTCATTTGCACTTAGCTGACGTAATTTCCATGAAACATTTTTTTGTTTTTATTTTTGCGGAAAATCAAAAGTCCATAGTTTACAACTATTTGTTTGCTTTTAGCTGCCATAAATTAAAAATTTATTTAAAGGCGCCTGTTTGAGTTATCTCTTATTTAGAAAATATAAAATTTAAATTTATTTGTTTTTCTTTAGACATAAATAGTAAACACTTTTTAAAGGTGCCAAATAGTTAGAAAAGATCTTTATAACTGATTGTAAGACAACAAGATCGTTAAAATGCATTTTAATGCAAAATAAATATTAATTTAGTCATACTAACTAATTGAGCAAATATAGGACATTTTTTTGTTTGCATCATATAAACTTAAATAGTAGTAATGTTAAGAAATTACATCATTTGATTGGTTATTGAAATGCAATTATAATTTTATTACTAGAATAAGTAATTAAAACAAATCAGCTATTAGCTAAAAACAATAAACGTGACTAAAATGTTTGATCTTTTAATTATACAATGTTTTATTTTTTAAATATTTAAATTAAATTTTTTAAAAAGTTTGAAAATATTGACATATGTATTTGTCAATATGACTATCGTCTATAGTCTAGTCTATAGTATAGTCTAGTCTATAGTCTTGTCTATAGTCTAGTCTATAGTCTAGTCTATAGTCTAGTCTATAGTCTAGTCTATAGTCTAGTCTATAGTCTAGTCTATAGTCTAGTCTATAGTCTAATCTATAGTCTAGTCTATGTACTAGTCTATAGTCTAGTCTATAGTTTAGTCGATAGTCTAGTCTACAGTCTAGCCTAGAGTCTAGTTTATAGTCTAGTCTATAGTCTAGTCTATAGTCTAGTCTATAGTCTAATCTATAGTCTAGTTTTTAGTCTAGTCTATAGACTAGTCTAAGACTAGTCGAAAATCTAGTCTATATTCGAGTATATAGTTTAGTCTATAGTCTAGTCTATATTCTGGTCTATAGTCTAGTCTTGAGCCTTGTTTTTTTCTAGTCTATACTTCTGTTTATTGTCTAGTTTATAGATCAGCCTGCATTTTAGTCTCTAGTCTGGTCTGGTTTTGACATAAGTGTTTTCTATGGTATTGAATATGGTATCTAATCATCATAATGATCTAAAAGTTATGTATACCTTCCTCTGCATATATTCTAACGTATGATTCGTTTTTGTTTTAAACATTCCTCTTTATTATGATCAAATCAATCCCATAAATTTACGCTACATTAAGAAATGTCAATACTAATAATTGTTAAATTTAAAAATACAGACAAATCCTTCTCATGATGATGATGATGATGATCAACATCATGATAAATTTCATACATATTGTGGCTTTTTTTATACATATACATATAAAGTAAAACTCCAAACAAAAACTCAATAAAGTACTTAACCGTCCTTGTCTGTGTCTAGTTGTCGGTTTTTCTTTCTGTCTGTCTATCTGAATGTCTGTTTTATGTCTATTGGTTACTTTTCTTATATGATTGATATATTGAGTGCACTTTTGTCACTTTTCTCTAGCTCTGGCCCTCTAGTTACTTGATTGTTTGTTTTGCATTTTTAGTTTGATCAACAGTTAGAATGAACGAATGAACGAACACATATTGTGGTAATTGTTAACCTATAGCTGTTGGTCATTTGTATGGATTTTTAGTTACAAACTGAGACTAGGCAAAAAGAAAATTATAAAAACGATCAATTGTTTTTCTAGTGATCGCTTCAAGAGACAAGAGAGTAAGATCTGTTGAAAAGATCAGTTTTTTCTTGGCTCACATATAATTTGTTATAAGACAAATTTGACAGACAGTCCCTAAGAAAATTCCTCTTATATTCTATTAAAAAAAAAAAGAGCGGGAGATGTTATTTGCAAATGATCATGTCTATTTGTTTATTCACCCAAATACTTTAGTATTCATTTTACATTAGAAAAATATGTAAGTTTGTTGTAAAGACATTTTATAGCTGGTTTGGTGTTTTTGTTGTTGTTGTTTTAATCTTTAACTTTAACGATTAATCGAATTGTTTGTTGTGTCGGTTTGTTGTTATTGGTTGCATGTCTGCAACTTTGGCACATTGACGCCTTAATGACGATCGCTTTTTGTTGTGTGCCGTTTTGTTTTTTTTTTTCTATTCATTCATTTAGTTTCTGAAATACTTGTATTGCAGTCTTAATGAGCTTGGCTTGTTTAAGGTCTAATGCAAATTGTTTTTTTTATTTTATTATTTAGTTATAAATTGTATGAAATTTTCTTCTTTTAAACTTGTGTAAACTATGTAGTTTATTTGTTGTGTTAAGTGTGTGTAATGACATCATCTCGGGTATTTTTGCTGTTGTCTTTATAGCCTAAAGCTTCTTGTAAAAATAAACATAAAATGATGCATTTCAATAAATATTCTACTTTAAACAAAAAGTAATTTTATTATTATTTTTTTTTTTTTTGTATATGGATTGTCATTTGATTGTATCGTTTTTCGGTTTTTTTGGAAGTCAGCAGATTTTGTTTTAAATGTATGAAAAAATTAAAATCCAAAATAAATATTTGCTTTTTTTGCACAATTTATGGGACCATACGGGTGACACAAAAGAGGCCATTAAACTTTCAAGCCAAAAATTTATGGATCAGTTAAAATTTAAATGGATTTTTTGTTAAATTTATTTAAAAAATGATTTTGGTCTCATTTCTAAAGATTTACATGAGAACTAGAACAGAACTAAAACGGAACTAGAAATGAACTAGAAGAGAACTAGAACAGAACTAAAACAGAACTAGAACAGAACTAGAACAGAACTAGAACAGAACTAGAACAGAACTACAACAGAACTAGAACAGAACTAGAACAGAATTAGATCAGAACTAG
>NC_060951.1:4415624-4444362 GCF_022045245.1 Lucilia cuprina
TCTATAGTCTAGTCTATAGTCTAGTCTATAGTCTAGTCTATAGTCTAGTCTATAGTCTAGTCTATAGTCTAGTCTATAGTATAATCTATAGTCTAGTCTATAGTCTAGCCTATCGTCTAGTCTATAGTCTGGTCTATAGTCTAGGCTATAGTCTAGTCTATAATCTAGTCTAGTCTATAGTCTATTCTATAGTCTAGTCTATAGTCTTCTCTGCAGCCTATTCTAGTTTAGGCTTTTTTAACATTCTCTTATGTCCTAAATTTTCTTTTAGATTTTTATATGTTCTTTAAATTAAACTGTTAAAAATGTGTTTTTTTTTGCTTTTTCTTTAAATTGCTAAAACAAGTCACGTCTAAGGGATTTTCTAACACATTAATGAGTGTTTTCATATTTTCTTTTTTTGTATGTTTTAGTTTATAACCAGGAGCTGTGCTAAAAGTATTAACACTTGAACCAGAGAAATATACAAAAAAAAAAATAGACATTTTACTTACTTAATTTAAATAAAAATTGGTTAATAAAGTTGTAATAAAAGATAGATAGACATACCTGTAAATAAAGAGAGAGAAAGAAAATATTAATAATTAGTAAATTGTTATAGAAATAATGAAAAAGTATTTAAAGAAATTTTTGGTAAATTGAGCCGTTTGATAATTAATAAAGAGGTTGGTAAAGGATGGCGATGGAAGGTTTCAATGGTTGATAATTAAATTTCAAAAAGAAGACGCTTTTTTTAGCTGATAGATCTTGCTAAAAGTAAGTAGTATAATATATAATATAAAACATTTATTTCCAGACAGTTTTTGTGTGTATTTTGACTGTTTTGTGTTTTCTTTGCTGGAAAACCAATAAATGCTACAAGTTTGTTTGTTACAAACTACAATGGCAACTGAACAAAAACAAAAAATACTTTAGACATTCATTCTATTACCAATTACTTTCAACACAAACTCAACACGTCATTTGGGTTTGTTGCTTTAATACCTGTGATATGTAGAAAAATTTTACAATAAAACTTTTAAAACAGAAATATATGTTTTTGCCCTTTGTACCACCCCTTAACGTCTAAAGGTTAGAATGAGCTGTTTTTTATGTTTAATTGAGCTCAGATTTCATTTCATCGTTTTTTGTCTAACCAAGCAAACAATAATAACAAGGGGTTAAATATATAAACTTGTTAGCTGTTTTTTTGCATATTTTTCATTTCATCTGACTCTAAAGAGAAGCTGCTAAATGTTTGCTGTTGTTTTTTTTTTCTCAGCTAAAGGTTGTTGATGTTGTTATGATGATGTTGCTCAAAATGATGATAGTGGTTACAAATAGGAGTAATTATTTTATGTGTGTTGTTATTAAGCTTAACCTTTTTTTGCCTTGTTGCTAAAGTTAACATAAGAAACATAATAAAATTCAATTAAAATCTAAAATAAAAACAAAAGATTAGATTCTATAGTATTACAACAAGAATGCAAATGAAGGCTGTGTTAAACAACAACAACAACATTTTCTTAAATTTAAATTACAACAAAAATGCCATAAATTTGCTAAATATTCTTTTAAATCCCTTAACAAACCAAAAAAAGACCTTAAAATGTCTATAAAAAGTGAATTACAAAAATATGCTAAAATATGCTCTCTTAAAAATAAGCAAAAAAGTTTGCAAATAGTAAGAAAGTGTTTAAATGCTCATAAAAATCTAATTAAAAAAAGAAAAACTGAAATATGCTAAAATATGCTTTTTTTAAATTTATAGAAAAACTAAAATATGCTTTTTCAAAATAAGTATAAAAACTCATTAAAATATGACAAAATGTTATAAAATATTCCCTGATGTTTTTTAAAGTCAATTTGGGGCGAAATTTAAGGTTTTTAAGAAATATGCTAAAATATGCTTTTTGAAAATTTTCTAGAAATATTTCAAAAATATGGCAAAATGTTTAAAAAATACTCTCTTGCCTATTTCAAAGTATAGTTTGTTGAACTTTGAAGTAAAGTTTGACAGAAATTTAAAGTTTTAAAGAAATATGCTAAAATATGTTTTTTTAAAATTTTCTAAAAAAAAATTCAAAAATATGCAAAATGTTTAAAAAATACTCTCTTGAATATTTCAAAGTATAGTTTGTTGTAGTTTGAAGTAAATTTTGAGCGAAATTTAAGGTTTTAAAGAAATATGCTAAAATATGCTTTTTGAAAATTAACGAAAAAAATTCTGAAAAATAAGGCGAAATGTTCAAAAATACTCTCCTACATATTTCAAATTTTAATTTTTGTTCTTTGAAGTAAATTTTAAGCAAAATTTAAAGTTTTAAAGAAATATGCAAAAATATGCTTTTTGAAAATTTCCTAAAAAAAAAAATCAAAAATATGCAAAATGTTTAATAAATAATCTCTTGAATATTTCAAAGTATAGTTTGTTGTAGTTTGAAGTAAATTTTGAGCGAAATTTTAAGGTTTTAAAGAAATATGCTAAAATATGCTTTTTGAAAATTAACGGAAAAATTCACAAAAATAAGGCGAAAGTTATAAAATCCAATCCTATGTATTTCAAAGTATAGTTTGTTATAGTTTGAAGTAAATTTTAAGCAAAATTTAAGGTCTTAAAGAAATATATGCTAAAATATGCTTTTTGAAAATGAATATGAAAATTCTTACAAATATTGCAATATGTTAAAACCTACTCTTCTACATATTTCAAAGTATAGTTTGTAGTATTTTGAAGTAAACTTTCAGCGCAATTTTAGGTTTTAAAGAAATATGCTAAAATATGCTTTTTGCAAATTAACGGAAAAATTATCAAAAATAAGGCAAAATGTTATAGAAGATTCCTTAATGTATTTCTAAGTCATTTTAGAGCAAAAATTTTGGATTTAAAGAAATATGCTAAAATATGCTTTTTGAAAATAAACGGAAAAATTCTGAAAAATAAGGCGAAATGTTATAAAATCCTATCCTAAGTATTTCAAAGTATAGTTTTTGTACTTGAAGTAAATTTTGAGCGAAATATAAGGTTTTAAAGAAATATGCTAAAATATGCTTTTTGCAAATTTACGGAAAAATTATCAAAAATAAAGCAAAATGTTATGGAATATTGCGTAATGTATTTCTAAGTAATTTTGGAGCAAAAATTTAAGATTTAAAGAAATATGCTAAAATATGCTTTTTGAAAACGAGTGTATAAATTCCCAAAATTATAGCAAAAAGTTATAGAATACTTCCTAATGTATTTTAAAGTTAATTTTTAGATTTTAAAGAAATATGCAAAAATATGCTTTTTGTGAAAATAAAGAAAACTTTTAAAAAAATTCACATTAAAGTGTTTCAACAAATAAGCTTTTTGTAAATTTGCTTAATTGCTAAAAAATATTGTAGTAGTTTCAAATAATTATTTTATCTAATTGTTAAAAAAAAATGTTGTCTACTTTTTAGCCATTATTTTTCTACTGTTTGTTAACTCATATAGCATTTTGGTTATTTTTCTAAAAGTTTTTTATCATTTCTGTTAAACATTTTTCTTTGTATATATTTCATATTTTATCTATAAATAACTTTAAAAAAAGCATATCTTATCATTTGTGTGATGTTAAGTCATAATTTTTTTTCTAATTGCTTTAAACACACACACACACAGTTAACCGGCTAAAGTAAAAAAAAAATTGTGCGTAAAGCTAGTTTTTTTTGCTATTTCATTAAACAGAACAACAAATTTTATCAATAAAATTTTTGCTTAAATAAATATATTATTAAGCAAATATTTGTTTAAATAAACGCATGAAATTGTTGTTGCAAAATATTTAGAAACTTTTAAAACAAAGTTAAGCAAAAACTTTACTATTTTTGCGAAAGAACTTTTTCATAGTTATTTACATGTTTCTTTAGCAAAACGACAGCTTTTTGCAAAAAGTACCAAAAATGTTTTATAAGCTTTTGTTTAAACAGCTTTAGTAAACTACTTTTTGTAAATAATAAAATTATTTTTTTATCTAAATTTTGATAACATATTCTTAATCATATTTCATAAACATTTTAGCCTTATTATTTATAATCATTTAATTAATAAAATAGTTTATTCAACAAAAAAAAGGGAAATGACGTTAATTCCTCTTTAGGTGATCAATACAAGGTTGCTGCTGCTGTTGTTGTTATTGCTTTTTTGTTTTGTTTAAGTAAACTTTCATCTTTTTAAAATCTCATAATTCTTAGAAAACTTCTTCGAAAAACTATCAAACTCTTCCATCAATATCAATTTAAAACAAATCATAGTTCATGTGTTTTAAATAAAAAAAATGCAAATATATTGTTGTTCAAATAATGATAATGAGAAAACTGGTTGCCAGTACCCTACAATGTAAGCAAATAAGATCATCTAAGCATTTGTAAAGAATTTATACAACAAAAATTAAGCTTTCGAAGGAAATTTTAAGAGAAAATTAAGATTTTTGAAAATTAAGCAAAAAAATTCTTAAAAAATATAGTAAAATGTTATAGATTATAGCTTAATGTATTTAGAAGTGTATTTTTGAGTGAAAATTAAGGTTTTTTTAAGAAATATGCTGAAATATGCTAAAATATGCTTTTTGAAAATGATCCGAAAGGTTCATAAAAATATGGCAAAACATTATAAAATACTTTCTAAAGCATTTCGAAATAAATTTTGAGCAAAAATTATGCATTCAAAGAAATATGCTAAAATATGCTTTTTGAATAGGACACGAATAATTCTTAAAAACACAAAAAAGTGTTATAGAATACTCTTTAATGTGTTTTAAAATCAATAAGGAGCTAAAAATTAAGGATTAAAGAAATATGCTGAAATATGCTAAAATATGCTTTTTGGAAATGACGCGAAATGTTCATAAAAGTATTGCAAAATGTTATAGAATACTTCATAATGTATTTCCGAGTCAATTTTGAGTGAAAATTATGCATTTAAAGAAATATGCTAAAATATGCTTTTTGAAAATGACCTGAAAAGTTCATAAAAATATGGGAAAACCTTATAAAATACTGCCTAATGTGTTTCAAAATCCATTATGAGCGAAAAATTAAGGTTTTAAAGAAATATGATGAAGTATGCTTAAATATGCTTTTTAAAAATGAACCGAAAAGTTCATAAAAATATTGAAAAATGATAAAAAAACACTACCTCATGTATTTAAGAATCAATTTTGTGCGAAAATGAAGAATTAAAAGAAATATGTTTAAATATGCTAAAATATGCTTTTTGAAAATGTGGCGAAAATTTCTTAAAATTATGAAAAACTATTAAAGAATGCTGCCTTAAGTATTTTGAAGTAAATTTTAAGCAAAAATTATGCATTTAAAGAAATATGCTAAAATATGCTTTTTGAAAAATGAACTAAAAAGTTCAAAAAATATGGTAATACGTTAAAAAACACTACTTTATGTATTTAGAAATCAATTTTGGGTGAAAATGAAGAATTAAAAGAAATATGCTAAAATATGCTTTTTGAAAATAAACCGAAAAATTCTTTAAAATATAGAAAATTGTTAAAGAATGCTGCCTAAAGTATTTTGCAATAAATTTTGAGCGAAAATTGTGCATTTTAAAAAATATGCTTAAATATGCTAAAATATGCTTTTTGAGAAAGTGTCGAAAAATTCCTAAAATTATGAAAAACTGTTAAAGAATGCTGTCTAAAGTATTTTGCAGTAAATTTTGAGCAAAAATTAAGCATTTTAAAAAAATATGCTTAAATATGCTTTATGAAACTTAAACAGAAATTGCTTAAAAAAATTCGTAAAAATCTTGAAAAATTCGTGCTTTTTTATAGCATATGTCAAATTCGTTTTATTTGGTTGTTTTTGTTTAATATATACATACTACTTGTTTATCTTAACAATAATTTATGTTTAATTTAATATTATTTGTTAATAAAAAGAAGCCGCTAACTGTCTAGTGTCTAGTATATGCAAACGTTTGTTTCAAATAAATTTTATTTATTTAAAAAATTTACATAAAAGCTAATTTCAATATTCATTAAAGAAACTTTTAGAAATCAAAAAAACAACAACAACGACAATTCCTAACAAACGAAAATTGTGAAAAAAAATCTCTAAAAGCTTAGGAAATATGACACAACAATCTAAACATACAATTAGTAACACCTCATTATTTTTTTTTTGTAAAACAAGAAAACATCAAAAATTAATGGTTTTTCAAAAATTTCAAAATGCATTTTAATATGTTTTACTGAAAGTTTTTTTTTTGTTCTTAATATGTATTTATAACATTGACACCTTTCTTTGTTGTGTTGTGGTGATGCTGATAAACATTTTGCCGCCAGAGTTGATGTGTGTATGTGGGGGAGAGGGATAGGATGTTACCTTGTTTTGTTGTGTTTAGAAATTGGGAACACATATTAAACTAATTGACAGTTTTATAAGCTATTAATATAATTTAATTATGATTTATTAAAGCAAATATAAAAAATTGGGTTAAATAGGAGATAATTTAAAAAAAGTACCAAAAAAGTACTTTTTATAAAAAAAATAAAATTTTAATGAAACTATACTTTTTTCTATTTCCAATAGAAGTTATTTTAGTTTTAAAAACAAAATTTCCGAATTACAATTTCATTATTACATTTAAAAAAAAAAGTACCAAAAAATTTTTTTTGGTAAAATTATTAAAAAGTTCTAAAAAAGTACTTTTTTGAAAAAAAATTTCAAATTGTACAATTTAACTGTTTCAATTACTTGCTAAACTGCTATGTTCTACAACTTGAGATTCTTTGCAATTTTTTAAAAAGTACCAAAAAAGTACTTTTTTTTAAAAAAGTTTTAAAATTTTAAATTTTTAAATAAAATTTCATTTAAAAATTTAATTTTAAAGAATTTTTTTTAAAGTTTTTGTTAGTTTTTTAAAAAATTCATTTATTTTCATCAATTTTCAAAAAAAAAGTACCAAAAAAAGTCCTTTTTTTCTAAAATCACAAAAATTATGCTTTTTTTTGTTCTTTATGAAAAATTAGTACTTTTTTGAAAAAATCTTTAAAATTGTGATTTTGAATGATTTCTTAACTAAATTTCATTGTAAAAGGTAATTTTAACAAATTTTTTAAAAAAGTACAAAAAAGGTACTTTTTGGAAAAAGGGTACTTTTTCAAAAAGAAGTACTTTTTGAAAAAAATGTGAATTTTTATGATTTCTTAACTAAATTTCTGTGTAAAAGGTAATTTTAAGAAATTTTTAATTTTTTTGAAAAAGTACTAAAAAGTACTAAAAAGGAAAACGAAGTACTTTTTGAAAAAAATCTTAAAATTTGTGAATTTTTATGATTTCTTAACTAAATTTCATTGTAAAGGGATTTTGTAAATTTTTGAAAAAGTACTAAAAAAGGTACTTTTTTTGGAATAGTACTTCTATTCCAAAAAAAAAACTTAAAAAATGAAAAAAATCTTAAAATTTGTAAATTTTTATGATTTCTTAACTAAATTTCATTGTCAAGGGAAATTTTAAGGAATTTTGTAAATTTTTTAAAAAAGTACTAAAAAAAAGTACTTTTTGAAAAAAATCTTAAAATTTGTAAATTTTTATGACTTCTTAACTAAATTTCATTGTAAAGGGAAATTTTAAAGGAATTTGTAAATTTTTAAAAAAAGGACTAAAAAGGGTACTTTTTTGAAAAAGAAGTACTCTTTGAAAAAATTGTAAATTTTTATCACTTCTTAACTAAATTTCATTGTGAAGGGAAATTTTAAGGAATTTTGTAAATTTTTTAAAAAAGTAATAAAAAAAGTACTTTTTGGAAAAAAAGTACTTTTTGAAAAAAAATCTTAAAATTTGTAAATTTTTATGTTTTCTTAACTAAATTTCATTGTGAAGGAAAATTTTAAGGGATTTTGTAAATTTTTTAAAAAAAAGTACTAAAAAGGGTACTTTTTTGAAAAAAGGTACTTTTTGAAAAAAATTTAAAAATTGTAAATTTTTATGATTTCTTAACTAAATTTCATTATGAAGGAAAATTTTAAGGGATTTTGTATATTTTTTAAAAAAAGTACTTTTTGAAAAATAAGTACTCTTTGAAAAAAAAAATCTTTAAGAATTTAAAATTTTTATTATTTCTTAACTAAATTTCATTGTAAAGGAAAATTTTGAGGGATTTTGTAAATTTAAAAAAAGTACTAAAAATGTTACTTTTTGGAAAAAGAAGTACTTTTTGAAAAAAAAAACTTTAAAAATTTAAAATTTTTATAATTTTCTTAACTAAATTTCATTGCAAAGGGATATTTGAAAAGATTTTGTAAATGTTTAAAAAAGTACTAAAAAAGGTACTTTTTGAAAAAAAAAAAAATATTAAAAATTTAAAAATTTTATGATTTCTTAACTAAATTTCATTACAAAGGGATATTTCAAGGGATTTTGTAAATTTAAAAAAAGTACTAAAAAAGGTACTTTTGTAAATTTAAAAAAAGTACTAAAAAGTACTTTTTGAAAAAAATCTTAAAAATTGTAAATTTTTATTTATTGCAAAGGGGTATTTAAGGTATTTTGTAAATTTTTAAAAAAAAAGTACTAAAAAAGGTATTTTTTTGGAAAAAAGTTTTTTTTTTTGGGGGGGGGGAAAAAGTTAAAAATATAAAAAGTTTTGTTTATAAAACTTAGGTTTTAAACAAATAGAATTAAAATTTTGTAGATAAGTTTAGAAATTGTTGTTGTTGTTTGAATACAAAAATTTGCATAAAAAATTTAAAAATTCCTTTAGTTTTAAAAGTCGTAAACAACTCAAAAAAATTTTTTTAATAAAAAAAATTAATTTGACTAATTATTATAATTTCTTTATATGGTTAAAACAAAACGCAAAAAAATAAACATAAAACTAATTATTCATAGAAAACAACAACGACAACAACAAGAAAATAACAATAAAACTACTTAAAACAAATCTAAACAAGACAAAAAACATGATTTGCTACCGTAAACTAAACATTTTTGTTTTTTTTTTTTTTCTATACAAAATATACGATCACAAGCCAAAAATAAAATCGATGAACAGAAAAAAAATCTTCAAATAAATGTACAACAAAAAACGAATTAAAAACACCCTTTAGTGCAAAAAAACAAAAACTTTTCTTAATAACTTGAAACAATAAACCAAAAGTAGGGCGTCTTAATATACTTATAAAACCTTTATTAATTATGCTAACAATGCTTTAAAATCATAACATGATTCGACTATTAAAAACGCCACCTTAGTATGTAGACAACAACGACAACAAAAACAACAACAGCAGCAGCCAACAACAACAGCAATAGTAAGCAATTATGCAGACAATTTAAAATATTTGAAAACTACCCATTACAACAACCACAGCAAAAATATTTTTTTAAATTTATTTCCACATGAATATTTCAAGTTCATTAACATTTTATCAATAAAAAAATCATATTCGAAACTTTAAAGTTAAATTTTTGTTCATATTGTCACTTGAGCCGATCTTTTTTCTTTAGATTTAACATTTTTTTTCTCTGGTATTAAATAACAATTTAAATGATATCGTTTTAAATCTTTAGTCATCAGCTAATATTAACCAGTTAGTTAGAGTTTAAATTACTTAAAACTTTAAATATTTTTATATCTTTTTTTCACCTAAAGTACTTTTTTTCATTAAAAGCTATAGTTTGGTAACTAATTAATATTCTTGTTGTTAAGCTTTAAAATAAATTTTTGGTTATGCACAACAACAACCAATAACTTTTGATTTTTTTCCCCATAAAAAGGTCAATGCCAAAATTATTTTATTAAAAAATACTTTCGTTTATGTATAAGTTACTTTTTTTGGTAATAAAAAACTTAACCGCCAACTTAAAAGAATTTTTATTTAATTATTGCTTTTTAAAGATTTGTTTACAACTTTTAACAATTAAAATTGTCAACCAAATATTTAAATGAAATTTTAAAATCAATAAATCTTTTCAGTTGTGTACTAGTTGAGTTCTAGTTGAGTTGTAGTTGAGTTCTAGTTCAGTTCTATTTAAGTTCTAGTTGAGTTCTAGTTGAGTTGTAGTTGAGTTCTAGTTGAGTTTTAGTTGAGCTTTAGTTGAGTTCTAGTTGAGTTCTAGTTGAGTTCTAATTGTGTTCTACTTGAGTTCTAGTTGAGTTTTACTTGGGTTCTAGTTGAGTTCTAGTTAAGTTGTAGTTGAGTTCTAGTTGAGTTTTAGTTGGGTTCTAGTTGAGTTCTAGTTAAGTTGTAGTTGAGTTCTAGTTTAGTTTTAATTGAGTTCTAGTTGAGTTGTAATTGAGTTCTAGTTGAGTTTTAGTTGGGTTCTAGTTGAGTTCTAATTAAGTTGTAGTTGAGTTGTAGTTGAGTTCTAGTTTAGTTCCAGTTGAGTTCTAGTTGTGTTCTAGTTGAGTTCTAGTTGAGTTTTAGTTGGGTTCTAGTTGAGTTCTAGTTTAGTTCTAGTTCAGTTCAGTTCTAGTTGAGTTCTAGTTGAGTTCTAGTTGAGTTCTAGTTGAGTTCTAGTTGAGTTCTAGTTGAGTTCTAGTTGAGTTCTAGTTGAGTTCTAGTTGAGTTCTAGTTGAGTTCTAGTTGAGTTCTAGTTCAGTATTAGTTGAGTTCTAGTTGAGTTCTAGTTGAGTTCTAGTTGAGTTCTAGTTAAGTTCTAGTTGAGTTCTAGTTGAGTTCTAGTTAAGTTCTAGTTGAGTTTTAGTTAAGTTCTACTTGAGTTCTAATTGAGTTCTAGTATAGTTCTAGTTGAGTTCTAGTTGAGTTTTAGTTGGGTTCTAGTTGAGTTGTAGTTTAGTTCTAGTTCAGTTCTAGTTCAGTTCTAGTTTAGTTCTAGTTAAGTCCTAGTTGAGTTATAGTTGTGTTCTAGTTGAGTTCTAGTTGAGTTCTAGTTGAGTTCTAGTTGAGTTCTAGTTGAGTACTAGTTAAGTTCTAGTTGAGTACTAGTTAAGTTCTAGTTGAGTTCTAGTTTAGTTCTAGTTGAGTTTTAGTTAAGTTCTTGTTTAGTTCCAGTTCAGTTCTTGTTTAGTTCAGTTCAAGTTTACTTCTAGTTCAGTTATTCTTCTGTTTTTGTTATATTTCTGATCTAGTTCTTTTCTAGTTCTGTTCAAGTTCAGTTCTGTTCTAGTTCTGTTCTTGTTCTGTTCTAGTTCTGTTCTAGTTCTGTTCTAGTTCTGTTCTAGTTCTGTTCTAGTTCTGTTCTAGTTCTGTTCTAGTTCTGTTCTAGTTCTGTTCTAGTTCTGTTCTAGTTCTGTTCTAGTTCTGTTCTAGTTCTGTTCTAGTTCTGTTCTAGTTCTGTTCTAGTTCTAGTTCTAGTTCTGTTCTAGTTCTGTTCTAGTTCTGTTCTAGTTCTGTTCTAGTTCTGTTCTAGTTCTAGTTCTGTTCTAGTTCTAGTTCTAGTTCTAGTTCTGTTCTAGTTCTAGTTCTGTTCTAGTTCTGTTCTAGTTCTGTCCTAGTTCTGTTCTAGTTCTGTTCTAGTTCTGTTCTAGTTCTGTTCTAGTTCTGTTCTAGTTCTGTTCTAGTTGTGTTCTATTTCTGTTCTAGTTTTGTTCTAGTTCTGTTCTAGTTCTGTTCTAGTTGTGTTCTAGTTGTGTTCTAGTTCTGTCCTAGTTCTGTCCTAGTTCTGTTCTAGTTGTGATCTAGTTGTGTTCTAGTTGTGTTCTAGTTTTGTTCTAATTTAGTTCAAGTCACGTTCTAGTCCTGTTCAATTTCAGTTCTAGTTTTTAGCTTGAAAAAAATTATTACTTTTTGTTTCTTATAATAATTTTACACTTCAAAAAGTAGCGTATTACCTTTCCTTTACCTAATTTATCCCAATCTATATATTTTCCCTAACAATTTTCTTAGATTAATCATCAATTACTTCAATTTTTCTGTGATTAGTCTGTGTTTGTGTTAAACTATTTTTAAAACAAAAACAAAAAACAAAACATTATTTTATAGTGATCATGAAACTTTGTTCGACTTCTAATACAATTTTATAACAAAAACAACAAATTAGAAAATAAAAACAAAACATTAGTAGTGTGATGAATTTTTTTTGTTTAACACTTTTGTTCTTTCTTTGCTTAAATGCAATAAAAACATACAAATTTGAAATGAAATGTGTGTTTGCAGTATATTGGCCTTTGGCCAAACTAAACAAAATGTGCATTTAAACTTTTAGTTATTTTTTGTGTTTTGTGTAAAATTTTGTTATTTTTTAATAGTTTTGTTATTCACAATTTCATTCTTAGAATTAAACATAAAGTGCAAATAATAATAATAGAAAAAAACAAGAAATAGCAAATAATAAAAATAACATATTTTCTTTTTAAAATAAGTATGATGTGTTTAGCTACTTTGACTACATATGTTATTTTTAAAAAAAAAAAATCTTTTTGTTTTTGTTGTAGCTTTGTTGTCTAATTTTTTTTTTATTGGTTTAACATAAATCTATCATTTTTAATTAAACTGCCATTATTCATATTTATGAAATTCTTTTGTCATAAATTTATTTGCCTGACATTTTGTTAAATTAGTTTTCAATACATTTTGATAACCAGACAAAGTACTTATAACCCAGCTATAGTTTTAAGCTGGAAAAAAGTAATTCTTTTTTAGAAGTAACACAAAATTGTTTGCTGGGTTGTTTTTTTGTTTTGTTTAACATCTGTTGCATTTAGTTTCCTTTTCTTTAATTTTGCATATTTTTGTATGGGATTTTTTCTTTAATTAAAAAATTTATTTGCTGCAACCTCAATTATAAATTTCTACTGTCACTTTCAATTTACTGCAACAGTCGCCAGTTAACAATATTTCAATTAAAATTTAATAGATTTTAAATAAAATATTTAAACTGAACTTTATTTAAAACCCATAAAATATATTAAAATCAAACTTTTCTTTAAGAAAAATTTTATAAAAAATCTGTTTTACAACAAGGTCTTTAATCACTTGATTTAATTTCAATTTGATTGAAAATTATATAAAATAATTGATAACAACTGCCAACTACTGCAGTGTCTTGTAAAGATGACCCCAAGTGTCAGCCGACATCATATCAATTAAAAATAAATAAAAATAAATATTTAATAATAATTAAAATTTTACAATAAAATATAAATCAAATCTGAAACTGGGTCAATTTTCAAGAATAAATGTCAATCAAAGATTATATGTAATGTAAATTTAAAAAGATTTAACATCAAGAACTGAATAGAAAATAACAGAGCAGAACTAGAACAGAACTAGAACAGAACTAGAACAGAACTAGAACAGAACTAGAACAGAACTAGAACAGAACTAGAACAGAACTAGAATAGAACTAGAACAAAACTAGAACAAAACTAGAACAAAACTAGAACAGAACTAGAACAGAACTAGAACAGAACTAGAACAGAACTAGAAAAGTACTAGAAAAGACCTAGAACCGAATTAGAATAGAACTAGAATGGAATTAGAACAGAACTAGAACAGAACTAGAAAAGAACTAGCACAGATATAGAAAAGAACTAGAACAGAACTAGAACAGAACTAGAACAAAACTAGAACAGAACTAGAACAGAACTAGAAGAGAACAGAACTAGAAAAGAACAGAACTAGAAAAGAACAGAACAGAACGGAACTAGAACAGAACTAGAACAGAACTAGAACAGAACTAGAAAAGAACTAGAAAAGAACAAGAACTAGAACCGAACTAGAATAGAACTAGAATAGAACTAGAATGGAACTAGAACAGAACTAGAACAGAACTAGAACAGAACTAGAACAGAACTAGAACAGAACTAGAACAGAACTAGAACAGAACTAGAACAGAACTAGAACAGAACTAGAACAGAACTAGAACAGAACTAGAACAGAACTAGAACAGAACTAGAACAGAACTAGAACAGAACTAGAACAGAACTAGAGCAGAACTAGAACAGTACAGAACTAGAATAGAACTAGAACTAGAACAGAAAAGAACTAGAACAAAACTAGAACAGAACTAGAAAAGAACTAGAACCAGAACAGATCTAGAAAAGATATAGAACAGAACTAGAACAGAACTAGAACAGAACTAGAACAGATCTAGAAAAGAACTAGAACAGAACTAGAACAGAACTAGAACAGAACTAGAACAGAACTAGAACAGAACTAGAACAGAACTAGAACAGAACTAGAACAGAACTAGAACAGAACTAGAACAGAACTAGAACAGAACTAGAACTAGAACAGAACTAGAACAGAACTAGAACAGAACTAGAACAGAACTAGAACAGAACTAGAACAGAACTAGAACAGAACTAGAACAGAACTAGAACTAGAACAGAACTAGAACAGAACTAGAACAGAACTAGAACAAAACTAGAACAGAACTAGAACAGAACTAGAACAGAACTAGAACAGAACTAGAACAGAACTAGAACAGAACTAGAACAGAACTAGAACAGAACTAAAACAGAACTAAAACAGAACTAAAACAGAACTAGAACACAACTAGAACAGAACTAGAACTAAACTAAAACTGAAATAGAACTAAACTAGATTTTTTAAATTAGAAATTTTTAAAATTTTCTAAGAAATTATAAAAAATTACACGGATGTTTGTTTTGAAATTTTCTTTTTTTAAAAAATTTTATTAACAATAATTTAAAATTGTTTAAAATTTTTATAAAATTCTTAATATTTTAATTTTTTATCTCTAATTTATCTACAATTTCCGCTTGTCTAGTTATAACTAAAAATTCCTCTTCATTTTTGCAATTTGCATAAAATTAAACAAAAATCTTAAAATAAAATTTTTATAAATAACTTAAACACAAATTTTAGCTTAAATCTAGTCGTTAAGAAAATAAGACACCTGAAAACACAACCAAAAAAACCAGCTTAAGGCGACCTTATGTCTCTTCAAAATTTCACAAAATTATTTTGTACAATTTCCAAAAAAAAAGAGAGAAATACTAAAGAGGGAGTTTAAAATGCTCAAACCAGTTTAATAAAAAAAATAGATAAAAGCAACAAAAATCGAGAAAATAAACATTTAATTATAACAATTTATTAAAAAACCATCAATAATTTGTTTATGTTAATTGTTGTTGCTGCTGTTTTGTTGTAGATTTCTTTTATTAACTAATTTACTTTTAATAAATAAAAAAAACTTCTTTGTTTATCGTGTTTCTACACACGTCGATGTCTTCTTAAATTTGTTCTGCTCGAAATTATGTCATTTCAATAAAAAACTCATATTTCATTTCAAGCTACAATAACAACACAGTACAATAGCTAAAGCCTATTGATCTTTGTTGGCCTGATGAAGTTTTGGAATTTGGGGTGTTAGTTTCTTTATGGCAGACATTAATATTTGTGACTCTTTAATATTTATGGGAGTCTTAAAACAATATAAATATTGAAACTTATGTTGTTGCAATTTAATTGAGTTTAATTAATAAAAAAAATTGTAAATTGTTGAAAAGATCTTTGATTTTTATGTAAACAATTGAATTTGTTTAAAGTAAAGAAGGGTAAACATTTAATTTATAAAATTACTCGGCTTATAAAAGGGAAAATTTTGTAAAATTTCCCTCTAGTGGGTATTTTTAAAGCAAAAAAGTAATTTTTGAATTTAAAATCTCTTTCTTAACTAAAATTTTCCTTTAAAGGACATTAATTAAGGGAAATTTTAAAATTTATTGCAAAATGTTTATTCAAAAGTAAAAACTAATGAAAATCCTTTAAAATTATGAAAATATGTCTCTTAGATAAAATTTCCCTTAAAGGGATATTTTTTTACATAAGGGAAATTTTCTAAATTTTTATAAAATTAATAAAAACGGCTCAAAACTAATACAAAACCATTAAAATTTCCAAAAACGGTCTTTTAACTAAAATTTCCCCGAAAGGGAAATTTTTAAAATAAGGGAAATTTTCAAAATTTTTACAAAATTTTTATTAATAACTCAAAACTAATACAAAACCCTTTACATTTTAAAAATCGGTCTTTGGACTAAAATTTCCCTTTAAGGGAAATTTTTTAATATAAGGGAAATTTTCAAAATTTTTAGAAAATTTTTATAAACAACTCAAAACTAATACAAAACCTTTTAAATTTTGAAAATTTGTCTTTTAACTAAAATTTCCCTTTAAGGGAAATTTTTAAAATAAAGGAAATTTTCTAAAACATTTAAAAATTCCCATTAATAACTCAAAGCTAACACAAAACCCTTTAAATTTTAAAAATAGGTCTTTAAACTTAAATTTCCCTTTAGGGGAAGTTTTTTAAAATAAGGTTAATTTTCAAAATTTTTATATAATTTTTATTAACAATTTAAAATGAATACAAAATCCTTTTAATTTTAAAAATTGGTATTTTAACTAAAAAATCCCATTAAGGGAAATTTTTTAAAATAAGGGAAATTTTCAAAAACATTTCAAAATTCTCATTAAGAACTCAAAACTAGTACAAAACTCTTTAAATTTTGAAAATCTGTCTCTTAACTAAAATTTCCCTTTAAAGGATTTTTTTTAAATAGGGGAAATTTTCAAAAACATTTCAAAATTCTCATTAAGAACTCACAACTAATACAAATCCTTTTAAATTTTGCAAATTGGCCTTTAAACTTAAATTTCCCTTTAAGGGAAATTTTTTTAAAAAAGGGGAAATTTTCAAAATTTGTAAAAATTTTTATTAACAATTTAAAATGAATACAAAACCCTTTAAATTTTAAAATTTTTTAAAATAAGGGAAATTTTCAAAAACATTTCAAAATTCTCATTAAGAACTCAAAACTAATACAAAACCGAATGAAATTTCAAAAATCAGTCTATTAAATTAAATTTCCCTTAAAGAAAATTTGTTTTCAAAAATGGAAATTTTAAAAGTAGACACAAATTTTAAAGAAAAACTTCCCTGAAAGGGAAATTAATAATATTAAAAAATTTCTAGACTTCAAAATTAAACAAAGAAAAAAATTTTTTAAAAGGGAAATTTTAAAAAACTTATCTAAATTTTTAACAAATTTTCCAAATTTGTTTTCCTATCTTTCATATTTGTTCACAATTGTTCTTCTAATTTCTCTTTATACTTGCACAATTTACAAATGCACTTTGCCTCAAAAACTACTGTTTTTATTAACAGTCATATAAATATACTATATATTTAAAATATGTTCTAAAAAAAACAATAAGTATGCAGAATGGAAAATACTTCCGTATTAGATAATCGGTTATAAGTACATATTATATTTATTTACCTTAATAAACTACAACTAAGTTACCTACCAAATCGTATACTATATATTGAAAACTATAAAAATATTTTTAATCATTGTAAAGATAAATTGCAGGCAATTTACGGTTGTATGTATGTGTGTATGTATGTTGCTCAAATGTTATAAAAAAAGTTGTATGTGTAGTAGTAATAAAGAACTACTCATATTTTTTTCTATTTGCTGAAGAAAAAAAACAATATGTTTTTTCAATAGACTATAAACTAGAATAAAGACTAGACTATAAACTAGAAGAAAGACTATAGTACAAATTATTGTAAAAACTAGACTATAAACTAGACTATAGACTAGACTATAGACTAGACTATAGACTAGACTATAGACTAGACTATAGACTAGACTAAAAACTAGACTATAGACTAGACTATAGACTAGACTATAGATTAGACTATAGACTAGACTATAGACTAGACTATAGACTAGACTATAGACTAGACTATAGACTAGACTATACTAGATAGACTAGACTATAGACTAGACTATAGACTAGACTATAGACTAGACTATAGACTAGACTATAGACTAGACTATAGACTAGACTATAGACTAGACTATAGACTAGACTATAGACTAGACTATAGACTAGACTATAGACTAGACTATAGACTAGACTAGACTATAGACTAGACTATAGACTAGACTATAGACTAGACTATAGACTAGACTATAGACTAGACTATAGACTAGACTATAGACTAGACTATAGACTAGACTATAGACTAGACTATAGACTAGACTATAGACTAGACTATAGACTAGACTATAGACTAGACTATAGACTAGACTATAGACTAGACTATAGACTAGACTATAGACTAGACTATAGACTAGACTATAGACTAGACTATAGACTAGACTATAGACTAGACTATAGACTAGACTATAGACTAGACTATAGACTAGACTATAGACTAGACTATAGACTAGACTATAGACTAGACTATAGACTAGACTATAGACTAGACTATAGACTAGACTATAGACTAGACTATAGACTAGACTATAGACTAGACTATAGACTAGACTATAGACTAGACTATAGACTAGACTATAGACTAGACTATAGACTAGACTATAGACTAGACTATAGACCTGCACTACAGTCTATTCTATAGTATAGTCGAAAGTCTATATTTTAGTCTATAGTCTAATCTTTAGTTTGTTCTATAGACTAGGGCTAGTCTGTAGTCTGGTCACTTTTCTTAGGTTTTCAAATGACTATAGTTTTTGTTTACTTTTACTTAAAAGATTTCTTAGTTTCGTATCTTTTTCTTCATTACTTTTTCGATTTTATTTTTGTTTATTTTTTAATGTTTAAATTAAAATTTCGCAGACATGTTTAATGTCTATAATTTCAAATAAAACAATAAATTTTTGGCTTTTACATACAAAAAAAAATGAAATAAATATACAAAAATGTATTTTTTAATGTAAATTAAAAGAAAAAAACTAGAACACAATGTCAACACTAGAGCAGCAGATAAAGGTGTGAAGTATTAAGAGAGAAACAAACAAATTATGCGAATGTATTGAATGTAAATAAAAAAAGGAAATTATTAAATGAAATTTTATAATTTATTTTTTAAACTTTTAAATTGTATATATAAGATTTAAAAGAAATTATTGAGCTAATAAACGGAATGTGTGTTCTTTGAGGCAATTGAGAAGAAAGACCAGCAAACATTTTTAAGAAAAATTTAAAAATAGAATTGTTTTTATTAAGGAGAAGATTCAAAATTTTTTGTGGGTTTTTTTTTGTCAGAAGTTTTAATGTTGTAGAAGTTTTTCTTAAAATAAAATGTTTGCTGGGCTGGAATTTATTTTAATTGTATTTACTTTTAACCCAATTTTTATGCTTCCTTTTAATTGTTAAAGTTTTTTTTTTGTGCAGATTTTTTTTATAGTTTTTCTTTTGGGACGGGGATGTACAACAATTTTGCATGATTTGTATAGAATTCAGAAGAAATCTGTTTAGGGAAACATATTGCACACATATGGCTTATAAACAACAAAAACTTTAAACAATTTCTGATTTTTTTTTAATTTTTATTTTCATAAATTTTATTTTAAACATAAACATAAGATTGCAATGAATTGTTACACATGCTTTTTTTAAAGAATAAAAAGAAAGAAAGATAAAATTAACCCTAAAAAGTTGAAAGGGGTCCAGCAGGAATCTTTTGATGAAAATTTACTAAATGAGAAATTATAGAAGAAAATAAAAAGAAACGAAGAAAGTTTAAGGAAAGTTAATATAAGAGCTAAAGTTGAACTAGTTTACAACTGCTTAATACCCTGGGGGACTGCAGGCTAACTTTAAATATCGAATGTTGAAAACAACAACTTTTCTCTAAACACTAAAGTGAAAATTTAGCCATTAGAGAGTATAAAATTTTAAGTCAATAGTTTTTAAAGTAGAAAATACAAATATAAAGTTTTAAGGGTTTAAGGTCCCCCTGGGGTACTTCAAATATAAATGCCATATTTTAAGAAAATAGTTAAGAAACAATAAATTGCTTAAAAGGAAAATGGTTAAGAGTTTTAAAGGAAATAGTTAAAAGAAAATTAATTAGCTCCAAAGTGGTCCTTAGACCCCTATTTATTTCAAACGAGAAGGTCCTCCGATATTTAAAGCTTAAAACATCATTATAAAGCTTGAAGAATAAAATTGAGAACTTAAGTGAAAGAAATTATAATTTAAAGATTTAGAGGCTTAGAGACCCCCGTGCTAAAAAGGCATGAAAGTCTTAGTTTTAAGAAAAAGTTAAGAAATTTCTGAGAGATAATAAATTTGATTAAAAAAGCTAAACAAAACAGTTATCTCAGAGATAATTAAGTGGTTTTGGGGTCTGAGCTTAAGGTGGTTCAAAAACAAACAGAAACTTATTTGATCTGTTTTTAGATACCTCCATGTCTGAAAATTAAAACCTAAAGCATAAAGCTATAGAAGTTTAATGTTAACATTTCAATAGTTAAGAAATTGATAACATATAACTTTAAAGGCTCATAGTCCCCCTGGGGCACTCTCAATAAAAGTGACTTTTGGGACTTTAGAAGAAGTAGGAAATTTAAGAGAGCTTTAGAAGACTGTACAAAATTATAAAACAAGAGTCCTTAGGGTTAATTTTACAAAAAAAAAATTTAAGAAAATTCTTGTGCCATCTCTTGACTTAACCGATTTCAAAAATAAAACAAAAACAAAACACATACTTATATTTATTTCAATATTTAACACAATTCTTGCATTATCTGTTCATAAACTACACATATGGTAAAATAATTAAACAATTGCTGCTGCTATTTTCAAAACCAAACGTATTGAAAATATGCTAAAAGGGAGGGCAGATACAAAGACAAGTATGTGTATGTTTGCATGATTTGTAAAAAAGGCTGAATGCTTGAATGGCTGGTTGGTTGGGCTGGTAGCTGCCTAAAGATGTGATTGATATCAAATATTTTTGACTTTAAAGTTTTAAAATCTCAAAAAAATCTTTCACTGGTCTGCTAATGTGATGGATTGATGGTTTTAAGACTTTTTTTGTTTGTTTTCGAAAAATTAAATTTATTTTGACATACATATGTTTATTGTTACAAAGACAAAAACAGCTTTTTTGGGCTGACATTTTGGATATTTTTTTCGACATCCAAAACTTCATTTTACTGACATACTTCTTCTTTTGTCTTAAGAAGAAAATATTTATTGAATTTTTTAAAAAATATGGGATTTCATTTTGTTGTTTAAAGAAGATTAAGGGGCCTTAATGTGTCATTTGAAGATAAATATATATTTTGGAAATGAAAAATATTGCTTAATTTTGAGCAACACTAAAATCACTTAAATGATGTCATGTTTGTATGACGAAAACATTTTTTTTAAACTTTTCAAAATTCTAAGAAAAATTATTAGAAAATTTTAAAATTAAAAAAACACAAAACATAAATTAAAATTACAACAATATTGAAAAATTAGCAAATTTAGCAACAACAATAAACAAATTTAAATATTACAAGGAAATTTAAAAAAATGGTTCGTAATTTTTATAAAAATTTTTCAAAACTGGAAATTTTGAACAATAGGAAACTTTCAGAAAACTAGACTACAGGAAAGCTTATAGACTAGGCAATAGTATAAACTATAGACTAGACTATAGACTAAACTATAGACTATACTAGACTATAGACTAGAATATAGAATATACTACACTATGGAATGCACTATAGACTAGATTATAGACTATAGACTAGACTATAGACTAGACTATAGACTAGACTATAGACTAGACTATAGACTAGACTATAGACTAGACTATAGACTAGACTATAGACTAGACTATAGACTAGACTATAGACTAGGCTAAAGGCTAGACTATAGACTAGACTATAGACTAGTCTATTTATAGTCAAGTCTATAGTCTTGTATATAGTCTAAAGTCTAGTCTATAGTCTAGTCTATAGTCTAGTCTATAGTCTAGTCTATAGTCTAGTCTATAGTTTAGTCTATAGTCTAGTCTATAGTGTAGTCTATAGTCTAGTCTATAGTCTAGCATATAGTCTAGTCTATAGTCTAGTCTATAGTCTAGTCTATAGACTAGTCTATAGTCTAGTCTATAGTCTAGTCTATAGTCTAGTCTATAGTCTAGTCTATAGTCTAGTCTATAGTCTAGTCTATAGTCTAGTCTATAGTCTAGTCTATAGTGTAGTCTATAGTGTAGTCTATAGTCTAGTCTATAGTCTAGTCTATAGTCTAGTCTATAGTGTAGTCTATAGTCTAGTCTATAGTCTAGTCTATAGTCCAGTCTATAGTCTAGCATATAGTCTAGTCTATAGTCTAGTCTATAGTCTAGTCTATAGTCTAGTCTATAGTGTAGTCTATAGTCTAGTCTATAGTCTAGTCTATAGTCCAGTCTATAGTCTAGTCTATAGTCCAGTCTATAGTCTAGTCTATAGTCTAGTCTAGTCTATAGTCTAGTCTATAGTCTAGTCTATAGTCTAGTCTATAGTCTAGTCTATAGTCTAGTCTATAGTCTAGTCTATAGTCTAGTCTATAGTCTAGTCTATAGTCTAGTCTATAGTCTAGTCTATAGTCTAGTCTATAGTCTAGTCTATAGTCTAGTCTATAGTCTAGTCTATAGTCTAGTCTATAGTCTAGTCTATAGTCTAGTCTATAGTCTAGTCTATAGTCTAGTCTATAGTCTAGTCTATAGTCTAGTCTATAGTGTAGTCTATAGTCCAGTCTATAGTCCAGTCTATAGTCTAGTCTATAGTCTAGTCTATAGTCTAGTCTATAGTCTAGTCTATAGTCTAGTCTATAGTCTAGTCTATAGTCTAGTCTATAGTTTAGTCTATTGTCTAGTCTATAGTTTAGTCTATAGTCTAGTCTATACAATTTCCCAATAGTCTAGTCTATAGTCTAGTCTATAGTCTAGTCTATAGTCTAGTCTATAGTCTAGTCTATAGTCTAGTCTATAGTCTAGTCTATAGTCTATAATCTAGTCTATAGTGCATTCCATAGTGTAGTATATTCTATATTCTAGTCTATAGTCTAGTATAGTCTATAGTTTAGTCTATAGTCTAGTCTATAGTTTATACTATTGCCTAGTCTATAAGCTTTCCTGTAGTCTAGTTTTCTGAAAGTTTCCTATTGTTCAAAATTTCCAGTTTTGAAAAATTTTTATAAAAATTACGAACCATTTTTTTAAATTTCCTTGTAATATTTAAATTTGTTTATTGTTGTTGCTAAATTTGCTAATTTTTCAATATTGTTGTAATTTTAATTTATGTTTTGTGTTTTTTTAATTTTAAAATTTTCTAATAATTTTTCTTAGAATTTTGAAAAGTTTAAAAAAAATGTTTTCGTCATACAAACATGACATCATTTAAGTGATTTTAGTGTTGCTCAAAATTAAGCAATATTTTTCATTTCCAAAATATATATTTATCTTCAAATGACACATTAAGGCCCCTTAATCTTCTTTAAACAACAAAATGAAATCCCATATTTTTTAAAAAATTCAATAAATATTTTCTTCTTAAGACAAAAGAAGAAGTATGTCAGTAAAATGAAGTTTTGGATGTCGAAAAAAATATCCAAAATGTCAGCCCAAAAAAGCTGTTTTTGTCTTTGTAACAATAAACATATGTATGTCAAAATAAATTTAATTTTTCGAAAACAAACAAAAAAAGTTCTTAAAACCATCAATCCATCACATTAGCAGACCAGTGAAAGATTTTTTTGAGATTTTAAAACTTTAAAGTCAAAAATATTTGATATCAATCACATCTTTAGGCAGCTACCAGCCCAACCAACCAGCCATTCAAGCATTCAGCCTTTTTTACAAATCATGCAAACATACACATACTTGTCTTTGTATCTGCCCTCCCTTTTAGCATATTTTCAATACGTTTGGTTTTGAAAATAGCAGCAGCAATTGTTTAATTATTTTACCATATGTGTAGTTTATGAACAGATAATGCAAGAATTGTGTTAAATATTGAAATAAATATAAGTATGTGTTTTGTTTTTGTTTTATTTTTGAAATCGGTTAAGTCAAGAGATGGCACAAGAATTTTCTTAAATTTTTTTTTTGTAAAATTAACCCTAAGGACTCTTGTTTTATAATTTTGTACAGTCTTCTAAAGCTCTCTTAAATTTCCTACTTCTTCTAAAGTCCCAAAAGTCACTTTTATTGAGAGTGCCCCAGGGGGACTATGAGCCTTTAAAGTTATATGTTATCAATTTCTTAACTATTGAAATGTTAACATTAAACTTCTATAGCTTTATGCTTTAGGTTTTAATTTTCAGACATGGAGGTATCTAAAAACAGATCAAATAAGTTTCTGTTTGTTTTTGAACCACCTTAAGCTCAGACCCCAAAACCACTTAATTATCTCTGAGATAACTGTTTTGTTTAGCTTTTTTAATCAAATTTATTATCTCTCAGAAATTTCTTAACTTTTTTCTTAAAACTAAGACTTTCATGCCTTTTTAGCACGGGGGTCTCTAAGCCTCTAAATCTTTAAATTATAATTTCTTTCACTTAAGTTCTCAATTTTATTCTTCAAGCTTTATAATGATGTTTTAAGCTTTAAATATCGGAGGACCTTCTCGTTTGAAATAAATAGGGGTCTAAGGACCACTTTGGAGCTAATTAATTTTCTTTTAACTATTTCCTTTAAAACTCTTAACCATTTTCCTTTTAAGCAATTTATTGTTTCTTAACTATTTTCTTAAAATATGGCATTTATATTTGAAGTACCCCAGGGGGACCTTAAACCCTTAAAACTTTATATTTGTATTTTCTACTTTAAAAACTATTGACTTAAAATTTTATACTCTCTAATGGCTAAATTTTCACTTTAGTGTTTAGAGAAAAGTTGTTGTTTTCAACATTCGATATTTAAAGTTAGCCTGCAGTCCCCCAGGGTATTAAGCAGTTGTAAACTAGTTCAACTTTAGCTCTTATATTAACTTTCCTTAAACTTTCTTCGTTTCTTTTTAATTTCTTCTATAATTTCTCATTTAGTAAATTTTCATCAAAAGATTCCTGCTGGACCCCTTTCAACTTTTTAGGGTTAATTTTATCTTTCTTTCTTTTTATTCTTTAAAAAAAGCATGTGTAACAATTCATTGCAATCTTATGTTTATGTTTAAAATAAAATTTATGAAAAATAAAAATTAAAAAAAAATCAGAAATTGTTTAAAGTTTTTGTTGTTTATAAGCCATATGTGTGCAATATGTTTCCCTAAACAGATTTCTTCTGAATTCTATACAAATCATGCAAAATTGTTGTACATCCCCGTCCCAAAAGAAAAACTATAAAAAAAATCTGCACAAAAAAAAAACTTTAACAATTAAAAGGAAGCATAAAAATTGGGTTAAAAGTAAATACAATTAAAATAAATTCCAGCCCAGCAAACATTTTATTTTAAGAAAAACTTCTACAACATTAAAACTTCTGACAAAAAAAAACCCACAAAAAATTTTGAATCTTCTCCTTAATAAAAACAATTCTATTTTTAAATTTTTCTTAAAAATGTTTGCTGGTCTTTCTTCAATTGCCTCAAAGAACACACATTCCGTTTATTAGCTCAATAATTTCTTTTAAATCTTATATATACAATTTAAAAGTTTAAAAAATAAATTATAAAATTTCATTTAATAATTTCCTTTTTTTATTTACATTCAATACATTCGCATAATTTGTTTGTTTCTCTCTTAATACTTCACACCTTTATCTGCTGCTCTAGTGTTGACATTGTGTTCTAGTTTTTTTCTTTTAATTTACATTAAAAAATACATTTTTGTATATTTATTTCATTTTTTTTTGTATGTAAAAGCCAAAAATTTATTGTTTTATTTGAAATTATAGACATTAAACATGTCTGCGAAATTTTAATTTAAACATTAAAAAATAAACAAAAATAAAATCGAAAAAGTAATGAAGAAAAAGATACGAAACTAAGAAATCTTTTAAGTAAAAGTAAACAAAAACTATAGTCATTTGAAAACCTAAGAAAAGGTGACCAGACTACAGACTAGCCCTAGTCTATAGAACAAACTAAAGATTAGACTATAGACTAAAATATAGACTTTCGACTATACTATAGAATAGACTGTAGTGCAGGTCTATAGTCTAGTCTATAGTCTAGTCTATAGTCTAGTCTATAGTCTAGTCTATAGTCTAGTCTATAGTCTAGTCTATAGTCTAGTCTATAGTCTAGTCTATAGTCTAGTCTATAGTCTAGTCTACAGTCTAGTCTATAGTCTAGTCTATAGTCTAGTCTATAGTCTACTCTATAGTCTAGTCTATAGTCTAGTCTATAGTCTAGTCTATAGTCTACTCTATAGTCTAGACTATAGTCTAGTCTATAGTCTAGTCTATAGTCTAGTCTATAGTCTAGCCTATAGTCTAGTCTATAGTCTAGTCTACAGTCTAGTCTATAGTCTAGTCTAAGGTCTAGTCTATAGTCTAGTCTATAGTCTATTCTATAGTCTAGTCTATAGTCTATTCTATAGTCTAGTTTAAAGTCTAGTCTATAGTCTAATCTATGGTCCAGACTATACTGTAGTGGATATTGTGAACTATATTCTAGTCAATAGCCAGACCATAGACCAAACTTTGTCGAAATATAAAAACCTTCATAATATTTTATTATGTATTTTTTGACCATTTTTAGAAAACAAAGTTTCGTAAGGTTATCATTAATGGGTCTCGGCATGCTTTTGCATATATTTGTTATTGTTAATTAATTTAAATTCTTTATTTTCTTGCTTTTTAAAAGAAAAAATATATGTGTGTTAATATGTTTTTTTCTCTCTAGGGAGATAAGACTATTTAGAAGGCTACAAAAGTTTAAGGAGACTATATAATTAAATGACTATGAAAGTTTACAATTAGAAACTATTAGTAAGAAACTAAAAAATTCATTGAATATTTCTTTATTTATTTTATGTGTAACATCAGCTCTATATTTAAAACAAATTACATACAAAATAGTTTATAGTTTTTTTTTTGCTGTTGTTTTTTTTTTTTTTTTTTTTTTTGTTCTTTTCTAACAATTCAAACATAATTTAGCTGATAACATTATCTGTTTAAAAAAGTTGAAATTAAAAGGAATAAAAAAAATAAGTGCTATTAATAAGAATGTGAAATATTTAAGTGAAAAAAAATAAATGTTGTTTTGAAATGTTTCAGGGAGTAGGGTTACGTTATTTGCACATACATATAGACGTGAGGCATTTTATTCCAAATTGAGTACTACAACAGAACTGGAACAGAACTAGAAATCAACAGAACTAGAACAGAACAGAACTAGAACAGAACTAGAAAAGAAATAGAACAGAACTAGAACAGAACTAGAACATAACTAGAACAGATCTAGAACAGAACTAGAACAGAACTAGAACAGAACTAGAACAGAACTAGAACACGATTAGAACAGAACTAGAACAGAACTAGAACAGAACTAGAGCAGAACTAAAACAGAACTAAAACAGAACTAGAACAGAACCAGAACAGAACTAGAACATAACTAGAACTAGAACAGAACTAGAACTGACTATAACAGAACTAGAACAGAACTAGAACAGAACTAGAACAGATCTAGAACAGAACTAGAACAAAACTAGAACAGAACTACAACAGAACTATAACAGACCTAGAACAGAACTACAACAGAACTACAACAGACCTAGAACAGAACTAGAACAGAACTAGAACAGAACTAGAACAGAACTAGAACAGAACTAGAACAGAACTAGAACAGAACTAGAACAGAACTAGAACAGAACTAGAACAGAACTAGAACAGAACTAGAACAGAACTAGAACAGAACTAGAACAGAACTAGAACAGAACTAGAACAGAACTAGAACAGAACTAGAACAGAACTAGAACAGAACTAGAACAGAACTAGAACAGAACTAGAACTGAATTAGAACAGAACAGAACTAGAACAGAACTAAAACAGAACTAGAACAGAACTACAACAGAACTTTAATAAAATAAAATTTAAATAAAATCTTTAAAATAATATACTCCACGTTTTCTACTTAACAGATTCACTGGGTTATCTTTAATGTATTTGCACACATTAAGCAAACATTTGTTTTTTTTTAAATTTTATTTTTTTATAATTTCATACATATTTGTTGTTATTTTTAATTTCAATTATGAAAAATAATTATTATTCTACATACGCTGATCTCTTCTTTAAAAAATATTAAAATAAGCGATAACCTTTTTTTGTTTCCTAAGAAATGTGTCAATGCCGCCAAAAACGTAACTGACAGCAGTGACTATAGAGCAAAACAACAACAAAAAAACATAATTTAATCTCAGCTCCTCCTGTGCCACAATAATATTTTCAATTTCATTTCAATTAAAAAACATTTGTGAATAAAAACAGATACGGATTTAAAAATCAGCATCATTTCATATCTCTTATTTTTTTTCCCAAAAAAAAGTCTTAAATAGTTCCTGTTTTCCTACAAAAAACCAATTATTATTTAAAAACAAAATATTTCATAATACAATAAATTAAACTATAATTATGTTTTGTTATCAAAAATTTTAATCTAGTCGACAAAAAAAAAACTATTTAAGAAACTTTGTAATCAATTCAAAGTTAATTTTTTAACACTAAACAATAATAAAATTTACGTAATTTTAGGTTTTTTCTTTAACTTTTTTTTGATAAGCAAAATGGAAAAAAGCTTTTAACAAACCACTAGTGACGAAAAACGGGCAAATTGTTACTCATATAAAGATAAAAAATGTTTAATGAAAATATTAAAAATTCGCTATTTTTAAGAAGAAAAATAGCAGTAGAAATCTACTACTATTTGAAAAATGTGAAAACAGCAAATTGAACTAGAACTGACTATAACAAAACTGGAATATAACTAGAACAGAACCTGAACAGAACTAGAACAGAACTAGAACCGAACTAGAACAGAACTAGAACAGAACTAGAACAGAACTAGAACAGAACTAGAACAGAACTAGAACAGAACTAGAACAGAAC